>NW_006921840.1:2672459-2682402 GCF_000298275.1 Orycteropus afer afer | reverse complement strand
ACTCTAGTCCAAGCAGAGTTATCACTCTCTCTATATTTTTTCCTTTGTATTTCCTGTTTTTCACTTGGTAATTTCTTGTTTGTTTACTTATTCAGTGATGTTTTCCCTACTTAACTTTAAGTTCCATGAGGACAGAGACTTTGACTGCTTTGTTCTCCATGGTTCCTAGCACAGATGGTAGATTCAGTAAATATTTGTGAAATGAATGAATGAATAGATTGATGGTTGATTTAATGTGTGATGAAAGAGAGAGGAGAAAGTGGAATTAAAAATTATTCCCATATTTTTTATTTAAATAAGTGGGTTCTAGGTTATGTCATTACCAAATAGGAAACATTGAAGGATGAGTAAGTTTGGAGGGAAGAAATTGATTTCTTTCTTAGACACACAGAGTTTGAAACACCTGCAGAACTCCAAATGGAAATGTCCAGTGATCCAGAGGGGTATATAGGACTGGAAACCAGAAGGTATTTCTGATCTGGAGATAATACTTCAGAGTCATCAGCCTATGGATGGTATTTGAAGTCATAGGAGGGTAAGCTCCTCTAGGAGAGTGCCTTTGTCAGAGCCCAGAGAAATATCAAAATTAGAGGACCAGCAGAAGATGAGAAGTGGCTTAAGTGGTAGGAAGAGAGCTTACCATTTATTTATAGTGCTTATGAGCATGTGCTATCAAGAAAAAAAAAAGAATTTTAAGAAGAAGGGATTTATCAGTAGTGTCACATGCTACTGGGAGATTAAAAAAAAAAAGAGTGAAGAGTGACCATTGGGTTTAGCAACATGGAGGACAATGGTGATTGTGGAGAGCTCTTTCTGTAGAGAGTGAAGTAGAAATCCAGATTTAAGGCGCTGAGGGGTGACAGGGAGATAAAGAAGATGGGGCAGAAATTCATTTATGAGAGTCAAGAAAGAAGAAGAAAACATTGCCAGCTGAAAGGTTGGATGGAGGGTTGATGGATTTTTTGTTTTAAAGATAGAAGAGACCTCAGTATGTTAAAAGCTGTCCAGAAAAACAAAACAACGATAGAGATTGAAAGGATAAGCAATACTCAGTGTCAGATTACCCGATAAGTAAGGTAAGCACGGGCTTACTTGAGCTTACTTAGTTATCTGTAGTGAACAGTTTCACGTTTTTCACCATAACTGTTCACTACTGGTTAGTAAGTAAGCACAAATAAGTGTGTGCTTACCTTGCTTATTATATGACCCTCCCCTGCCAATATTGATACATCAGGAAGAGAGAGGTAAAAACCAGGAGAAGCAGGTATTCCAGAAGATTGGAGGGGACAGCAGCCCAAGTGAAAGTAGAAGGAGTAACTATGTACTAGAGGATGGCACCACCACCATTTAACAGGAAGGAAGGGAGGGGGAGAAGGCAAGTGCAGCTACATGCTGATTTATGGATTTAATAAACATTAGGAGGACCCCATCTAATGGCTTCATTTTCTACATGAAGGAGGAGAAGAGGTCTGTTCTGCTTTTCTTGGATCCCTAAAGCCACTGCTCCTCATGATGGAGTACTATAAAGTATTTGGTATGGCCATGTCCTCTTGAAGTACTTTCTTTCAGTGATGGTCAAGAAATAAGCCCTTTGCTGGATTTCCCCTCAATTAATAGCTTTCCCACCTTTTGGACAGACCTTCAGAGAATCTTGGCCAGTGTAATATATTCATGGGTGGATTCCTATGGCTCCCAAGACTAATGAAAATTGCCTATTTATTATTTATTATTCATTTGTCCCCTCTTCTTTTTATGGCTACTTTGCGTTTCACCTTCCTGCTTATTGCTAAGGCATGATGAGCTGGAGCTGAGATACTTGCTATAATGGTTCCAAATTATATTATTAGTACACTTTTGGTGCCTCTAGATAATTAATGATGAAATGCACAGCCAGTGGTGGTAACAGGAACCAGAAAACAACTCTAAGCATAATCTAATATGCTTAACAATTGGTTCAATCTTTTTTGTTTTTTCCTCTTCCTAATAATCAACTTTATTTTTACTTGCTATGATGAAAACTGGTTGGGGAAAAATTGTTATGTAAAAATCCACTCCTTGACCCCATCTAAGTCTAAAAGGCAATTTACCTATGTAAGCAGTGACTAGGAATCCCTGTCAATATTGTAGTCATAGTTTTTCTTTTTCCTTCTTGGAAATTACATTAAATACAACATCACTCAACTCTTTGGAGACCTGAGCTGCTGCATCAGCCATCCTCTCACAGGGGTTTATTGCATGACCATTAAATAACTTTGAAAGTCAGATTTTCATTGGTAATAATTAAGTAATTAGGGAGTTACATGGTTTGACAAGAGTTCCTCATCTTTTGATCCCTACAGGGAGAATCAAAACAACAAAATGGAATTAATATACTGAATCCACTAACTGGTTTTTGAGTCCTGCAAATGCTCTGCCAGTGCAATTTCAAGGAGTGATGGACCAGACACCTCAGAATTGAATTTTTTTTTTCCCTACTCTTTCCATTGCATGTTTTATCAGAGATCTTTTCTCTCTCATTCCATAGATAAATATGTGTGACATTGACTGGGGGATCCTTTGGGAATTCCCCATATTCAATCAGAGGTTTTCTGAGCACAGAGAATCCTCTTTGAATATAAATAGAGTCCCTGGAATGGTGAATGGTATAAGAACTGGAAACTAGGAAAAAAGAAGGACCTTAGAGCCTTATTTTTGTCTTGAAGTTGAACAAGCTTGAAATCAATTCGTGGCTTATCACCTTGCTCTTTGGCATGTTCTTTAACCTCTCCGAGCCTCAGTTTCTCACTTGTATAAAAAGGCTGTTGTTCTAATTACCATGTTGTTACATCTAACAGAAGAAAACGTTGCCTGGTCCTGTACTCTCTTTAGTTTGGGGATATGTTTGAGTCCATTGTTTTGGCTGTGTGTCAATCCATCTCACTGACTGTCCCTCATTTTTGCCGACCCTCTGCTTTGCCAAACATGATGCCCTTTCCTAGTAATTACTAGGAAATTGGTCTTCCTGATATATCCAAAGTGGGTGAGTGGAAGTCTTACCATCCTCATTTCTAAGAAGCATTTTGAGTGTATTTCTTCCAAGACTGATTTGTTCTGTTCTCTGGCAGTCCATCATATAGTTAATATTCTTCACTACACTGCAATTAGAATATATCTATTCTTTTTCTGTCTTCATTTTCTTTCTTTTTTTAAAGAAAGGAAGACAGAATAAAAAGGATAATAACATTCATTTCAAGGGGACTTGGGGATTAAATAAAATCGTGCACACACCTAACTAAATCATGCTATTCATTTTCACCTGTGCACATTCCTCGTCCTGTCCTGCTTCTCTGCCTTCTTTGGATTCAAATCTCCTTCCCAGCACCTCTGCTTAATGAAATCCTGCCTTAGTGAAGGTCAATGCTTATACTCTCCCTTGCTCTAAGATGCCTTACCCCCAATTCTAAGAAATTCTCCTTCTGGAAAATTCTCCCAGAGCAATTTTTCATTCCTTCTTTGATCAAATCTGGAATGTTCTTCCTCAGGCCCTCACCTCCTCCTATTCATCCTTTGGATCTCAGCCCAAGGGGCACTTCCCTGAGTATAATGCCTTTGGTGTTTGCTCTCCTTTAGAGCACTTATCTCTGTCCACAATTCTGCAGTCGTTAGTCTCATCATTTGATGAATGTTTCTTGCCCAGTCAGATGAACGGAGGCCTCTTGGGTGCAAAAATTATGTCTGTCTTTTGTTTATTATTTTTCTCTGTTCTCTACTCAGTGTCTGGCCCAGCGCTTAGCACATAGAAAGCACTCAATAAATATTTGTTGAATAAATAAATGAAGTGTACTACTTATCTCATAGTGCCTTTCCATGTAGCTATTTGTATTCATGCTTATCACAGCTAGGTGACTGAGAGCAGGATCTGTGTCATATTAATCTTAATTGGCCCTATAGCACTCGGAACAATATCTTTCTGATGATAAGTGCTCACTAAATATTTGTTTAGTAAAAAAAATGAGTGAACATAGAAACACAGGGCCCTGGCATAAAACCGACTGAAGGTATTTTCAGTGGTGGTGGTGTTTGCTGTGGAGTCAGCCTGTGACACGTGACGACCCCATGCACAATGGACCAAAACACTGCCCAGTGCTGCACGTTCCCAAGATCAGTTGTGAATCTCTTGTGATCCCTGGGGTTTTCCATGGCTTATTTTCAGAAGCAGATCTCCAGGCCTTTCTTCCTAATAGTAGGAATCTACCTTGGTGGGGGAGGATGGAAGATTAAGGCCACTCAAGGTTTAGTAGGAATCTTCTCATTTCAGTAAACAATACACTTGCAGTGGGCTACCAAAACCTTGATTTCCAGATCTTATTCAAAAACAGCAAGATTGTTTTTTCATGGAAAAGCCTTCTTAAAGCAGAGATTAAAATATAAACCCTTTCAACAACAAAAACAAAGGCTGCACCCCCCACCCCCATGTTTCATGTTGCTGATGAAATGGCCTTTCTCTGGAGATATAATTTCCTCCCTTCACTATCTTTCTTTTAAATTGCTCAATCAATCAGGAGGGGGTATTTGCGCCCCACCTGTGGTGAGACATTTTAAAGAGACGAGACATTTGATTGCTGTGTTTAGATTTATGGGTATTGAGATGACCCTGAAGATTAAATGAAGAAGCAACTGTGAAAAAGAAACTGAAACAGGGAGAAAATTGATTTTTAAGTTGAAGACATATTGGTGTTGAGAGGTTTAAATGAGGAGATAGGTCAGAATGATAGGTGCAGGGGATGGGGGTGGGGACACCCTGGGGGAAGTCACATTGTTTAATTGTCACTGGAGTAATCCCTGTTGACCTTCAGGAAGCTCTGAGAGTGATGATATCATGAGACTTGAGTTTTAAAATCACATTTAGTGAACACCTAATCAGAGCTACAGATGGGCTTTACATTTGATCCTCCTGATGAAACTGAATTAAGACAGGGTAGAAGACAGATAATAAAGAGTGACTATGAGATGAAATTCCTCAGAGTTATTTTTCAAGATGCGAGAGGCAGCAGAAATATATTGCTGGCTAAAACAAAGGAAATTTAATCAGTAGAGAGAGAAGTATGATTTTTTTTTTTTTTTTCCAAAGGGATGTCTTTGAAACTTCCCCAAAATGCAGAAGTTTCTTTAAAGAAGATCAACTTGTACATATCTGAAACTGGTTTATTTCTGCTTCTTTCTAGGTCACTGGGATTTCATCTTTTCCTCTGGATTTTGCACCATCCCATGATTCCTTCTGATGGTTTCCCCGTTGGCTTTTTATGACTTCAAAACACCTCTGCAGGACTGGTGACCCAGCTCCCGCGCATCCAGGGCGTGTTTCGAGTACCTGCTCTTTACTCGCCATTCTTACATATTGCGTGGATTTACACCAAAGGTCTTTCCTCCATATTTCACGGAGTTTTGTAGGTACAAAGCACATACATGAAATAGTGCATAAACAATTAAACCGCTAAGGCATGATGTGTCTTAGGAGTTCAGAAGAAGGGAGAGGGCTCCCTCAGGGCTGGGTGGGTGATTAGGGAAAATTGCATGGAGATGAGACTGGGACCAAGAGTTGGGGAGTGGAGAAGACATGGAGAGTAGAATGTGTGGGAAAACAGACTAGAAAAATAATAGAGCCCAAGTTGAGCATGCGGGTATGGAATGGCTAGTGAGGAGACTGCCCTTATAAGCTTAGAAACTAGTTACTAAGGAGAAGATTCCCTCCCCAAAAAAGCCTAACTTGCTGCCGTTGAGTTAGTCCCCACTCATAGTGACCCTTCCTTGGATTCCTGAGGCGATATGTCTACAGAAGTGTATTGCCCAATCTTCTTTCCAAGGAGTGACTTGGTGGGTTTGAACCAACAGCCTTCTAGTTAGCAGTCAAATGCCTTGGGCACTATGCCACCAGAGATCCCAAGGAGAAGATTAGAAACCAGTTGCTAAAGTCAGTTCAAATGAAATCTGTGGAACTGGGGTAATTTTGTGGTAAAAGGGAATTATGTGTTCTGGGGACATGACTGTCTCAGTGATCTAGTGCTGCTATAACAGAAATACCACAAGTGGGTGGCTTTAATAAGCAGAAATTAATTTTCTCATAATTTAAGAAGCTAGCAGGCAAATTTAGGGTGCCAGCTCTAGGGAAAGGCTTTCTCTCTCTGTTGGCTCTGGGAGGAGGTTCTTGTTCCCTTGTTCCTTGGTGATGTTCAGTGGTGTGGCATCTGATTGCCACCATCTCTGCTTACTTCTCTATGCCTTCCTGGCTCTGGCTCTTTTATATCTTAACAGAGATTGACTTAAAACACCCTGTACTAATACTGCCTAATTATCATAATAAATGGAATTATTACATATAGTTTTTTGGGACACAATTCAATTCATACCAATGACTACATAATTGTTAGATCATTTCTATGTCATACCTTCTGTATTTATGTGTTGCATGAATGGAAACAGTGGTTGATACAATTGAATTTCTTTTTTCTCATCCTTGAAGCTATAAACACATGCACACGTGTGTGTGCTATTCACAAAGCACTTTGCTGAAGATAAAGCTCCATCACAGTGTTTAATTAATTTGATCAATTTTCTGAGGGAAAATAGCAAACTTTGTTTCTGAGAACATCCTTTGTACTAGATAAATGGGCTAAAGGGCCTAATATCTGGCCTTCCGCATGGGGAATAGAAATTACATACAAAGGAGTTCTATTAATGAGTGCAGATAGGAGTAAAATTATGGTGGCTGAATGGTTTAAATACTAGATTTTTCTTTAGGTTTTGTTTTAGATTATGAAGTAAAGACATTTGGACAACAAGAAGATAGCAAGAATGATATAAAAATATCTTCTGATATATAGGTAAGGAAGATGAGTAGGGACAAAGGATTTGCATTTATAAGAAGGATAATGAAGCTTATTCAAGCAGTGGATTTTAAATCATATGGAAATGGAGTGGTAAAGAATAAGAGAATAAAATGTAATGTATCTAGAGACAGTCTGAACTGTTGAATAAGTGAAGTACTAGATTGAGAATCTATAAAAATTTCAAAATCCCCAAATTCTGCATTTTAAATTAATACTATAAAAATAATAAATGCCACCACCACCATCACCATGCTTCCCAGACAGTCCGTGGCTTGTTTGCTCTGAGACTACTTTCTTGGTCCTCTCTTGTGTGGCTCTGTTGAGCAGACACCCTACCTCTCCACAGGATGCTTTTCCTGGATTATGAATCAGCTGACATTCATCTGGGCTCAGCTGTGGCAAGCACTGGTGGGTGATTGAGGGGTGGGAGGTTCGGAGAAGCAGGGCATTCCTTCCCCTCTCTCTGCCTCTGAATCCCTAGGCGGTTCAAACAGTTAATGCTTTCCTTAACAGAAAGGTTGGAGGTTTGAATCCACACAGAGGTACTTTGGAAGAAAGTCCTGGCTATCTACTTCCCAAAAACATCATCCATCTATTCAAAACCCTAAGGCACATGTTCTGCTCTGACATGGGGCCACCGTGAATGGGAGCTGGCTTCACAAAACTGGCTTCTCTCTGCCTCATCTTCTTCTCCATGATGCTAGTCCCAGTTGGCATCCTCCGTCATTCTGGCTTCATACTGGTGGTGCAGCCCCTGGACTCTAGGAACACCACCTTCTCCCTTTGTCCCTCCAGCCTCGGGGAAGAGGCTGACTGTGTTGCTCACCTCTCGGTTGCTTCACTGTCACCTTGCTTGTTCTTCTCTTTCATCACCTGTGCAACAAATTCCCTCTTTTAAATACTGTTTTCCTGGTTGGACCCTGACAGATATGCTGGTTTTACATGGATAGTACAAGAAATGAAAATAATACAGTAGACTAGTCTGAGATATTTGGAGACAGGTAGTTATGCATGTTCAAATAATAATTTTTATTTGATACCTCATGAATCTAGAGTAATCAAATTTAACACTACTGGCTTTACAGAAGTATAGCAGGACTTATTCGTGGGATAAAATTCTTCTGATGACTCTGAAATTATCTGTAAGTATTACTTTTTTGGATTGTCACTAAAAACTTGATAGGTTCCCAAATTCTGAAATATACCCAATGAGTATAATGAGAAAGCACCCCAGATAATATGCTTCTCAATGTGAACTCTTTTTTATTTTTTTTACTTTTTATTGTGATTTGGGTGAAAGTTTACATAGCAAATTGGTTTTACATTCGGCAAATCATACACATTTTGATTAGTGACATTGATTTAATCCCCACCATATAACAACACCCTTCCTCTTCCTCCCTGTGTTCCCTATTTCCATTCGTCCTTCTTTCCAATCCCTTCCTGCCTTCTGAGCTTTATTCTAGGGTAATGCTGCCCTTTAATCTCCTATGGTTGGTTGTTCTAGGGAGTACATACCTCCCTGGTGTTATTGTTCACCTTATAAACCCCCTGCTGCCATCTAGTCTATTCCGACTCGTAGTCACCCTATAGGACAGAGTAGAACTGCCCATAGGGTTTTCAAGGCTGTAATCTTTTACAGAAGCAGACCGCCTCATCTTTTTCCCATGGAATGGCTGGTGGATTCAAATTGCTGACCTTCCCTTAGGTTAGCAGCCAGATGCTTTTAGCTTTGTAGGTCTGTCTGTTTGGATGAAAGTTGAGACACAGAGGTGGCTTAAAGGATTAAAGGGTGACTAAGGCCCATAATGTTGGAGGTTCCAGCAGTCTCTATCCAATCAGTAAGCCTGGTCTTTTTTATGATTTTGAGTTTTGTTCTACATTTTTCTCCCATTCTACCCAGGACCTTCTATGGTGCTCCCTTTCAGAGAGACCAGCAGTGGTAGTTGGGCACCATCTAGCTCTTCTGGTCTTCTAGGTTGTGGAGGCTGGGTTCTGCATGGTTCATTAGTCTTTTGGAGTAATTGTTTCAATGCATCTTTGATTTTCTTCACTCTTCTTTGTTCTGCATGGAGAAAAATTAGTAGTTGTACCTTAGATGTCCAGTCACAGCTTTTAAGACCCTGTTGGTCTTACTCACCAAGGTAGGATGTAGAACATTGTCTTTGTGGATTATGCCAATTGACCTTCATATTCCCTGAGACTATGGTCCTGAGCCCCCAGGCCTAGTGAATCATTCACTACAAGTGTTTGGTTATGGTTAAGAAGTTTTCATAACTTTGCTTGTATATGCTACTATATTTATGCATATAATTGCAGCAGACATAAATATATATATAGAGAGAGAAGTATCATGTCAAACTTAAATATATTTGCCTTCCTACTAGTGATACTGCCTCAGAAACCAAAGGAGGGGTCGCTGTGAGTCGGGGCCAACTCAACGGCATACAACAACAGGAACAACAACACTTCTGTTCAGCTTGCATATCTAGCTATATATCTGCTTATTGATTATTGTTATTACTGTTATTATAGTATCATCTATGTAGTAGTATTTACTTTTGTTGCCTTTAACTCTTGTGCTCCTCCAAATATCTTCCTTTGCCTTGATCATTTTGTAGTGATCTCCCCCTATTGTCTATTGCTTCTCACTTCATCTAAGTTACTATGTTTCTACCCTTTAGTGAGTGACTACTTTCCCTTCCTCTCCCACCTTTGTAAACTTCCAAAGAATGTTTCTGTCAGTGAGCAAACCTTTTCTTGACTTTTTATAGTAGTTATCTTTTGTGACTTATTTTTCTCAGCATGATGTCCTTCAGATTCATCCATGTTATGAGGTGTTTCTGAGATACATCATTATTCTTTAACATTGAGAAGTTTTCCATTGTGTGTGCATACCATAGTTAGTTTATCCATTCATCCTCTGATGGGCACTTATCTTTTTGCTAACGTGAAAAATGCTTCGGTGAACATGGGTGTGCACACATCTGTTAGTGTCACAGCTCTTTTTTCTTTAGGATATAGAATAGTAGTCAGATTGTTGGGTCATATAGTATTTCTATCTACAATTTTTTTTT
>NW_006921840.1:2670804-2671399 GCF_000298275.1 Orycteropus afer afer | reverse complement strand
ACCTCCCATGTACCTCTCTATGTCTTTCTCATCCTCAATGCTGCCATATTGGTCACTCACATTTGGTACATTGCCCTTTTCTTCACCTAAATCAATACTTATCCCTATCTATCTAACAGCTTTAGAACAGTCCATTGTATCTTGCAACTCTCTTAACTTCCTCACCATTTAGAAGTTCTGTAACTACACAGTCCTTTCCCTCTTTTTGTCTGTAGTTGTCCTCACTTGCCAATTGATGTCTCTGGTTCCTTGTTTACAATCTTGCAAGCTCACTTTACTTTGGATATGTCCATAGCTGTGGTTTCTGAGTTATGTCATCTTGCATGTTAATGGTCGGTTGTTATTTGCTATTTTTGGTTCTCTGTTCAAAGGACTCCCTTTAGCATCTCTTGTAAGGTTGGCCTGATTTTAACAAATTCCCTTAGTTTCTGCTTATCTGGAAATCTAATTTCACCATCATATTTGAGGAACAGTTTTGCTGGGTATATAATTCTTGGTTAAAAATTTCTATTTTTCAGGGTTTTATATATACCATCCCATTGCCTTCTCGCTTGCATGGTTTCTGGTGAGAAATCAGAGCTTATTCTTACTGGCT
>NW_006921840.1:2667659-2669244 GCF_000298275.1 Orycteropus afer afer | reverse complement strand
GTTTAGTCCACTTCTGTATCCTTCCCTTCAAGGCTCAGGGGTCCAGGATTATCTTCTGTGTCTGTGTTAATTGGTTTCCCCTTTCTTTGTTGAAGAGGGTCTGTGCAGTCTTTCTGCCTAGTCCGCCATCTTGCTGGTCTCCCTATCTACATCTTTTTAAGGAAGCGTCATGCCAGTTTCCATAATGGATGCAGTAGTTTACATCCTCACCAGCTATGTATAAATGTTCTAGTCCCTCCACACCCTCTACAGCATTTTTTGTTTTCTGTGTTTCTGAACTTTGTTATTAAGGTCAGGATGAGATATTTTGTTTTTCTTCTGATTTGCATCTCCATAATGGCCAGTGATTACAAGCATTTCTTCATGTGTTTGTTGGCTGCCTGACTGTCCTCTTTGGTGAATTGTCTCTTGATGTCCTCTGCCCATTTATTAATTGGATTGTTTGTCTTTTTGTTGTTGGGTGTTAAAGTTTTCAGTAAACTTTAGAGATTAGTCCCTTGTCCACTATGTTGTTGACAATTTTTTTTTCCCCAGCTGGAGGATCTTTTTTCACTCTTTTGGTGAAATTGTGTTTTTTTTTTTTTTTTTTTTCTTTTTTCGTTTTTAACTTGTGATTCAGTTGAAAGTTTTCAGAGCAAAATGATTTTCCATTCAACAATTCATGCACATTTTGTTTTATGACATTCATTGCAGTCCCCATATGTAATAGCATTCTTCCCACTTCTTCCCTGTGTTTACCATTTCCCTTCATCCTTCTCTCCTATTCCTTTGAGTCTTTTTAATAAATGGTGTTGACAAAACTGGATATCTATTTGCAGAACAGTTAAACAAGATCCATATCACTCACCATATACAAAAACTAACTCAAGATGGATGAAAGACCTAAATGTAAAATCTAAAGCCATAAAAACATAAGAAAAAATAGGTGCAAACTTAGGAGCCCTGATATATAGCATAAATAAACTATTAAATATTAATAAAATTGCACAAACGGCAGAAGACAAATGAGATGACTGGGACCTCCTAAAATTAAACTATATGCATCAAAACACCTCACAAAATCTAGATGATACCTGGCTACTACTACAGACAATTCTGAAAGATATCACAATAGGAAGTCCTGGATAGAGCGGAAGAAAAATGTGTAAGAAAACTCAAAATCATGAAAAATACCAGGCTTATTGGTCTGACAGAGTCTGGTGAAACACCCAAGACTATGGGCTTTAGACAACCTTCAAGCTGGGAACTGAACTCACCTCCGTGGCTCAACTTTCATCTAAATGACACACAGGACTATAAGGTGAACTATAATACCAGGAAAGTATGCACTCCTCAGAACAATCAGTCATACAAGATTTAAAGGGCAGCATTTGACCAGGGAGAAAGCTTGGAAGGCAGAAAGGAATAGGAAAGAAAGATTAAGGGAAATGGTAAACACAGGGAGGAAGTGGGAATTAGAAAGAGAACTAAAATACGTTACTGAAAGAAACTACTGAATGTACCATGGACGGTTAAAAGAACTAACAGATCTGTCCTGGAGAAAGGGCAGCCAGAATGCTCCTTGGAAGCAAGAATGGCCAGACTT
>NW_006921840.1:2665904-2666449 GCF_000298275.1 Orycteropus afer afer | reverse complement strand
ACCCTGACGCACTCCCTTCTTGATTTTAAACCATGTAGTGTCCCCTTGTTCTGTTCGAACGATAGCCTCCTGGTCAAGGTACAGATTCCTCATGACAGGTGTCCATAGGTGGATGGATTTACTTCTGGGTAAATTCTGTTTACCTTTGGCCTGGTGTCTGTCATTGTAACAGTCCAGGCTGTTTTGACTATCATGGCTGTATAGTAGTTTTGATTTCAGAGATTGTGAATCCTCCTACTTTGTTCTTCTTTAGTAAGCTTTGCTTATCTAAGGTCTCTTTGCTTTCCATATAAAATTGGTGTTAGTTCTTCCATTTCTTTAAAGAATAAGATGGAATGTGGATTGAGATTGCATTATACCTGTAGATCCCTTTGGATAGTATAGACATTTTCATGAAATTAAGTCTTCCTATCCATGAACATAGTATATTCTTCCATTTATTTAGATCTCTTGTAGTTTCATTTAGAGCAGCTCGAGTAGACAAAGCCAATTACTATAATGAAATGTGCAAAGACCTGGAGTCTGAAAACCAAAAGGGAAGAACA
>NW_006921840.1:2657495-2662875 GCF_000298275.1 Orycteropus afer afer | reverse complement strand
GTAGTTTCTTTTAGTAACGTATTTTACTTCTCTTTGTATAAGTCTTTTGTGTCCCTGGTAAGATTTATTCCTAACTATTTTATCTTTTTGTTAGCTATTGTAAATGGTATTGTTTTCTGAATTTCCTTTTCAGATTTCTCTTTAGTAGTACAGTGAAATCCAAATGATTATTGTATGTTGTTCTTGTTCTCTGCCACCTTGCTGAATCCTTCTATTAGATCCAATAGTTTTTTCTGTTGGGTGTCTGGGATTTTCTATATATAGGATCATATCATCTGCAAATACAGATAGTTTCAATTCTTCATTACCAATTTGGATGCATTTTACTTACTTTCTTGCTTTATTGCTCTGGCTAGGACTTCCAATACATTATTGAATAGGAGTTGTGATAAAGAGCATATTTATCTGGTTCCCTTTCAGAAGGGAATGCTTTCAGTCTCTTTCCATTGAGAATAATACTGGCTGTCAATTTTGTGTATATGCCCTTAATTATACTGAGGAATTCCCCTTGTAATCCTACTTTGCTGAGTATTTTCACCAAGATTGGGTGTTCAGTTTTATCAAATGCCTTTTCTGCATCGATTGATATGACCATGTGTTTCTTTTTCCTTAGTTTTATTTATTTTAACTCTTTGAACAGGAATACTTTATGTGTGTGTATGTGTGTGTCTATAAGTTGTTGCAATATTTCCTCTGTTGTCTAACTAGTTTTGACCAAGATCTTGGCATATGAAAGTATTTGTCTCCCTTTTCAAATCAAGTATATTTCAAAGCACTTTCAGCATATCTTCAGACAATGCTGTAAGAACTTTGTTAATGTTATCTTTAAAGTCCTGATTCTGCTGAGAAGTCTGTTTGGTTGATACTGACCTACAGTAAACTGTATTCTGATTCTGTGATATTTGACTGTCCATGTCAGTTTTTCTTAAGTACAGTTTAAGAAATACTTGTGCTAGAATTGCTGGGGATGTTTGTTAAAAATGTAAATGCTGAATCAGAACCTCTGAAAATAAGGCATGAAAATTTGAATTTTAATAAGAAGATATATTTTCTTTCTCTTCCTTTTTCGTTTTTCTCTCTTGTAAAGAGCCTGGGTGGTACAAGTAGTTTAGGATCAGCTGCTAATCTAAAGGTTGTTGGTTCAAACCCATCTAGTGACTCCATGGAAGAATGGCCTGGCACACTGCTTCTATAAAGGCTACAGTCAAGAAAACCCTATGGAGCAGTTTTATTCCATAACACATGAGGTTGCCATGAATTTTGGATCAACCTGACAGCTAAGAGTAATAACTCTCTCTCTGTCTCTTTCTTTTCTTCTTCTTCTTTTTCCCCCTTTTTTTTTTGCCTGCTAGAGTTTGAAGAACACTGGGAATCAGTGAAAAGAACTCTGGTGGTATAATGATTAGGACATTTGGCTACTAACCAAAAGGTCAGTAGTTCAAACCCACCAGCACTTCTGTGGAAGAAAGATGGAACGGTCTGCTTCTATAAAGACTTATAGCCTTGGAAACCCAGTGAGGGTCACTATGAGTCAGAATCGCCTCTATGGCAGTGAGTTTGGGTTCCAATGAACACAAAATTCCCATCTGTCTGCATTTTATTTTTTTACTCAATCAAAGGCTTCCATGGAAAAGTTTCTTGTCTTCTCCAAGTCCTTATTCCCCACAATGTTTAGAAGAGTTCCAAGCAATTTTAAATGAGCCATAAATATTTGTAGAGTTGATTTGAATCCCTTTATCAATCCAAATATGAGAAATAATTGTTTAAACATTATCCTAATTTTGTCTAAAAAATGAGTAACACTAAAATAATTGTCTGGCAAAACCAAGCTAAGGCTATATTAAAAGAATAGAATGTACATTAATACAAACTCTGTAAGCACCAATGAAACATTAAAGGATAATGATAATGGACATTATGAAACAGGAGTTTAAAAGGAGCAAATCATGCCAGACAAACTTGATTGCTTTTTTTGATAGAGCTACAAGATCAGTAGATACAAGTAATGTAATATTATAGATGCAATCTATCTCAATTTTGGTAAAGTGTTTGATAGTGTCACATGAAATTTTCCATCTTGGTTTAATTGAAATTGGCTTTGGTATGAATCTCTTCTCATTGTCTTCTAGATGCTAGAAAGACCACTAACATAAAATAATGATTAATTTGTTGACAAGGTATTTCAAAAATGAGGACTGTGTTTGCTTTCATTTACCATCTAGTATTTGACTGGGAGATGGTATTTTAAATAAATTGATGTCATTTTATTTGTGATGCATTAAAACTTGTTGGAATCACCAGGGAAAGAAAATTATACCAAGATGTGATACCTTAGTATTTAGATATCATAAATATTCCTATTTTATACCACTGACACCTTCATGTCCTTAAATATTCTACCAACTTGCAGAATTATGTTTATAGATAGCCTTTCCTAGACTTTGTGAGCTCTGGTAGCATAGTGGCTAAGACACTTGCCTGCTAACCAGATGGCTGGTGGTTCAAACCCACCAGCCACTCCTCGGAAGGCTACTTCCGTAGTGATACTGCCTCGGAAACCCAAGGAGGGGTGGCTATGAGTCGGGGCCGACTCGACGGCACATAACAACAACAACGACAAGACTTTGTGAATATATAACTATATACCTATTTCAAATATACTTAGGTTGCCAGATTTAACAGATATTTATTCTCAAACACAGAAGCCTAGAAGATCCTAAAAAAAGTTATGAAAACATGATGATACAGTTAATCTCCTAGGATTGCTAGGTCAATTCTTTTGGGCCTAATCAACTTTCATGTTGTTGTTTGTTGTTAGGTGCCATCAAGTTGTCTCTGACTCATAGAGACCCTATGCATAGCAGAACAAAACACCGCCCGGTCCCACGCCAACTCCATGATCCTTACTATACTTGACCTCATTGCTGCAGGCACTGTGTCAACCCATCTTGTTGAGGGCCTTACCCTCTTTCATTGACCCTCCACCTTACCAAGCATGACATCCTTCTCTAGGGAATGATCTCTTCTGACAACATGACCAAAGTAAGTGAGATGAAGTCTGGCCATTCTTGCCTCCAAGGAGCCTCATGGCTGCACTTTCTCCAGGACAGATCTGCTGGATCTTTTAGCAGTCTGTGGTACTTTCAGCATTCTTCACCAATACCACAACTCAAAAGCATCAACTCTTCTTTGGTCTTGCTTATTCATTGTCCACCTCTCACATGTATATGAGGCAATTAAAAATACCATGGCTTGTGTCAGGCACACCTTATTCTTCAAGGAGAGATCTTTGCTCCTCAACACTCTTAAAAGAGGTCCTTTGCTGCTGACTAGCCCAGTGCTAAATGTAGTCTGATGTCCTGACTTTTGCTTCCATTGGCATCAATGGTATAACAAGCAATGTGAAGTCTTTGACAACTTCCGTCTTTTCTGCATTTATCGTGATGCTACTTATTGGTCCAGTGGAGGATTTTTGTTTTCTTTATTTTGAGATGCAATCCATACTGCAGACTATTTTTCAGTCTTCATCAGTAAGTGCTTCAAGTCATCCTCACTTTCAGCAAGCAAAGTTGAGTTGTTAGTGTATTCCAGGTTGTTAATGATTCTTCTTCCAATCTTGATGCTGTGTTCTTCATATAGTCCAGCTTCTCAGATTATTTGCTCAGCATATAGATTGAATAAGTGTGGGGAAAGGATACAACCCTGACACACTCCCTTCCTGATTTTAAACCATGCAGTGTTCCCTTGTTGTGTTCGAACAACAGCCTTCTGGTCTATGTTCAGGTTCCTTATGAGTACAATGAAGTGCTCTGGAATTCCCACTCTTCTCAGAGTTACCCATAATTTGTTATGATCCACACAATCAAATGCTTTTGTATAGTCAATAAAACACAAGTAAACATCTTTCTGGTATTCTTTGCTTTGAGCCAAGATCCATCTGACATCAGCAATGTATCCCTCATTCCATGTCCTCTTCTGAATCCAGCTTGCATTTCTGGTAGTTTTCTGTCAATATACTGCTGCAACTGTTTTTGAATTATCTTCAGTAAGATTTTACTTGCATCTGATATTAATGATATTGTTTGATAATTTCCACATTGTGTGGGATCACTTTTCTTTGGAATGGGTACAAATATAGATATCTTCCTGTCAGTTGGGCAGGTAGCTGTCTTCCAAATTTCTTGGCATAGCCGAGTGAGTGCCTTCAGTGGGGCATCTGTTGAAACATCTCAATGAGTGTTCTGTCAATTCCTGGAGCTTTGTTTTTCGCCAAATCTTTCATTGCAGCTTCAACTTCTTCTGTCAGTACCACTAGTTCTTGAACATATGCCACCTCCTGAAGTGGATGAAGATTGACCAGTTCTTTTTGATACAGTGACTCTGTGTATTCCTTCTATCTTCTTTTGATGCTTCCTGCATCATTCAGTATTTTGCCCATAGAATCTTTCAATATCGCAACTCGAAGCTTACATTTTTTCCTCAGTTCTTTCAGCTTGAGAAATGCTGAGGATGTTTTTCCCTTTTGGTTTCCTAACTCCAGGTCTTTGCACATTTCGTTATAGTAATTGGCTTTGTCTGCTCAAGTTGCTCTTTGAAATCTTCTGTTCAGCTTTTTTATCTTGTCATTTCTTCCATTTGCTTTAGCTATTCTCTGCTCAAGGGCAAGTTTCAGAGTCTTTTCTGACTTCCATTTTGGTCATTTCTTCCTTTCTCATCTTTTTAATGACCTCTTGTTTACTTCATGGATGATGTTCTTGATGTCATCCCACAATTCTTCTGTTTTTCAGTCATTGGTGTTCAGCGTATCAAATCTGTTCTTTAGATGGTCTCTAATTTCAGGAGGGATGTATTCCAGGTCATATTTTGGAGCTTGTGGACTTGTTTTAATTGTCTTCAACTTCATATTGAACTTGCATAAGAACAGTTGATGTTCCACAATCATCTCCTTGCCTCCTTGCCTTATTTTGGCTGAAGATATTGAGTTTTTCCATCACTTCTTGACACAGATGTAGTCAATCTGATTCCTGTGCATTCCATCTGCCAAAGTCCACATGTATAGACACCATTTGTATTGTTGAAAAAAAAGGTATTTGTAATGAATAAGTGTTGATCTTACAAAATTCTATCACGTGATGTCCAGCGTTATTTCTGTCACCAAGGCCAAATTTTCCAACTACTGGTGATTCTTCTTTGCTTCCAACTTTTGCATTCCAGTCATCAGTTGCAATTAACACATCTTGATTGCACATTTGATTGATTTCAGACTGCAGAAGTTGGTAGAAATCTTCAATTTCCTCATCTTTGGCTTTGGTGGTTGGTGCATAAATTTGAATAATAGTAATATTAGCTGGTCTTCCTTGTAGACGTATGGATATTATCC
>NW_006921840.1:2653574-2656820 GCF_000298275.1 Orycteropus afer afer | reverse complement strand
AATGACAGACAAGTTTGTCTCCCTTTTCTGTTCCAAACCTCTCTGCCCTCCCCTTGCCTGGATCCTGCTGCTCTGTCTGTTGTCCCTGGATTTTCCCCACTTCCTGCCTCTTGGGGTGGGGCCTGGGTCTCTCCCCTTACCAGGATCCTGTGGATCTGTCATTCCTGGCTTTTCCGCTACTTCCTGCCTCTTGGCATAGGGCCTGGGTCCCTCCCCTTACCTGGATCCTGTGCCTCTGTTTATCATCCCCTGCTTTCCCCCTACCTCCTGCTTCTTGGGGTGGGGCCTGGGTCCATCCCTGTAAACCCCCCTCCCCCCATGCTCTTCTTACATATGTACTTTTGTCTGTCCAGCTTTCCCTCCATGTAACTGCTGCCCCTCTGGTGCCCCATGGCTGATTGCTGTAAGGGGTGTATCTCCCTAGAGTAGGTGGGTGCATTGCCCAGGGTTAGGTGTTCTGCATGTAAATCTTTCTACTGTTGGGCTGAGTGCCAATCCTTGGGAGTTAGTCCAATCTGAATGGTACCTAGGCCATAGTCTTGGGGGTCCTACCAAACTCCATCTGACTAGTAATTCTGGTCATTTTTGTATTTTTGAATTTTGTTTCACATTTTTCCTCCCACTCTATCCAGGATCTCCAGTTTTGATCCCATCCTGAGTGGTTGGCATTGGTAGCTGGGCACCATCTCATTCTTCTAGTCTTGAGGTCCTTGGACTAATTGTTTAATTATGCTTGGACTAATTGTTTCCAAATACCTTTGATTTTCTTCACTCTTCTTTGCTTCAGATGAGAGGAGATCAATGATTACATCTTAGATGGCCAGTTGAAAGCTTTTAAGACCCCAGTTGCTACAAAGTAGGTTGTGGAACAAGATTGTCATGTACTCAACTCTCACTGCTGTGGAGTCGGATCCAACTCATAGTGACCCCTCCTTAGATTTCTGAGGCAGTATCACTACAGAAGTAGATTGCCCAGCCCTCCTTCCGAGGAGTGGCTGGTGGGTTTGAATCACCAGCCTTCTAGTTAGCAGTCAAATGCTTAGGCATTACACCACCAGAGCTCCTTTTTATGTAGTATGTTTTGCCAATTGAGCAGTGTCCCCCAGTACTATGGTCCTGAGTCAGCAGGCCTTCAGGCATTATGATACCCTCTCCCAAGGTGTTTGGTTGTCTCTGAGAGGTTACTCCAGCTCTGTCTTCTGTTGCTTCTGAAATGTGTGTGGCTAATTTTGTAGCACAAGTGCATATATAAGATTATCTTCAGCTAAATCTGTTCTTGGTCTAGGGTATATTCCTGGCCCTCACCTGATCTTCTCAGTTGTCTATACATTTATGTGTAGCCTAGTGTTTGGTGTTAGTGGTATTGCAGTATTGTGTACATAGTAGTATTTGCCTCTGTCGTCTGTAACTTCTGTGCACATTTCAGTGACCTTCCTTTCTCCAATGTCATCATGCTGGTCACAGACTCTTTCTTTACTGTCCCTCCCCTCACCCAATCAACATGTGACCCCCAACTAGTCTGAAATTCTCCCTCTCCTCCCTTCCCATCCCTGGTAATCTAGAAAGTAAGTTCTCTTCTATAAGTAAATCCTTCCTTGCCTTTTTATAGTAATGGGCTCATATAATATTTGTCCTTCTGTGATTGACTTCTTTCACTCAGCATAATGTCCTCCAAATTCATCCAGGTTGTGAGATGATTCACGTATACTTCATTATTCTTTAATGTAATATAGTATTCCATTGTGTGAATGTACCATAATTT
Organism: Orycteropus afer afer; assembly: GCF_000298275.1. Taxonomy (NCBI): domain Eukaryota; kingdom Metazoa; phylum Chordata; class Mammalia; order Tubulidentata; family Orycteropodidae; genus Orycteropus; species Orycteropus afer. The sequence continues at coordinate 2,655,058 of NW_006921840.1, read as the reverse complement.
GGTTATCCATTCATCCGATGGTGGCCATTGAGGTTGTTTCCATCTCTATGCTATAGTGAATTGTGCTGCGATGAACATGGGTGTGCATATGTCTGTTCATGTCATGTCTCTCACCTTTTTAGGTTATATTCCTAGTAATGGAATTGCTGGATCAAATAGTATCTCTATTTTCAGTTTTTTAAGGAAATGCCATATCATTTTCCACAATGGTTGTACCATTTTGCAGTCCCACCAGCAGTGTATGAGAGTTCCAATCTCTCTGCAACCTCACCAGCATTTGCTATTTTCTGTCTTGTTGAACTTTGCTATTATTGCTGGGGTGAGATGATGTCTCATTGTTGTTTTGATTTGCATCTCTCTGATGGTTAATGTTCATGAGCATTTCATCATATGTTTGATGGCCACCAGTATATCTTCAGTGAAGTGTCTGTTCATGTCCCTTGCCCATCTTTGAATTGGATTCTTTGTCTTTTTGGTGTTGAGGTATTGAAGTTTTCTATAAATTTTGGTGATAAGTCCTTTGTCAGATATGTCATAGCCAAATATTTTCCCAGTCTGTAGGTTCTCTTTTTACCTTTTTGGGAAGTCTTTCAATGTGCATAAGAATTTAATTTTTAAAAGGTCCCAGTCATCTACCTTCTCTTCCACTGCCTGTGCATTTTGGCTTATGCTTGATAGTCTATTTATACTGTAAACTAGCACCCCTAGATTTGCCCCCATTTTATCTTTGATGAGCTTTATAGTTTTGGGTTTTACATTTAAGTCTTTGATCCAACTGGAGTTTGTTTTTGTGTATGGGGTGAGGTATGGGTCTTGTTTCATTTTTCTGCAGTGGATATCCAATTTTGCCAGCACCACTTGTTAAAGAAGCTATCTCTCCCCCATTTAATGGGTTTTGGTTCTTTGTCAAAGATCAGCTATCCATATATGGATGGGTATATTTCTGGGTTTTCAATTCTATTCCATTGTTCTCTCTGTTTGTCATTGTACCAATACCACACTGTTTTAATTATTGTGGCTGTATAGTAGGTTTTGAGATCTGGGAGTGTGACACCTCTCACTTTGTTTTTCTTCTTCAGCAATACTTTACTTTTCTGAGGTCTCTTTCCTTTCCATATGAAGTTAATAATTGTTTTTTCCATGTCCTTAAAAAATATTGCTGGTATCTGGATTGGGATTGCATTGAATATTTAGATTGCTTTGGGTAATATTGACTTTTCACAATATTCAGTCTTTCTATCAGTGAACAAGTCAGGTTCTCCCATTTGTGTAGATCCCTTGTAGTTTCTTGTAGTAGTTGTTTGTAGGTTTCTTTTTGCAGGTCTTTTGTGTATCTGGTAAGATTTATTCCCAGATATCTTATTTTTGTGGTAGCTATTATAAATGGTATTGGTTTCCTTATTTTTCCCCCCAGAGGCCTCTTTGTTGACATAGAAGAATCCAACTGATTTTTGTATGTTGACCTTGTATCTTGCCACTTTTCT
>NW_006921840.1:2649766-2653149 GCF_000298275.1 Orycteropus afer afer | reverse complement strand
TCATATGATTTTTTTGTTTTGTTTATGTGGTGGGTTACATTGATTATTTTTCTGATGTTGAACCATCCTTGCATACTTGGTATGAATCCCACTTGGTCAGGATGTATTATTTTTTTGATACATTGTTGGATTCTGTTGGCTAGTATTTCATTGAAGTTTTTTGTATCTGTATTCATGAAGGATATTAGTCTTAAATTTTCCTTTTTAGTGGCATCTTTCCCTGGTTTGGGTATCAGTGTTATGCTTGTTTCAAAAATAAATTTGGGAAGTATTCCATCTTTTTCTGTGTTCTGGAATAGTTTGAGTAGTATAGGTGTCAACTCTTCCCTGAATGTTTGGCAAAATTCTCCCATGAAGCCGTCTGAGTCAGGACTTTTCCTTGTGGGAAGTTTTTTTATGATCTGCTCAATTTCTTGTTTTGTTATGGGTCTATTCAAGTATTCTGTCTCTGACTGGGCTAGTTTAGGTAGGTCTTGTGTTTCTAGAAACTTGTGGATCTCTTCTAGGTTCTTCAATCTGTGGAGTACAGTTCTTCATAGTAATTATGTCGATATCTTTTTTATTTCAGTTGGTTCTGTTGTGATGTTGCTCTTTTCATTTATTATTCGTGTTACTTGGTTCTTCTCTTTCTTTTCCTTTGTTAGATTTTGCCAATTTTGTTAATCTTTTAGAAGAACCAGCTTCTTGTTTTGTTGATTTTCTCTATTTTTTTTTTTTTTTTCTGTTTTGTTTATTTCTGCTCTGATCTTTATTATTTCCTTTCTTCTGGATACTGTAGTTTTCTTTTATTGCTCTTTTTCTAATTGTTGAAATTGTTGAATTTGAGTGTTAGTTTTGTTTCTTTCCTCTTTTTTGATGTGTGCATTTATTGCTATAAATTGACCTCTGAATACTGCTTTCACTGTGTCCCATCTTTGATAAGATGTATCTTCATTTTCATTTGCTTCTAGGAATTTTTTTTTTTATTATTTCACACTTTATTTCTTCTGTTACCCTGTAGTGTTTGAGCAGTGTATTATTCACTTTCCACATACTTGATATTTTTTCCTTGATCTTCCTATTATTGATTTCTAACTTTATAGCATGTGGTCCAAGAAGTTGCTTTGTACTTCAGAATTTATTGAGGGTTGTTTTGTGTCCTAACATATGGTCTGTCCTAGAGAATGATCCATGTGCACAGGAGAAGAATATATATTGTGCTTTTGTTGGGTGGAATACTCTGTATATGTCTATGAGGTTGAGTTGGTTAATTGTGTTGTTGAGTTTTTCTGTATCTTCGCTGAGTTTTTTTCCCTAGTTGTTCTGTCCCTCCTTGAAAGTGGTGTATTAAAGTCTTCTACTACTATTGTAGAGTTGTCTATTTTTCCTTTCAATTCAGTTAATATTTGCTTTATGTATTTTGAGCACTTTCATTGGATATATAGATATTAATTACGGTGATATCTTCTTGGTCAAATGATCCTTTTAGCATCATATAATGACATTCTTTGTCCCTTATGCTATTTTTCACCTTGAAGTCTATTTTATCAGAAATTAATATTACCACTCCAGATGTTTTTTGGTTGCCATTAGTTTGGTATATTTTTTTCCACCCCTTAAGTTTTAATTTGTTTTTATCTTTCTTTCTAAGGTGGGTCCTTGAAGGCAGCATATTGATGGGTCTTCTTTTCTTATGTTTTCTTATACAATCTGCCAGTCACTTTCTCTTGACTGGTGCAGTTAGTCCATTCACATTGAGTATAATTGGTGGTGAACCAAAACCAAACTCACTGCTGTTGAGTCAGAGCCAACTCATAGTTACCCCTCCTTGGGTTTCCAAGGCAGTACCACTACAGACACAGATTGCCCAGTTTTCCTTCTGAGGTAGGTATGAATTTATTGCTGTCATTCTATTGTGGTTTTTGTTATGTTGTTGGTGATTTCCTTGTTGCAAATATTTTTCTGTGCTGATCTCATTTTGTTCTCAAGGATTGCTTCTCTTTTCTTCATTATTGTTAGTTTTGTGCTTACTAAGCCAATATATTTTTCGTATTTCTGTGTTTGCTTAAAGGGATTGTTAATTTTCTTTGTGGTTACCCTGAAGTAAATTCTTGTCTCCTTAAGTTTGGAACAGTCAGTTCTATAAAGAGATTTTCCTGTCTTCCTCTTCATATGGAAGTTTTGTAATTAGAGCTTTTATTCCCTCTGTTTGCTTGGTTGCTGGTGTCACCCGCAGAATGACTCCCTTGTTTCTTTGTGTACATTGTTTTATGAGCTTATTTTGAGCATCTATTTCTGGTTTTGTTTCTAAGTGTGGATATCAAGTGTACTGATTTTAATTTGTTGTTCTTTATTAGGGATTCTCTATTGTAAGGACTTCCTGTGGTAGTTAAGGTTGTGTGAAAGCTTGGCTGGGCCTGGTTGAGTGGCCAGGCGACTGGATGTAGTGATTCCCCATGGTGAGATTGGTAATTAACTCCATGGTGGAATCTATTGGAGCAGCTGAGTAGATGCTTTAGGCATGTGTGCTGCTTCCAGTATATAAGAAGTGACTTTGAGGAAGGTCTCCAGCTTTTTGGCACTCTTGAACCCTGCATGTAGCCAAGTTGTTGTTCAATAGCCTGCCGTGCTCTGCTGATTTTGGAACTTCTTCTGGACTTGAATTAGTGGCCTGCTGTGTTGTTTGGTTACATTGGGACTGTGATTTTAACTTGTCCACCTTGGGTTTGTCAGCCTCAGCAGCTGCCTAAGTGAAGAAAAGCCAACAGCTTCAGTGGGCCAGGAACAGGAGGCAGAGCTGAAGCCCAAGGTTGAGAGGCTTTCACCCAGCCCCTAGGGTCTGGCACTTTGAACTCAGACTTCAAGCCTCCAAAATTGTAAGACAGTAAATTCCTGTTTGTTAAAGCCATCCCATTTGTGGTATAGTTCTCTCAGAGTGGCATGAGGTAACTAAAACACTTCTTGTAGCATTTCTTTTAGGGTTGGTCTTGTTTCACAAATTCCCTTCATTTCTGTTTGTCTGAGAATGCCTTGATTTCACCCTCATGTTTGAGGGACAGTTTGGCTGGATATAGAATTGTTGGTTGTAAGTTATTTTTCTTCAATGTTTTATATATGTCATCCATTGCCTTCTTGCCTTCATAGTTTCTGCTGAGTAATAAGAACTTAGTCTTATTGGTTGTGTATTGTAGGTTACATTTCTTTTTTCCTGAGCTGTTCTCAAGATTCTTTCTTTGCCTTTGATTTTGGAGAGTTTGATTATGATATGTCTTGGTGACTTTCTGTTGGGATCTGCCTTGTATAGGGTTCGTTGGCTTCTTGGGCAGATACCTTTTCTTCCTTCATGATATAGGGGAAATTTTCTGTTAGCAAGTCTTCCACAATTTTCTCAGTTTTTTTTTTTT
>NW_006921840.1:2648607-2649646 GCF_000298275.1 Orycteropus afer afer | reverse complement strand
AGATTATCTTCTGTGTCTGTGTTAATTGGTTTCCCTTTTCTTTGTTGAAGAGGGTCTGTGCAATCCTTCTGCCTAGTCCGCCATCTTGCCCTTCCTAGATACTTACTTTTTAAGAAAATATTTTTAATGTAAAATTTTTATTGAAATACAGCAGACATACAGAAAGGAGATGGCCCACTCTTTTATGTGTTATATCTCATCATTTTAAATAACTGCATAGTATTCCACTATCCAAGTGTACAGTAATTAATGAACTGCTTTTTGTTTGCTATTTTTTTGTGATTATAAATGATACTATAGTGAACATTCTTGAACATACATCTTTGAACATTGTGCTAGCATTTCTAGATGGAAGTAGCAGTGTTGGCTCAATGGTTATGTAATGTAAAAATGTTAAGAAATACTGCAAAATTGCCCTACTGAAAGTTTTTTTTTTGCCAATTTAGCCTTTTATCAACAGTATTTGAGAGGGTACAACTTTTTGAGGCAATCTCTCCTTAAGAGGCTGAAAATTCTGCTGTGCACAGTTGAGAATTTGACTACACACAGCTGTGTGTGTGTGTGTGTGTTAATGATTTCATTTGTGCTAATCTTTTCTTCTTTAGACTATTTAAAGTTCTTTGAAGGCAAAGATCATGTCATATACTTGCTTGGTATTTCCCATAGTGCCTACTACAGGCTGGGTAAACTGTGGGTGCTCCATACCTACTTAATGATTGATGGATAAACCAGTTTATGTTTGGGCTACACAGTCTCTTGAGGGCAGCTCCTAGAATGAGAGGGCCGGGCAGTGTCAGAGACTAGGGCTGTGCCTAGTCATTATCAGGTGCTCTCACTTGAACAAGTTTAGACCACGATCCGGAAACCTAATCTATGTAAAGCACCTCAGACAATCTCTGGCTCAGAGAACCTTCTCTGAGCCCGATAAATGGTCTCTATTGATGTTATAGGGAGCTCTGGTAGCATAGTGGCTAAGACACTTGCCTGCTAACCAGACGGCTGGCAGTTCAAACCCACCAGCCACTCCTCGGAAGGAAGG
>NW_006921840.1:2646686-2648507 GCF_000298275.1 Orycteropus afer afer | reverse complement strand
CTTTTCATGTCATCTGATATAACTCTTAGATTCTCTTCATTTCTCTTAAATCTTTTTTCAGATTTTTTCTTCATACAGGATAGCATTAAGGGTTTTGCCTTCTAGTTGTGAAATGCATTCCTCAGCCAGTTCTAGTTTACTCTTTTGTCCTTCCACTGTGTTGTCTGACTCTGTAATTTTAGTGTTCATCTTCTGGATTTCTAACTGCTGTTTCTGTATGAGTTCTAAGTATGTATTTATCTTGTTGTTTTGTACTTGAATGGTTTTTCTGAATTCTTCCAGGGTACTGTCTGTGTTCTCCTTGATTCTGTTTGTGGTTTCCTTGCGCTCTTGTAGAGTCCTAAATACGTATCTTCTGAATTCCTTCTCAGATAATTTTATTGCCTGTTCTTCTTCCATGATAATTCTTTAGCCTCGGGTTTCATATCTATTGTAGTATCCTGGTGTTTTTTTTTTTTTTTTTTTTTTTATTTGAGGTTATCTGTTGTTTCCTAGACATTTTAAAATTGTTATCTTTAACTGTTAGTTATGTATTGATTTGTTTCACCCTGATTTTATTTATTTATTTATTTTTAAAGATATGTTTAACTATATTTGAAAGTGTGGAGCAGGTGTACTTTTTTGATTATTAATTTGATGTACTGGCTTGCTCTCCAGTTCTCTTTGTGGTGGTGGAATCTCTTTGTGTTGGCGGGGATGTGGATGTCTGTCTCTGTTTGTCATGAAGGGGATTTGGAGTTGGGAAGAGCAGATGATGTGGTGGCTTAATGTGTTCCTTCTATTGGATGAGGCAGGGGAAAAAAAAAAAAACAGAAATGAAAAGAAAAAAAAGGCACCACTAGCAAGTCCTCATTTTCTGCGTTTAGGTGCAGTGCTGTTGGCTCAGGCACTTTGGTTTGTGTCTTCCTGCAATGGCTACTAATGATGATATCTTATTATCAATCATAGACCTGCAATTCAAACTTGGCAGAGGGCCCCTACTTTCTGCTTCGATCAGAAAGCCTAACCACCACCACCCCCGTCACCCCACATACCCTGCCACAGTCCATTCTGTGTTAAAAAGTTGTTGTGGAAGATGTGGACCCCAGCCCACTGCTGTGAATTTTCTCCGGGGCTTCGCCTACTCAGAGCGAGTGTCTTCTTTTCCCCCACTCTTTTCTGAGGTCTGCAGCAGCTTGAGCCAAGGTGGGTTTTGATCTGCTTCCTAATAAGGTTATCTACTCACTCAGCTCAGCTCCCAAGGTCTCCACCAAAAACTCCCAGTGTGTGTATTCTGAGTCCCCACTGCCTCTGTGGATTCTGTAGTGCTTTTTTTTTTTTCCCTCCTTCCTCCTTCTCTCTGGCCATCTCTTCTGAATTGCTAATGAGTCTTCACTTCTCTGTCTCTCAGTCTCTCTGCCAGCTAGGCAGCTTGGTTTATTTTTCCCAGCTGTTTCACCTGCTCTTTTTCTTCACCTCTACCAGATCTGGTACCCTATCTTCTCACTAGTTGCTCACAACTCCAGTATCACTGTTTCTATCTCCTATATCTAGTTATTTAGGAATTACGATGCTAGAGGGAATAAACATGTGGGCTGCAGGTATGACAACATCTTCCTTTCCTAATGCTGCCCTTTTGATCTCATATAGTTGATTGTTCTAAGGAGTGCATTCCTCCCAGATGTTGTTGTTCACTTTACAGGCCTGTCTATTGTTTGGCTGAAATTTGAGCCACAGGGATGAATTCAGTTGCAGGCTTGAAGGGTGACTAAGGGCCACAGTTGCAGGGATTCCACTAGTCTCCATCAGACTAGCAAGCCTGGTATTTTTTTTTTTTTTTTT
>NW_006921840.1:2645290-2646586 GCF_000298275.1 Orycteropus afer afer | reverse complement strand
GTAGTGATACTGCCTCGGAAACCCAAGGAGGGGTCGCTATGAGTCGGGGCCGACTTGACGGCACATAACAACAACAACAACAACATTGATGTTATAAAGGAGCCCTGGTAATGCAGTGGTTAAGTGCTTGGCTGCTAACTGAAAGGTTGGCAGTTTAAAGGCACCAGCTGCTCCTCAGAAGAAAGATGAGGCAGTCTGCTTCCTTATAGATTTACAGCCTTGGAAACCCCATGGGGAAGTACTACTCTGTCTTATAGGGTCACTATGAGTTGAAATCAACTCAGTGGTAGTGGGTTTTTAAAATTGATGCTATATGATTCCCTGGGTGGAACAAATGATTAAGCTCTGGGCCATTAATTGGAAGGTTGGTGTTTGGAACTTATCTAAAAGCACCTTGGAAGAAAGGCTGGCGATCTACTTCTAGGTCATGGCCTTGAAAACCCTATAGAGCAGTTCTACTCTGTGAAACATGGAGTCACCATGAGTTGGAATCAACTTGATGGCAACTCGTTTGGTTTTTTGGTTTATTGATGCTACTGTTTAATGAGAGAGTAGTCTTGGGGCTAGTGTTGAGGGTTCAAACATAGAACCTAAAGCCATTCCAGGTGAAGCTAGATATCCAACAAGCTAAAAAGATGAAGCCAAATTAGGAACAGGTATCAGAGGCAGAAGCAGAGGTTCTGTCTTTGGCAGTTCAGGTCTAGTGTGATGAACACCTGTCATGCAAAAGTCCAAGTAGTTATTATTGGATTTTCTGTATGTTTGGCTTTTGTGTGGTGGCACTTTAATGGTGCTACTCAGCTTATGACAGGAGCCAACATTACCAGTATAGTCCCGTGAACACAAGAGATATTTAATGAAAGAGATTCCATTATTTCTCACCTGCTGAAAGAGAGAAATTTGGCAGCAATGTTGAGGATTCACTTGAGAAGATGGTACTATAGAACAGATATTCAGATAGAACAAGATTACTGTCCAAGCTTTTCCCAAGCTGTGGGTAGGGGTTAAAATTACAGATGAATTCAGAGGACAAGCAAACCCAGGGGCCCAGGGGTGACATGGGCTCTGCAAAGTGAAGAATGAGCTTCATTCCTCTTACTTCTCTACCCCTAGTTGGCAACGTGGATAAAGGAATGTTGTTGTTGTTACCCGCTGTTGATTTGATTCTGACTCATGGCAACCCTATGTGTTACAGAGTAGAGCTGCTCCGTGGAGTTTTCTTGGCTGTAATCTTAATGGAAGCACATCACCAAGCCATTTTCTTCTGCGGTACTGCTGGGTTGTTACAACTGTCAA
>NW_006921840.1:2640623-2645094 GCF_000298275.1 Orycteropus afer afer | reverse complement strand
CAATGAGTTGTTTTTTTTTTAAGGGAGGAGGACCTTGGCAGTTACATAGATGTCATCACAGCTTGCAGCATTGATTGTGTTTTTCCTATATGACAGACATTTAGCTCATGTTATCTCTAATCCCTTTTACAACTCTGTATGGTATTATCTCTATCTTACCCATGAGGCTCAAAAAGATACTTGACCTGTGGGAGGTTACAAAAGCTATTAAGTAGTAGAGCCCGGATTTGAACCTAGGTCTGCGTGGCTCCAAATTGTATGTGCTTTCTACTGTATATACCATCCATCCTGCCTCTTCCAAGTCAGTGACAGCAACTGAGGCCTCAGGGAAACAGATGTTGCTTAAGAATACCAGTTGCTCATGTGTGGGCAGGATATTCCCTGGTTCTTTCTTTTGCTCATTAATTCAGTCTACAAATACATGTTTATTTATGACCAGAAAGTAGGGAGAGGAGTGCAGGTCAGGTAGATGGGGTGGGAAAGGACGTGTTTGTGGGGATGAGGAGAAGGGGAGGTTTGAGGTCAAAGGAAATAGAGAAAAAAAGGAGACATAGTGTGCTGGAATGCAGGGTAGAGGCTGATTTCTGGTGTCTGTCCTTGGATACAAGGAGCTCTGGGAGTGCAGTGGTTAATTGAACCCATAAGCTGCTCCACAGGAGAAAGATGAGGCAGTCTGCTTCTGTAAAGATTACAGCCATGGAAACCCTTTGGGGCAGTTCTACACTGTCCTACAGTGTCGCTATGAGTTGGCATCAACTCCACGGCAACGGGTTCTTGGATGCACTCTGCGTAGTTGAATAAGAATGCCTCTGGAGCAACACTGACAGGCAACGCTTACACCAATACCAACCGAATGGTGGCACTCAGGATCTGAGGCCCTGCAAGCAGCAGTTTACACCTACACACCCATAAACACACACAGAAACCACAGAGACAGAGACAAATATTTTTAAACATGCACATCCGAATGTATGCCACCATACTTGAGCTGTCTTATAAAATGGAAAGCTCTCCCTGGATTCTGGTGGAGTTCCTAGTGCCACCACCTGACTGTAATTCCCCTCCAAGGGAGCCCGTATTGATTTGGATACATAAAGTCTGGGAAGTTTGTTGAAAAGAAAAAGGAAAGGAAAAAAAAATCTCATCTTATATAGTCACAGTTTAGTTGTATGTGTACAAAGATTTTAGTGATGATATAAAATGATGCAATTACATAGCAGGAAGTGCTATGGAATGTTTTCCCGTATCGATTGTCCTTATTTTTATTTTAGTGGTGAGCACAAATAATAACAGATTGTAAGAAAACAAGCCTGATTTATACTGCCACTTAATCCCAGGGGGAATGTGACCCAGAGCAGGGAGGGGCTGAGCTCAGGAATGTGCTGCCTTGACACATAGATTCCAGGACTCCCCCGGGCTCACCTGTATCTGAGCTGTGGACAAAGTATGTTTGGGTGTCACTGAGGCTGATATTTGACTGCTCTAGTCAGAAGGATGACAGCTGTGCCCAGGCTCTTCCCAAGGGCATCCAGTGTACACAAACTTGGGAATCCAGGGGACTGGTGAGGAGGAGTTCTGCTAATGCAGTAGTAGTTAAGCACTTGGCTGCTAACCAAAATGTTGGCAGTTCAAACCCACCAGACACTCCACAGGAGAAAGATGAGGCATTCTGCTTCCATACAGCCTTGAAAACCCTGTAGGGCAGTTCCACTCGGTCCTATAGGGTAGTTATGAGTCAGAAGCAACTCGATGACAGTGGGTCTGGGTTTAGTGGTGGGCTGCGGGGCCTTGGATGGGCTCCTTTCCACACTGAATATGTGCATGACCAACACCTTCCAGAATGCAAAGGGGGTGGATCAGAGGCCATGATACAGACCATAAGGTATATAAAAAATAAGCCATGCCGCTATATGTGGCATGTGGTGGTGTACTGGTTAAGACATTTGGTTGCTAACCAGAAGGTCAGTGGTTCAAACACACCAGATGCTCCATAAGAGGAAGATGAGGCAACCTGCTTCTGTAAAGATTTACAGCCTTGAAAACCCGATTGGGATCACTATGAGTTGGAATGGACCTGATGGCAATGAGTTTGGTTTTACTGAGTTTTATAGGGGGCATGAGTTCTAATGAGCAATAGAAGCTTTATAAAGACATACTTTGCTTTGCGAATTAATTATAACATGTCTCTTTCATAAGAGAATTACCTAGTTATTTAATTATTATTATTATTATTTTTTGCCATTAAACAAATTTTAATTGAGCACCTTACATAGACCAAAGACTGGGCTAAATGATAAGTAAATATTCAGTGCCTCCTAAGAAATTTTCAAAATAATTTTGGACAGTATGTATCTTTTATGAGGCATTGAGTAGGACAGTTTTTAAAAATTCTTGATTGAAGGGTGCCATGAAAGTGTTAAATGTAATTATTATTATGTAGCTCCTGGCTTCATAGCACATGTGACCCAAATGCTATATACTGTCCAAAAGTTCTTGACCATGTACATGATTCTTCAACTAGCATAAAAAACTGTCTCTGGAAGAGCTTTGACAGTCTCTTCTGTATTCCTTCCAAGTACCCTCACTCTAGAGAAACTTTATTCAAGCTGGCAACTGTCTCCCAACAGTGTGGCAGGTAAGGAGAGGCCACCCCCATCCGAATTTCTCTTATTTTCCCTTCTATTTAGAAGCTAAGAGCCATACTTGTTGAAACAGACCTGACCAAACAACCCATTGCTGTCTAGTCGATTCCAACTCGCGGTGACCCCGTATGTTACAGAGTAGAACTGTTCCCTAGGGTTTTCTTGGCTATAATCTTTATGGAAGCAAACCCAGGCCTTTTCTTCTGCAGAGTCATTGGATGGGTTTGAACCACCATCTTTTAGGCTAGCAGCTCATCATAAACTGCTCATGCCATACAGGCTCCTTGAAATGGACCCAGTGCCCATTAAAGTCAACCATAAAATCTAATGAGTGGTTCTCAACTCAAACTACTACCCCATCTCAACTACTAACGGATGCAACTCCCTCAGATCAGTAGCATTGGCTCCTGGTGACAGTGAGTTGGGGAAGGGGTGGCAAAAGGAAACAATCAATCTCGTTGATGGGTAGGGATTCTGTCTTGAACCCTCCCACCGGTGGGCACACACACAATTATCATAAACTCTCCAATTTCAATAGTAATTCACAACCTTTCTGGCAATGTGTACTTCACTATCAACCTGGAAAGGAGCCCTGTTTGCAGTGGTAAGCGCTCTGATGCTAACCAAAGTGTTGGCCATTTGGAGAAAGATGTGACAGTCTGCTTCGATAAAGATTTACAGCCTTGGAAACCCTGTGGGGCAGTGGCACTCTTGTCCTATAGGGTCGCTAAGAGTTAGAATCAACTGGACAGTTGAAACGGGTTTGCTTTTGGTTTTGATCAACTTGGAAGAATTTATGTCTTGCCAGTGGAGTTTCTGTAACTTGGTTTCTGTCAATTATTGCTTTCTGTACCACAAAATGATTTCTATGTTCTTAGGGACACTTGTTCCCTTCCAGTTCCTTGTTATGTTGGCTTCTTTTGTTCTGAAAGCCTTAGAGGTGCAGACCTGGAGTGGCTAAGACAGAGGTGGCATTCCTAGCTCATGAAAGGGACTTGGGAAGCAGAACTTGTCTTCATGCCCATAAAAAGTAAAATCCACCTGAGTAGAACTAGAGAAAGAAACCCTGTTTGCACAGTGGTTAAACGCTGGGCTACTAACCCCAAAACCCAAACCCAAAGGTCAGTTGTTTCAACACACCGGCTGCTCTGTGGGAGAAAGATGTGGCAGTCTGCTTTTGTAAAAATTTACAGCCTTGGAAACCCTATGAGGCAGTTGCACTTTTGTCCGATACGGTCACTATGAGTCGGAATGGATTTCATCCGCACCTGACAACAGGGTTGGAGAGGCCCAGGGCAGACCTAGTTTTGAGGTGAGCTGGTGTTGCTTCAGTATCTCCCCATGTGTGCGGGGGTGGAGCTGGGCCCCGCCTTCTCTGTCCCATTGGTACAGCCCTTCGCCTTCGTCTGTACTGAACTATGAATAGAAGGCAGCGCTACACATACTGGCGCTCAGAGCCCGAAGGGAGGATGGCAGTGTCTTGGCAGGTGGGCTTGTAGCAGGGAGCTGGGTGGGGGAGTGGGCAGAGGCATCATCGAGTGGCGTTGGCGGTAGCCAATGGAAGTTCGGGGCAGGGGTGGCAGGGGCGGGGGTTCTGAGGCCCATCGGCCAATGTAGGGCGAGCAACTGCTGGAGCGACCTGATGACGTAAGGAGCGTTCCATTTGGCCAGCGGTGGGCGGTTGCCACAGCTGGTTTAGGGCTCAGGCCGTTGGGGCCCCTCGTCAGGAGTAGGCCGCTTCTCAGCTGGGGAGAAGAAGCCGCTGACACTTTTGACGGCCGCCGCGATCCCCTAGGACAGGCGACTTCCTGCCCTACTGTCTCCGGTCG
>NW_006921840.1:2634687-2640078 GCF_000298275.1 Orycteropus afer afer | reverse complement strand
GAGTCGGCTGGTACTGGTCCTTCGGGCTGCAGGCTTCTGCCTCATTCTTGCCAGCGTGGGACATGTGGTGGCAGTAAACAGAGGCCATGGCACCACACCTGAGAGGAGGAGAGGGGTGGCAGTCACTGAGAAAAACCAGGCTGGGCAATTCATGAGGCTGGTACTTAGGGTCCTCTGGAAGGACCCAGGAAACACCTTTAGGACTTTTCATGGTTGCTGCCATCTCTTTCCCCCACCCCACCCATCACTCTCCAACCATTCCCAAGTCTCTCCTCTTAAGTCAGCCTTTCACCTATAGGTTTGTGATGTGGTTTCATTAAGATTCCCACAAATGTTCGGCTAGACTATCAAGATTGTTTCATTTGCCAGGCTCAGGAAGTTACAGAGGGTTTGATTAGGGGAAATCTGTTTTGAGTAAATGCAGTGTGTATGTGTGTGTAGACAGAATTTCTAGCCCTGACAGAAGGTGACTTGGCTCCTGGTGGGATTCAGATGATGGCTAATTGAAGAAAGGGAAGGTAGAAGGGTAGAGGATAGGACAGAAACTCTATTTTTGTTGTTGTTGTGTTGCCAGCAAGTCGATTGTGACTCATAGCAAGCCTAGGCTGTCATCTTTACAGGAGCAGATTGCCAGGTCTCTTCTCCTGTGGAGTGGCTAGTGGGCTCGAACTGGTGACCTTCCAGTTAGCAGTGGGACTCTTAGCCATTGAGCCACTATTATTTTTAGAGCCCTCTTAATGGTGATTAGAGAATAGTGTAGTCTAGTGGAAAGTGCACTAGATGGAAGTCAGGAGACATAGCTTCTCATTTCAGCTTTGCCATTGTGTGACCCTGGATAAGTTTCTTATTTCTGGTCCTCATTTTACTCATTTCTAAGACAAAGTCATTGGGACCATCCCCTATAAAATCCCTTCCAGTTTCAAGGTTCTGTGATGTTCAGATCATTGGTGATTATATTGGAAGCATAGGAATTTATTTAAAAAGAAATACTCATCCCCTTTTATGGACAGTCTTTAGCTTTTTCTCCTTTTAAAGGACAAGCACAGATTGGAGATAAACTTTTCCTGCTTCCCCACTCCCTCATCTTTCTGCCTGTGGGAAAGGAGGGTTGAACAGCATTTTCATATTCTTGCTTCATTTGGTTTTCTTTTTGTGCTTTTTTTTTAGGGCGAGAAATTGGACTTTTGATGATGTTTGACCCAGTGGCAGCAATAGCGGGCAACGTGATTTCAAAGCTGGGCTCAGCCTCTGCTGTGTCTGTCTTGTAATCACCAAGCTCATTTTGGACCAGGAATTCCAATCATGTCTGTGATGATGGTAAGAAAAAAGGTGACAAGAAAATGGGAGAAACTCCCCGGCAGGAACACCTTTTGCTGTGATGGCCGCATCATGATGGCCCGACAAAAGGGCATCTTCTACCTGACTCTCTTCCTCATCCTGGGGACATGTACACTCTTCTTCGCCTTTGAGTGAGTTGCTATTGAGTAGAGATGCTTGATGATGGTTAGTTTGGGTTGGAGGGGAGAACCTTCTTTCTGGGGTGTTAGTTGACAGGCCTTGGATAGCTTTTGCTGTCCTTTTGAGCATTGTCTATAGATCATGCCAACTGTGACTTCATTGCTCGCAAAGAAGTGTCTTGGGAAACCTCGATCTTCCTCAAAAAGTCTAAGATCTTTGATAAAAAAAAAAATACCTATTTTATAGTACTGATTTGGAACTATTGCTGGCAAACTTGGGAAATAAGAAAGTTTGTCTTTGTATTATATGCCTCCTTTTTCAGTGTGTCTTTTTTCCCCTTCTGGTTTCCTTAGGAAGGAGCTCTGGTGGTGTAGTGGTTAAGGCATTTGGCTGGTAACCAAAAGGGTGGTGGTTCAAAACCCACCAGCTGCTCTGTGGAGGAAACATGAGGCAGACTGATTCCACAAAGATTTACAGCCTTAGAAACCCTATGCAGGTTGCTATGAGTTGGAATAGACTCGATGGCAGTGAATTTGGTTTTTTGATTGGTTTCCTTATGAGTTTAGTGATAAACAACCTCTTCCTCACCCCTTGCAAACCTAGACATGACTGTAATAACGGCGCCCAATTATACTCCCCTGTTCTGTAATTCTTTGTCCTGTTTCCTTAGGGCTAGCTATTCCATTGAAAAACCAACTGAATTGGGAACCTGCAGACGGGGGATCTAGCCTCGGCTGTGCCATAAACTAGCTGTGTGCCTGGCACATAATGTGCTTATTACAGCTCTCTCTCTCGTGGCACAGTGCCTAAGGCATCTGATTGCTAACTAGAAGGTTGGTGGTTCAAACCCACCAGCCACTCTGCAGAAGCAAGACTGGACAATCTACTTCCGTAAAGATTTACCACCTCAGAAACCCAGTGGGGGTCACTGTGAGTCAAAATCGACTCGATGGCAGTGGGTTTGGTTTTTTGGCTTGGTATTCTGTGTATGTCTGATAGTTATCTTGGAGTTCTTTCTTCCATGAAGTAATATCTATTACTTGAGTCATTGTTTGAAGTATGTGTAGATCACTTCTCAAGGGAGGTGGCCAGTTTGAATTCTAGGATACTGTGGCATGACTCTGGGATGTGCTGAGAATGCTATACACTCTAGGGATGGGAGCAATGCTAATTGTTTGGGGATTACTGTGAGGTGGGCCTTGAGAGGCCATGAGATGTGTGTGTAGATGGCAAGCCATGACTGATATCAGCCTCTATAGTTTATGTACACAGGTGACCTGGAAATGGAGTTCCAATGCTGGGGCATGGCAGGTAGGAGGGGGCCACTTGGCTAGCCTTTGTAGATAATTAGAATGAGCTCTGGTCTTTGGGGGCTCATTTTTGTCATTCCTCTGTGTCTTAGTTATCTAGTGGTACAATAATAGACATAACACAACTATTTATTCTCTCACAGTTTAGGAGGCTAGAATTCCTAATTCAGAGTACTGGCTCTAGCGAAAGGCTTTCTCTGTCTTTCCACTCCGGACAAAGGTCCTTGTCTCCTTTCAACATCTCTGGGCCTGGTGTTCTTTGAAGATTTCCATGTGTCTTGGCATCCATCTTCCCTTGGGTCTAGGAGGTTCTCAGCACAGGACCCTGGGTCCAAAGAATGTGCTTCATTCCAGGTTCTTTCTTGGTGGTACCGAAGTCTCTTTGCTCACTTCTCTCTCCTTTTAGCTCTTATAAGATAAAAGGTGATACAGACTATAGCCCAGGAAAATCTACCCTTACATCGGATGAGGGCTGTGACCTGAGTAAGGATGCTGTGTCCACTCTAATCCCTTTACGGTTGATTGGCTGATCATATCAGATCACACCATGGGGAGATGATTACATCATTGCATAACTGCCAAACCCATCATTACATAGGTGTCAAACTGCTGAGAATCATGGCCCAGCCAAGTTGACACATATTTTGGGGGGTCATAGTTCTATCCATGACATTCTATAAGGGCTTCAGGCTTTTCCAGTGCATCAAGAGTGAACTTTGGGCTGCTTTGCCAGTCTTTTTGATGGTTGCAGCTGGCTTGAGTAACAGGAGTGGGAGGAGGGGCACCTTGCTTACACCAGGCCTAGGAAGTCAGAGCAGAGAAGCTCTTTATTCAAGGCCCTTTGGATGCTGCTGCTGCTAATTTTGTGAAGCATTTGACAAAGTCAGACAGGTTGCTGAAAGCTTCTTAGCTGGTTTCCCATCTTAGTTTCATGGCTGAGAGTATGCATGTGTACTTGTGTGTGGTACAAGTGAGCACGTGCAGCCAGGCAGGCAGATGCCTGACATTTAAAACAAAATTTCCCTCCCCTGCCCCTTCTCTCCAAGTTGGCTTTGCTTTGTTCCTGCCTTGCCTCTATTAGAATTACAGAGCTGAACTCTGCTCTCTGGCATTCTCCCTTGCCTCCACTCCTTCCCCTGCTGAATCATTAGCTCTCTTTGTCCCCTTCCCCTTCCCCATGGTTAAATTTTTATGGTTGGAACCATTCAAAACAAAGATAAGACTTGTTTCCAGGTCCTGAGTGAGTTGGTAGTCCTGGGCCCGGGAAACCTCTGGTTTGACTGGCCGTGGGAATTTGAAATTGGGAGGAATTGGCGTTAGGTACTTTTTCTGGGAGCCAGAAGAGAGTCTGATTTGGATCTGTTCCCCTTAGGCCCCGGAAAGGCTCTGAAGAAGGCTGCCTGTGGGATGAAGCTTATAATTAGCCAAGTTACTGTTTGACAGAGGCCAGTTGAGTTTTCTACTAAGATAGTATTTTCCCCCAACTTATTCCTTGTACTTAGCCCACAGGTATGAAAGGTGAAGTTGTTTGTAAACTGCCCTGAATTCCAGCTGTCTATATGCTAGAGTAAATATTTTTGAAGGTAGGGCTTGCGGAGGGAGTCATGGGAGGAGGAGGGGATGTGTTCACTGAGGAGTGGAAAGGGAAAGTAGAAATCTGACCCAGGAGGAGAGGACCCTGGTGATGAATCCTTCTTGCTGAGAACAGTGGAATGTGTATAAATGTGTATGTGTGTGTGGTCATATACAGACACACAGATACTCTAGGTGGTGGCTGCCTTGTGCTTAGCTAATGACAGGCCAGACAAGGGATACCGTCATGCCTCTAAAGGACTAAGTCTATTTCTGGTCAGTCTTTTTCTTTACGCCAGACACACAGTAGGGGGTAGTGTTTGGGCTCCCTTGTTTGTGGCAGAACTTAGTGAGGCCTCAGGAAATCAGCTGATCTAGTCCCTTGCTCCCTTGCTTCCAGGTAGGTGAGGTGTCTAAACCATTAGTGACAAATGACTGCCCATTGCTTTCTAGCTGCTACGTTTTTGTATTGTGGGAATATAGTTCAGATCTTGGGGTTCGTCAGGATCTACATTTTAGTAACAGGGTTCTGCTTGCAGCAGGTGTTTAGGGACAAGTGTGAGTTGATGTATAGCTTCCTGTGACACAACTCTGGGTCTGCCAGATGGCTCGAGAAGTCTGATCAGGCATGTGGGTGCCTCTTCATGAAACCATGCAGTGTTAGTGTCAGGGGGATAGCCTTTGACTTTTGGATTTTGCCTTTAGGCATCTAGACTTTTTGAAGGAGGGGCCTGAGATGCTCAATGGAAAGAGCAGGTTGAAGGTTGTCCGGCCAGCAGCCAGTTGGCTCCACACTGTTAGAAACTGTTAGAAGTGTTTCAGAAGAAGCTGGGTGGCCATCTCCCAGGGTTGCTGTCATAGAGCAAATCCCTGCCCAGGATGGGAAATTGGACTAGTTTATCATTTAAGCCTCTTGCAACTCTGAAAAACTATGAAATTCTGTTTAACTCTTTACCTGTTTGTTGTTGTTGTTATGTGCCGTCGAGTCGGCCCCGACTCATAGCGACCCCTCCTTGGGTTTCCGAGGCAGTATCACTACGGAAGTAGGATT
>NW_006921840.1:2619382-2634587 GCF_000298275.1 Orycteropus afer afer | reverse complement strand
GGGTTTGAACCACCAGCCTTCTGGTTAGCAGGCAAGTGTCTTAGCCACTATGCTACCAGAGCTCCTCTTTACCTGTTTTTTACCTGTTTAGAAGACTCAAATATCATGCTTCTTCCCCTCCCCCTCAAAAAAAAAAAAGAAGGAAAGAAAGAGAATATAGAAGATTATCAATAGGGAGCTTAATGTATTTAAATTTAAAAACAGAGTGGAAATTGTGCAGTGCTTAAAAAAAAATCTCCTGATTTATTCTTAGCAGGAAGTATTTGGGAGACGTGAGTGCATATGCCATGGAGCACATGAACTATTTTCAGTCCTCTCTGCCCAAACCTTGCCCAGCTTGTGCACTGACTACATAGCCACCAGCTTGGCCTGGAATGTCAGGGCACTATAGCAGAATGACAGTGACAACCTGTGAGCTGTCCAGCTACTGAAAGGCTATTGTGGTCTTTGGTCAAACTCTACGTCCTGATGAAAGCATGGTCCTGGGGAAAGGACCAAGTATATTGTCTTCTGGAATTGGCTTCCTTGCTTTCTTTTTGACCTGTGTGCTCAGATCATTTGTGGGGTCAAAGTTCTCGGTCTTATCTGCAGCAAGAATGACTGTCTGACTCTTGACCCTTGAAGTAGAAGCAACTTGCTGCTATGATCAGTAGTTAGTCTCTCACTGTGCAAAATACAGAGGAAATCATATCAAGACGCTGTCAAACCAGTTTCTGTCAAACTGGTCCTCGTGGGTGCTTTTGATGTACATATTGGCAGAGGAGTCATTGAAGCAAATGCACTTTCAAAGCTTTGTACCGCTGCTCAGTAAACGTCCCACTTCTCCTAGCCTATCCAAATTCTACCTCCTTCGAGTTCCTTCTTGTGCCTTCCTTCATGTAACTTTTCCTGTAATTTCTGTATTCCTAGGACAAATTAGATATACCACATATTTAACAAATAATCATAGGACATTTCTTATATTTCTGAATTCTGTTGTTACTACACTTTTCACTCGTATTTGTCTGACAGCTAGATGTGAGCTCTTTCAAGGTCAGGGATTATCTCCTATGTCTTTATGGCTCCCATGATGCCTTTCACCAGGCCTTTCCTTGAATAGGTAGTCAATAAATGTTGCTGGATTCACACATTCTAGATGTACTTAGAATTTAACAATCTTGACTCACAGAGTGATGTAGCTGGAAGGGCCTTTGGAGACTCTACCTATCGTTTTGCAGGTGAGGAAACTGGGCCCACAGAAGAGGTTGCTTCATCCAGATCAAGTTGTCCCACTAATGTGTCTATACAACGCTGCCTTTCATCTCATTGCTACACTTTGAATGCGTGCATCGTGCCAAATGCTAGCCCAGCATACTCCAGGGTCTTACTAGGTAGTGTTTGTGTTACCTAGTGGCATCTAAGTTATATGGGTCTCCCAAACTCATGCTCCTAGAAAAATGAAGGCATCTCTGTGGAAAACTAAGAGCATCCTGGCATGGCATTCTGGTAATCTTGCAGGAACAGGGAAGCCCATTTCTAAATGTGAACTTAGAAAGTAAGCAGCTTTGTGAGTTAACAGGGAGGGGCCCATTGCCTCTATGACCACTTCTAGTCCTTGCTGTCAGGATGAGGATGATTAGGAGAAAAAGTACTCAGTGTGTGCTCCCTACCTTGCTACTCTGCATATGCTCCTGATGAAAGGGGGCACCATGTCCTTGGAGACGGATGGAATAGAGTAAAGCAGATCTGACTATCCAAAATGACCAGATTTGAGGAGACAGGGCTAAGTAGACCAAAGCCAAACCTCAACACAACAGAATATCGTTGTTGTTATATGCTGTTGAGTCAGACTCGACTCATAGCGACTCCTTCTTGGGTTTCAGAGGCAGTATCACTACGCAAGTAGATTGCCCAGCCTTCCTTCCAAGGAGAGGCTGGTGGGTTTGAACCGCCAGCCTTCTGGTTAGCAGTCAAGTGCCTTAGGCACTAGGCTGCCAGAGCTCCCAACAGAATATTAGTGCCTGTAATAATAACAAGGTACAGGTTTCTGAAGAATATTCTTAGGTGAGATTGGGAAGAAAGAAAAATGACTTTATCATGAACTGTAACAACAAGAGCATTCTGTAAAGAATTGCTGTATGGAAGTCAGTCTTGTGCTTTATGTAGCCTAGGATTCTGTCTGTGACTTGGCCAACCAAATGCCAGTTTCAGAAAGGCGTAGTTGCCTCTTTGCTATCAATCTGTTACAGTCTGTAGCTAAACTCAACTTCCTGATAAACACATTCCCTGTGGAAGTGTTGGGTTGTGTCTCCTGAACAGTTTGCTTTCCTTTAACAATTCTTTATGGCTCTGTCATTCAGAATTTATCTGTACAATTTCAGCTGCTACTACCTTTCGTGGTAATGAGTTTCACACTGTCAGTCTCCACTGAATACATCTCCCATCTTTTGAGAATGAGTCTTAATTGGGTATAGTAATCCTCTATTTTGGGAAAAGCGAGCACAAAGAACAAGGATGTTCCCCAACATGCTGACATCAGTTGAGATGTTTATTGAGGGAGAGAAGAGGTCTTCTAAATCTTCCATCTCAGAGATGCCATAGCTGGTATTGTGCCTAAGAACAAAAGAGGCACGTTATGCCTCTTGCTGTAGCAAGAAGCTAGCTAATTCAGGGTAATTAGTGAGATGTTCTGGAATGGAGTAATGAGAAGACAGGAACCTAATGATAATGATTATAGATCTCAAAAAAACTCACTGTCATTGAGTCAGTTCCAACTCATAGTGACCCCTGTTGGGTTTCTAAGGTGGTAAATCCTTACAGAAATAGATTGCTCTATCATCCTTCCATAGAGTGGCTGGTGGGTTTGAACCACCAACCTTCTGGTTAGCAGTCACATGCCTTAGGCACTGTACCATCAGAGCTCTGTCGAGCGATTAGGTAAGATCAGTTAATAGAGAGCCTCTAATATTGGCCCATGGAGTTTGGAGCAGCAGGGAACTGTTCTGAGTGCTAGAGCAGGAGTGTATTCTAATTCCCTTTGGAATTTGGCAACTACTGAGCAGTTTTGCCTGGGTAGAAGTTTTGAACCTCCTCTGTGAGAAATGGCTCATCACCTTAGAATTGGAAATGTCTCTGATTCATTTTTCCCATCGCCACCAGAGCCAAACAGGCTCGTGCATTTTCCTCTGACCTTCATATAGCTATCTGCCAATCTGGAGGCTGATATTCAACTAGGTTTGTAGTGTTCAAGGAAACCTCCCTCTCAGCTGACTTTGTTAGTTAGCCGAAGAACCTTGAAACAGTCCTTTGGGTGATTCTACATGTTTACTTTGCTCTAGAGATAGGCAGTGTGTAAAAGGACAGCCATGGTATTGGGGAAGACTTAGATCAAATGCTGTTTCTATCATGTGAGACCAGAGGCTCATGGGCTCTGATCCTTGGGCCTTCCCACTGTTCCAAGCATAGCTCTTCTTTAGAGTCATCAACTGCTGGTACTGGAGCACTTTCAGGCAGTCACCAGCTCCCCAAGAGAGTTCTCTGGCCACTTAGTACTAAGAGTCTGAATCACCATTCAAATGCTTGATTATTGGCCTTATCTTTTTCTTTAGCTGTTGGATGTGTTAATTATGTTTTCCCCAACAAAATCAACTCTTATTCTTCCTTTGTTAGGCCCATAAATACTTGTTGATTGATTGATTGCACTAATAAAAGAAAGAAGACAAAAACATAGAAAGAAAGCTTATTAGGGAGACTTAGAAGCAGAGTACTTTACAGAACACCAATCTGAGCTGCCAGTTTGTGACACGTGGCCCCACTATGGAATCTCTGGTTTCTTACCAGCTTCACTCATGAATCTCTTTTGAGGTTTTTTTTTTTTTTTTTTGTGTGTGTGTGTGTGTGTGTGTGACTTAAAGTCTGTGGCATTATCATTGTCCCTCCCATGAACTAGCATGCTAGGGATGGGGGTTGGGACATGACACACTGACCCAGCCTGGTATTGCTGGTTACATCTGGTCAGTACCACTATGTGGCCCATGGGGACATGTGAAAGTCTGGTCATTTAGCCCAGCTATGGAAGCCTGAAGCCAGTCAAGAAGTTGGCAGAGGATGGCTTGAAAGGATGATGTATCTTCAGGTGGTAGAAATGAAGGCTTAGTGGGGATATGTTTGCATTTGTAAAATTATAAGGGAGAAAATAAACTTCTGACCTCCTGAAGGAAGGAGGCTTCTTGGTACTTTGAAGACAAAGGAGAGCCTTGTTTCAAGAAGTGTATGGATATCATTATTCCAACAAGTGATATAGATGGGAAGTACTAAGGGATTTCAAAAATAGTTGGCTGCGTTTGTGGCTGACAAATCTGGTTGTTCACTAAGACAAGTTAATGATGTTTGAGGTCAGTATTGGGAACAGCCACCAAATCGTCACATAGCTTGTTTCTGTACCAGCTTACTGTAATGGGACTAACCTGAGAGAAGCATTTCTTTTTTCTTTTTAATTTTATTGTGCTTTGGGTGCAAATTTACAGAGGAAAATTTGTTTTACATTCAGCAGTTTGTGTGCATTTGGTTTCATGCACCGATTACCATCCCTGACCATAACAAACTCTCTTCCCCTCCTGTCCCTGTGACTACCCCTTCCCTCTGTCCTTCTTAACTATGCACTCTTGTCTGTCCAGCTTTCCTTCCACGTGAATGCTGTCCCTCTGATGCTCCATGGCTGATTGCTTTGAGGGCTGTATCTCCCTAGAGTATGTGGGTGCATTGCTTTGGGATAGGTGTTCTGCATGTAGGTCTTTCTGCTGTTGGGCTGAGAGCCACTCCATAGGAGTGAGTCCAGTTCTAGGCCCAAAGGGTAACCTGGGGCCATAGTCTTGGGGGTTACACCAAACTCGGTCTGACCAGTAATTCTGGTCATTTTTGTGTTTTTGGATTTTGTTCCATATTTTTCCTCCCACTCTATCCAGGATCTCCAGGTTGGATCCCTTTCTGAGTGGTTGGCATTGGTAGCTGGGCACCATCTAGTTCTTCTGGTCTTGGGGTCCATCATGTCCTTGGACTTATTGTTTCCAGATGCTTTGATTTTCTTCACTCTTCTTTGCTTCAGGTGAGAAGAGACCAATAGTTGCATCTTAGATGGCTGCTTGAAAGCTTTTAAGACCCTAGTTGCTATTCACTAAAGTAGGTTGTGGAACAAGACTTTTGGGTACTATGTTGTGCCAGTTGAGCTCGGTGTCCCTTGAGACTATGGTCCCGAGTCAGCAGGCCTGGTGATTCTCTCTCTCAAGGTGTATGGTTGTCTCTGAGAGGTTACTCCAACTTTGTCTTCTGTTGCTTCTGTAATGTATGTGGCTAGTTTTGTAGCACAAGTGCATATATGAGATTATCTTTAGCTAAATCTATCCTTGGTCTAGGGTGTATTCCTGCTTGCTGACACCCCCCTGATCTTCTCACCTGTCTATGCATTTATCTGTAGTCTGGTGTTTGGTGTTAGTGGTCATGCAGTATTGTGCATATACTATACTTTGTCTCTGTTGTCTGTATCTTATGTGCACATTTCAGTGTCCTTCTTTTCCCCAGTATCATCATGCAGGTCACAGACTCTTTCTATACTGTCCTGAGGGAGGCATTTCTGATCATAACTAATAAAGACAGACACTATGGGTTGTCATTCACAACGGTCAGCCTCTGCCTCTCTGAATTCCCTTAGAGTAGAAAGGCCTGCTGGTCCCACATCTGCCTTCCAAGTCCCACCCACTCACTAGTGACAGCTGGCTGCCTGCAGCCTCATCTCTGGAGAACAAGACAATGGGCCTGTTGTGCGCTTGTTGACATACAGAGTGGATTGTTTTAGCAGGTGCAGAAGATAGTCTGTGTAGAGATTACAGAGATCTTTATCCTTGGTGGAGTAGCGTAATCCAAATCTAAGTTGTCCTTTGTCTGGTCTTAGAAGCAGGTGTTGGAACTGGATTGAGTTAAGCTCGGGTCCTTCTGTGAATGGGGGTAGCATTAGTTTTGGTTTTCTGTGGTTGTTTTGCTCTCTCTCAAGCCTTTCCCTTTAATCAAAAAAGTTTACACTCCCTTAGTGTCCAATCAGATAGCTCTGCTTTTTCTAAGACTTTTGATTAGAGACTGTAGACCTAGGACAGTTTGAAGCCTGAAATCCATCTTTGTTTTCAAAAGTGAGCTTAATGATGAGCAGTGACTAGAAAGATGACTGCCTTATGTTAGTGCAGTAATTTCACTTGGCTTGTTCGCAAAATGCAGCCTCATGTTTCTCCTGTGTCCTTTGGGTCTCTGATAAGTGGAGGTGACTTTCGTTTCTGAATTCATTTCTTGATTATATATATGTACCAGTGAAGGGGAGCAATGGAAGGAGGATAATCCATAAGCTAGTGATATGCCAGAAACATCATTATCCTCAATTCTGCTGGCCAGATTCCTCAATTCTTGGAAGTTTTCCCCTGTCCTTGGCTTTTAGGAGAAGGAAGTAATTCATTAAAAAATAAGTGTAAAAATAAGGAAGCTAAGACCAATGGTTTTGGTTCAAAACAAGCAAGTAAGCAAGCAAAACTAAAACCCACTGCCACAGAGTTGATTCTGACTCATAGTGACCGTATGGGACCCTATAGAACTACCCCTATAGGGTTGACAAGGCTGTAAATCTTTATGGAAGCAGACTGCCTCACCTTTCTCCTGCTGAGCAGCTGGTGGGTTCAAACCACCAACCTTTTGGTCAGCAGCCAAATGCTTTAACCACTGTGTCACCAGAGTTCCATAAGCCAACAAAACAACCCCTAAAATAATTTTCCAGTTGCAGTACATATGATCACCTTCATAATAAACTGCTTAGCCTAATATTACAATTGATTTGCATCCCCTTATGCAGTTGTATGTGTGGCAGGGAGCCAGGGGTAGGATCCCATGGGGATTGTTTCAAAACTGCAGCAAATATAAAAGGCAGAGTTAGCTGTCTACTCTGAATGGACAGCAGCTTGCTTCATCTTCATCTCTTAGCTTACTTTCTCTGCTCTCCCTCTGGTCCTTGCTCATGCAATTACTGTCTGCCTCCAAAGAAGATCTCTGTTTTGATGGAGAAGAAAATATGCCTCAGGAGGAAAATAAAAATAGGCCAGTGATAACTCTCATCACATAGTCCCATTTACTTGGTTTGAATTCAGTTCAAGACAACAAGTGTTTGTTGATGGCTTCTTTGTTCTCATACTTGTATTAGACTCTGGGAGATAGAGAATCATAATAATGTTAGTAGCTGCATTGACTTAGTGTTTACCATGTGTCAAACCAAAAAAAAAAAAAAAAACCAAACCAAACTCACTGCTGTTGAGTTGGATCCGACTCATAGCAACCCCTCCTTGGGTTTCCGAGGCAGTATCTCTACGGAAGTAGATTGCCCAGTCTTCCTTCCTTCCGAGGAGTGGTTGGTGGGTTTGAACCACCACCCTTCTGGTTAGCAGTCAAATGCCTTAGGCACTACACTACCAGAGCTTCCATAGTATGTTATAGGTGGCATCAATCAATCAAGTATTTGTTGAGCTCCTACTATGTGCAGAACCATAAGCTAGGAAGTGGGTGAATCAGGAGAAATAAAAGCATGATCCCGGCCCTTGAGGCTCTGCTGATTTTGTTGTGGAGTCCAGATTGACATTCTTGCACCAATTAGAGATCGATATAGAGTAATATAATTAAATGTTAACTGCCGGCTTTCTTCAGATGCCGCTACCTGGCTGTTCAGCTGTCTCCTGCCATCCCCGTGTTTGCAGCCTTGCTCTTCCTTTTCTCCATGGCTACATTGTTGAGGACCAGCTTTAGTGACCCTGGAGTGATTCCTCGGGCTCTACCAGATGAAGCAGCCTTCATAGAAATGGAGATAGGTGAGTTGCCTAACTAGCTGGTAAGCTGCTGTGTAGTGAGTGGCCTTAATCAGTATGGGAAAGGATTCAGAATAGTAATTACAGATTAACAATCACTTTGAGCTTTTTCCTCTGAGATCCAGAATTTGAGATCATAACCATGCTGTGAATTGAGTTAAGGTAGGTATAGCAAGATTCTAAAGTCATGCACTTAATTCTTCTGTGTGGTGGTTGCATTTCAGGAGGGATTTGTTATCAAGATCTGCTGCATTGTTCGTAAGAGGATGGTGGTTTTTTTTTTTTTTTAACTTTTGGGGAGTTACCAACCCATTTGAGATTTTGATGAAAGCTGTAAACTGTCTCCCCATAAAAATGTTCTTGTCTGCATGTGTATACACACAATTTGGGTTGTAATTTCAGGGATTCATAGCTCTTCTAAAGCCCATTCATACACCACCCCAAGTAAGAATTACTGCTTCACGGGAATGTGCCAGGTGAGAGGGGAGCAGGTATGCTAGGAACCATGGGAATTCTAGGAGATATAAACACAGCAATTACAGGATCAGTATAGGGCAGTTTACAGCTCAGGGTAGCAATCTTTGGAGCATAAATAAGGTGTCACACTCCCCAGGAACCAGGGTATCTTTGAGAGTTGAAGCAGAGAACATCCTAGGGCTAGAGAAGGGGATATCCTGGGAGGTAACCCTGGGAAGGAAGGTGATGATGTCAGGACTAAGAGGGACTCAGAGTCCACCAGACCCATCATTAATGTCTACCTAAATTATTCTCAAGTTAGTTAGGAACCCACGTAGCTTGACTTAGCATCCAAGGCAAATGTAATAGAAGAAAAGGACCTGGGACTTGTAAGACTAAGACATTAGGAAGTCAATCTGCAGCTAGCCTTTAGTTCTTGGAAGGTACTTTGAAAGCTTCTGTGCTTTTGTATTTCTTTTGTTTAAAATTTTAGCTGTGTCCCCCCCTCCCAGCTTCTTAGTGGAATTCTTCTTGAAAAATTCTAGCCAGGGCTTCAGTGGAAGTGAGAAGAGATGAATGGGTAGTGCACAGGGCATTTTTAGGGAGGTGAAATTTTTCTGTATGTGACAGTGTAATGGTGGGTACATGACATTAGACAATTGTCAAAAACCCAGAGGACTGTACAACACAAAGAGTGAGCCCTAATGTACACTGTAGACTTCAGTTAATCATGATGCATCAACAATTAGAACAAATGTATCACAGGAATGCAAGATGTTCATAGGAGAAACAGTGCCGGTGGGAGGGGACATAGTGGAGCTCTGCGTCCTTTTTGTATAGTTTCTCTGCAGACCTAAAGCTCCTCCCAGAAATAAAATCTATTTTAGAAAAATAGAGATAGGAAAAAATAAGTGAAAAAAAAATCTAGTCTTTTAGTCAAGCAAAGGGGAAACTGGCTTGTGCACGTCTGAGCTAGTAATCCTTAGGGGTAGGGGGAGGTGGGACGAGTGGGAAGAAAGCAGAGGTGAGCAGTGTTGGTACTGCTGGGGATCTGTGGAGACTGGGGAGTGAGTTGTGGTTGCTAGTTTTTCTCCACGTACATACGGAGAAACTGAGGGTCAAGCTCATGCCTTGATGAGCGTCTTGCATCTCACAGTAGGGTGTTGACAAGGTTAGCTATTTGTGCCAGATCACTGAATGGGGGCACAGATTTTGACAATCCTGTTGTGACCTGTGCATTTATACCTGTGTTTCTGTCAGCAAGTTTTTGTCAACTTGTGTTCAGGCCGTAGTGAGTCTGTTGTGGATGGGGTGGGGCTAGGAGGTGGGGAAAGAAGAAGACATGTGATTCCCTTGCCTCAGAGCTCCTCAGGGGGAGGGTGAACCATAAAGTGTGTTCCAGGTGCCCTTATTTAAAGCATATGCAAAGGAGTCTTAAGGTGGCATGCTTGTACGTCCACCATCCTCTCGTGAATAGCTGTCCCTCCTTTCAGATGTGTGACACACTGTTATTGTTTGATTTCACAGCATCCGCCCCACTCCTCAGAAAAAGGAGAAATGTTCCATATGGCAGATATTTTTAAAATCAAAGTAAATCGAAAAATATTCTGTTCTTAGAATTATACTGTGGATGGGTGTGCCTGTAGATTGCTACAGTCTGGGAAGCAGTTTGGCAGTCAGAAATTTGGGCTTCAAGGGTTCATAATCCTTTGACTCCATAATTCTACTTCTCCAAGTATTTAACCTAAAAGAAAGCATTGGAGACTTACCCAGATCACCATAGAAGGATTTTTATGGCGTCCTTTTGTCTTCCTTTCAATGCGGGCATAGCTATTTCCATGCCAGCAACTATGTTACTGCTCAGACTTCAACATGTTTTTTTTTTTTCTCCTTCTGTTTTAGAAATTCATTTTAACAGATGGATGTATTTTTGGAGCAGGGAGGAGGGGATGAGGATTTGAGCTGGTGATCGAAGGGCATTTCATGTTTGTCTGTAATGTTATGATTTTTTTACATGCATTATCATTTAAACATTAAAATCCAGAGGCAACTTAAATGCCCAACAATGTGGAGAGGTTAAGTAAATCACATTACATCCATAGGCTGGAGTATTATATCACTAGTAAGGATGTTTTTTGGGGGGAAGAAACCCCTAATAACCATGGGAAAAAGTTCAGTGAAAAATACAGGGTACAAAGTTGTATTTATATAATGTCAAGTTTTTCAGAATCAATTATCAATTAATTATCTGTTAAATAAAATTTAGAAAGAAATATACCAAAATGTAGCATAGTGCCTAAGACTTGACTGCTAACCAGAAGGCTAGCGGTTCAAACCCACCAGCCACTCCTCGGAAGGAAGGTTGGGCAATCTACTTCCGTAGTGATACTGCCTTGGAAACCCAAGGAGGGGTCTCTATGAGTTGGGACCGACTCGACGGCACATAACAACAACAATAACAACAACAACAACAACAACAACATAGCTATCTCTGAGTTGAGAGACTATTGGTAATTTTTATGTTTCTTTATATTTCCTAGCTTTTTCTCCAAGTTTTCTGCAATAAGCATATATTACTTTATTTTTAAAAAATTAATTTTTAAAGATTTTTTTCTAATTGTAATCTTCACTAGTCTTTTTTCTGTGCATGTATTTTATTCTTGCACATTAGTAGATTTTTATACATTTGTTTTAGCTTACACCTTCATTTTGCAATATATTGTGATTATTTTCCTGTCACCACTCATATACATCATTTTAAATGGTTACATAATATTCCATTCTATGTAAGTACCATAATTTACTTAACCTACCTCCTGTTAACTAACTTAACCTTAATTAACATTGGAGATATTTTCAGTTTTTCATTATTAAAAGTGACTATGACAAACATCCTTGTAGAAACATCTTGGTACATCTCTTTGTGATTTTGATAAGTTCCTAGAAAGTCAGAGAATATACACACTTAAAATTTTGATGTTGTTGTTGTTGTTGTTATGTGCCGTCGAGTCAGCCCTGACTCATAGCGACCCCTCCTTGGGTTTCCGAGGCAGTATCACTACGGAAGTAGGATTGCCCAACCTTCCTTCCGAGGAGTGGCTGGTGGGTTTGAACCGCCAGCCTTCTGGTTAGCAGTCAAGTGCCTTAGCCATTATGCTACCAGAGCTCCTTAATAGCCACTGCCATATTGCTCATGGTGATGTGCAAGAATGGCCTTTTCCCCAAACTCTTGCCAATACTGGGTATTTTTTATTTGTTTATATATTTGTTCATATAATAGGTGGAAGTGGTATCTTTGTGTTTTAAATTTTATATCTTTGATTATTAGTGAAGTTGGATGTTTTCATTTCCTATGTATTTTAGCCATTTTTATTTCTTGTTTTATGAATGTTGCTCTCTGTAATCAGACAAATAACTTGAACACTTTTTCACATGTACACAAAAGAATCACATGACATTCAGTGGAATTTAGGGGCATACACTGTGAGTGGAAAGTCTGGTCTGGAAATACTAGTCTGAAGAAGGCAGTGGGCCCAGGGTATCTTAGATGACTACCATTCCTTTTGGGCTCAAATAATGGTCAGCTGTGATTTTAACTGTCTTTACTGATTTACAGAAGCTGCCAATGGTGCAGTACCTCAGGGTCAGCGACCACCTCCTCGTATTAAGAATTTCCAGATAAACAACCAGATTGTGAAACTGAAATACTGTTATACGTGTAAGATCTTCCGGCCTCCCCGGGCCTCCCATTGCAGCATCTGTGATAACTGTGTGGGTGAGTAAAACCAAGGGAACTTTGCCTGGGTGGGTGGGGGGGACTGAACTGAAGACAAAGGCCAGGGTAGTTACCAGTTCTTGGGAAAAAACAGTGGGAGTGAGAAGATAGATTACAGTTCACTTTAGATAAGAAACAAGCTCCTAGAACAACTGTGAATCAATTGTGTAGATCAAATTATAAATAAAATATGCTCTAGACTAAAATAAAGGAGCTCTAGTGGCATAGTGGGAGGTTAAGTAAATCACAGTACATCCATAGGCTGGAGTATTATATCACTAGTAAGGATGTTTTGGGGGGGGAAGAAAACCCTAATAACCATGGGAAAAGGTTCAGTGAAAAATACAGGGTACAAAGTTCTTAGCAGAGTGCCTAAGGCACTTGACTGCTAACCAGAAGGCTAGCGGTTCAAACTCACCAGCCACTCCTCAGAAGGAAGTTGGGCAATCTATTTCCGTAGTGATACTGCCTTGGAAACCCAAGGAGGGGTTGCTATGAGTCAGGTCCGACTCAACGGCAAATAGCAACAACAACAACAACAGTGGTGTAGTAGATAAGGCATTTTGCTAACCAGAAGATCAGTGGTTCAAACCCATCAGCTGCTCCACAGAAGGAAGATAAGGCAATCTACTTCCGTAAAGATTTATAGCCTCGGAAACCCAATGAGGGTCACTGGGAGTTGGAATTGACTCGATGATACTGAGTTTGTTTTGGTTTGAATCTAAAATAAGGGAGCCCTGGTGGTGCAATGGCTAAGCACTTGACACTAACCAAAAGGTTGACAGTTCAAACCTACCAGCCGTTTTGCCAGAGAAAGATATGACAGTCTGCTTCCATAAAGATTTACAGCCTTGGAAACACTATTGGGTCTTATAGGGTTGCTATGAGTCAGTATTGAGTTGACAGCAGTGGGTTTTATTTGGAGTCTAAAATAAAAAAAACCTCTTTGGTAAATGAGGAAATATACTTATTTAATCAGCCTGTTCTGCAAATCTAGATTTTCTTCTGCTGCATCTGTTTCGAGCGGGGCCCACCTTACAGAGGGGGAGGAGAACCTAGTCCACTGGAGGGCAGCATCAGGGAAGGAAGGGCTATCTGGGAAGCAATATGCTCTAGAAAAAGAAAGTTGCTAGCATTTATCGAGTTTCTACTATATTCTAGGCACCGTGCTAAGCTCTTTCCCTTTCTCTCATTTAAGACTCATAACTACCCCACGAGATAGGTATTATCCCCATTTTATAGATGACAAAGTAGGTGGAGCAACTTTGTATGGCTGCATATCACTAGAATGAGAACTCTTGTTTATTCTCTCTCTGCTACTACTGCTACTCTGCTACTACTAAGGATGGAGGTGTGTGTTCTGTGCTTCCATCTGTGTACATGGGGCTTAGTATTCATTGCCTACTGTGTGCTAAGCCCTGGGAGGGATCAGAAACAGGCAATAAACATGCCTATTAGAGCCATATGTGTGAAATCCGTTATATTGTCGACAGGCATATGTCTGACATTCTTTATATACACCATGGAGTGTGTCTTAGCACATTGCTTTCTTACTACCCAAATCTGTGGGCAAAGATTGGAGAGCTCTCACTTGCTTCATATGGTAAAAAGCTGTATGTAGATAGGATTTTTATAAATTGAAACCCATTTTAAATGAATCAGGAAACTTGGTATTTAAAGAAGATCTGATATGAAGGTTTTCGTAAAGAATTTCTTTTTCTTGTTGATACTCCTAAATATAAAGAATTCATACAGGTTGATTTTTTTAAAACAGCATCACCATTCCAGTAAAAATAGGAATAGTTCATAAAAATGGAAAATGCATATGGGTCATTAGCATGAAAAGATGTTCAACTCTGCTAATAATCAAAGAAATAAATATTAAGACAGGATTCTTTTGTAATCAACTTAATTTTTTTTTTACCCTTCTCTTCACCCAAATCAATAATTGTCTCTACCTATCTAACAGTGTTCCCTCACCTCCTCTCCCACCCCTGGTAACCAACAAAGAAAATTTCCTTCCATATATAAACCTTTCCTTGAGTTTTTACAATAACGGACTAATACAATATTTGCCCTTCTGTGATTGACTTATTTCACTCAGCATCATGTCCTCCAAGTTCGCCCACGTTATGCAGTATTTGGCAGATTCCAGGTTATTCTTGAGGGTTGCATAGTATTCCATTGTGTGTATGTACCATAGTTTTATTATCCATTCTTCAGATGATGGACACCTAGGTTGTTTCCATCTTTTGGCTATTGTAAATAGTGCTGCGATGAACATGAGTGTGCATGTATCTGCTCTTGTCCTGGCTCTCACTTCTTTAGGATATATACCTAGTAATGGAATGGCTGGGTCAAATGGTATTACTAATTCTAACTTTTTAAGGAATCACCATACTGCTTTCCACCGTGGTATCATTTTATAGTCCCATCAGCAGTGTATGAGAGTCCTAATCTCTCCGCATCCTCGCCAGCATTTGTTATTTTCTGTCTTGCTGAACTTTGCTACTAGTGCTGTGGCAAGATAGTAGTATCTCATTGTTGTTTTGATTTGCATCTCTCTAATGGCTAATGGTCATGCATTTCTTCATATGTTTGTTGGCTTCCTGGTTACCCTCCTTGGTAAAGTGTCTATGCATATCTTCTGCCCATTTTTTTTTTGTTTATAGTTATATACCCATTTAATATTGACTGGAAAGCACTAACATGGCAGCATATATTCATATCTCATGAGGCTGTATGTCCTCACAAATCCCAACTTTTTTTCTCTCTCTCTCTCTTTATTTTTTTTAATTGTGATTTGGGTGAAAATTTACAGAGAAAATTCACTTTCCATACAGCAGTTCACATACACTTTGTCTCATGACATTGACTACAGTTTACCACAATTCCTGCCCATTTTAAAACTGGGTTATTTGTCTTTTTGTTATTGAGATTTTAGAGTTTTCTATAAATTCTAGAGATAAGTCCCTTGACAGATATGTCATTGCTGAATTTTTTCAGCATCTGTCATATTTTTTCCCAATCTGTAGGTTCTCTTTTGACTCTTTTGGAGAAGTCTTTGGAAGCACATAAATATTTAATTTTTAGAAGGTCCCATTCATCT
>NW_006921840.1:2605862-2608251 GCF_000298275.1 Orycteropus afer afer | reverse complement strand
TGGGAAAAGCTCATACCAGAAAGCTAAGTGAAATAAAGTTAAAGTAGGCTACATTTGCAGTGTGATCTCATTTACATGTTTAAACAAATTATATGTGACGAAATCTTTAAGGAAACACACCAGAATGCTCATAGTTAATTAGCTATAGGTTGTGAGATTATGAGTGATGTTGTTTCCTTCATTTTTCTTTATTTCTTTCAAGTTTTCTATGATGAGCATGCATTACTTGTATTATCAGGAAAAATGTGATTTAAAATTCTATAAAAATATGTATCTGTATAAATCTACATTTTCTAGTGTTTTCATATGGCAGGTTGGCTTAAAGCAAAAAAACAAAAAAAACAAACCCACTGCCATTGAATCGATTCTGACTTCCAGCAACCTCCTCTGGGTTTCTGAGGCGGTAAATCTTTACGGAAGTAGATGGCCCAACCTTCCTTCTGATGAGTGGCTGGTGGGTTTGAACCGCCAGACTTCTGGTTAGCAGTCAAGTGCCTTAGGCACTGTGCTACCAGAGCTCCTACATTTATTTTGACAGTGTGAGAAAAATAATCTAACCTTATTTTTCCCTTAATTAGCCAATTGTCCCAGAATTGTTTATGGAATAATAATTCCTTGTTTCCTCATCTGTAAAATAGGGACAAAATATCAACTTTTGCACAATTTTCAGGGTGATTGCAGGAATCAAACAAGATAAATATGAAAACATTTTGAAAAAGTGAAAGCTATAAACCAGTGTTTTTTACAGTTGAAATAGGCAATGATCCTGAGGGTATTTCAGTTTGAATTAGGTATTATGTGTATGATGGGGTTGCTGTTCATTCTGGAGGCTTTGGCACTAGACTCTCTTTTTTCCACAGAGCGCTTCGACCATCACTGCCCCTGGGTGGGGAATTGTGTTGGAAAGAGGAACTACCGCTACTTCTACCTCTTCATCCTTTCTCTGTCCCTTCTCACAATCTATGTCTTCGCTTTCAACATCGTCTACGTGGCCCTCAGTGAGTATGTAGGCCAGTGTATCTGCTGTTGGAGTTGGGGTGGGGTGGGACAGACTTGAGGATGGCCTAGGGCATTGGTTGGGGTGAATGCTCCTTTGGATCAGTTAGAAAAATCACTACCACTCTCTCTTGAGCAGGACTCTAAACCTCAGCTCATATCAATAAGCACTTACTGAGTGTGTTGGCTTTCTCTCTAACCGTGTGCTGGGGACTAGAGTCAAAATCACTGGATGTTTCTGAGCTGATTCCAGAGGTTGGGGATGTTTTTTGGCTATTTATATCCTCTATTTTTCTGTCTTACAAGACCTGCCCTGTTCTAGGTGGTAGAAGGGGTTCAGAGAAACACCTTTTGGTAGCTCCTGGTTTACTTTGGAATATAGAAAAACACATATGCACACCCACACAGAACCATCTGAGGGCGTGGGATGTGGAGTTACAGGAATGACCTTAATCATGAAAGCTTCCAGGGAAGAGATGGTTTTTGAGCTGGATTTTGAGCAAGGGAGGAGGGACTTATTAGGTTGGTGATGAAAGAGGATTTTTCTTGAATATTTTTTACTTCTCTCATCTGTTTATATCTCTTTACATGTCCCTGAGTGGCGCAAACAGTTTCAGGGCATGGCTACTAACAAAAAGATTGAGGTTCAAGTCCACCCAGGGGAGCCTTGGAAGAAAGGCCTAGTGATCAATTTCTGAATGGTCACAGCTGCTGAAAACCCTGTGGAGCAGTTCTACTCTGCAACACAAGGGATCGCCATGAGTCAGAACGGACTCGATGGCAACTGGTTTTATTTTCGTTTTTACACGTCCATAGTTAGGGGCTAGGGAAGTGGGCCAATGCTTGGCTTCTGCTTGACTCTTTAGTGCCATGCCTAGTCCTGCATTGGAAATATGAACTCTTTAGTCTTGAGGCGACCTGCTTGGAGGTGAGTATCCCTTGACTGAGTGAGAGCTTATCCTCTGCCAATGTTTCACAAGGGATAAGGAGGGAAGGAAATGAGTAGGCACTAGGGTAGTGTGCATTTTTCACTAATGTTACTGATCTTTCTACTTCTCTCAATCCACAGAATCTTTGAAAATTGGCTTCCTGGAGACGTTGAAAGAAACTCCTGGCACATATCCTTACTAGGAAGGATGTCTCTATGAAGCCCTCTTAAATTAGTTTTCAGCATAATTTGTCCCTGCACCTATCAAACCATTGAATTTTTCAGAAATCAAAAAGTGTCACTGTTTAACTAATGTAGTCTTAGTAGGAAGACTGGGCAGTCTACTTCCGTAGAGATACCGCCTCGGAAACCCAAGAAGGGGTCGCTATGAGTCAGGATCGACTTGACGACAGTGAGGTTTGAGCAGTAGCCACCAGAGTGGAAGATGGCCAGGGCTTAAAGGGA
>NW_006921840.1:2604215-2605702 GCF_000298275.1 Orycteropus afer afer | reverse complement strand
TAGGTTTCTGAGGTGATAAATCTTTACAGAAGTAGATTGCCCCCTCTTCTGCAGAGCGACTGGTGTGTTTGAACCTCCAACCTTCTGGTTAGCAGTCAAATGTCAGACAGTATGCCACCCGAGCTCCTCCTGCCTCATCTAGTGGGCTGTATTTTGCCTTGATACACTTCTTATGTCCCTTTCTGGAAGCTCCACCTTTTCTGTTACAGCTAAGGTTTATTTTGTACAGTGGCAGCATTTCCAAAAAGAAGATTCAGATGAGATTTCTATAAGTCATATCCTGTTTTTCCCCACCAAATTTTTATTTATAAAGTTTCTTTTTTGGTGGGTTTTCCATTCATAGCAATGACCAACGATGTTGAGCTTTGGCCCCATCCTAAACTTCTCCACAACGGGCTAATGATGAATAAATAGATGAACACTTTACACTGGAGATGGCAGTGAATAGAACAGAAATCCTTCACCTTTCATGAAGGACACATCCAGTGAGTTTTGAATACATCTGTTGTTATATGTGGCTACTTCACCATTTATGACATTTGTTCCAAAAGGTAAAAATGGTGTGATCAATATGGAATGAGGTATTAAGTCCCCTAGTGTGGCTCCTTTAACATTCCTTAACATAATTTACTGTTCTAGAAGTACTCATTTGCTTCTTCACACTCTGGTCTGTTGTGGGACTGACTGGATTTCATACTTTCCTCGTGGCTCTCAACCAGACAACCAATGAAGATGTGAGTCCATTTTCCCCTTTCCTTGCCATACATTCTTCTCCCAGAAGCCTATTCTCTTGGTGCATGCTAGGGAATGTCCCCAGGGTCTGTAAGGTTGAGGCAAGCCAAAACCTGATATGGGGGGTTGTTGAATGAGATATATATGTTTGGAAGAGAAAGCAGACTGCTTTGTTTGGAACTGACTATAGGGTATTAAGGAGCTCTGGTAGCATAGTGCCTAAGTCACTTAACTGCTAACCAGAAGGCTGGCGGTTCAAACCCATCAGCCACTCCTTGGAAGGAAGATTGGGCAATCTACTTCCATAGTGATACTGCCTCTGAAACCCAAAGAGGGGTCGCTATGAGTCGGGTATTAGGAAAGAGACTGAAAAGTTGGGTGGGTACAATGTCTTCAGCTGTTCATAGGTCCTTACAAGTTAGTTGGGGGCTCTGGATTTGGAATAGAGGGGCAGTTTCACTGAGTGAATCTTTGTTTTTTGACAGTCACCAAATGACTCTATGTTCATTGTAGAAAATCAGAACATACAGAGGAGCAAATATTAGAAAATAAGTCCCTGTGACTTTGTCTTCTAGAAATCACTGTTAATAATAGGATTTATAGACTTCTAGGAGCTCTGGTAGCATAGTGGCTAAAGCACTTGACTACTAACCAGAAGGCTGTTGGTTCAAACCCACCAGCCACTCCTCGGAAGGAAGGTTGGGCAATCCTACTTCCGTAGTGATATTGCCTCGGAAACCCAAGGAGGGGTTGCT
>NW_006921840.1:2591859-2604100 GCF_000298275.1 Orycteropus afer afer | reverse complement strand
TGGTTCAAACCCACCAGCCACTCCTCGGAAGGAAGGTTGGGCAATCCTACTTCCGTAGTGATACTGCCTCGGAAACCCAAGGAGGGGTTGCTATGAGGTGGGGCCGACTCGACGGCACATAACAACAACAACAGACTTGTCTAGCTCTTCCCCAGTCTCAAAGTAGAGTTGACCTTAATGACATGGATGGAGTAAAGATTTCAGGATTTTCATTTGCTGATGGGGCATGACTCAATATAGGAAGAAACAGCTGTAAACATCCATTAATAATAGGAACATAGAGTGTATCAAGTATGAATCTAGGAAAATTGGAAGTTGTCAAAAATTAAATGGAATGCATTAAGATCAATATCCTAGCCATTTAGTGTGAGCTGAAATGGACTGGTACTGGCCATTTTGAATGAGACAGTCATATGGTCTACTAGGCTGGTAATGACAACTTGAAGAGGAATGGTGTTGCATTCATCATCAAAAAGAATGTTTTAAGATCTATCCTGAAGTATAATGCTGTCAGTGGTAGGATAACATACATACGCCTATAAAGAAGACCAGTTAATACTACTGTTACTCAAATAAAGATATTTACCAATTTCTGTGGTGTGAAACTGACCAAGCATGCAATCAGGATGTATTGGTAATTACTGGGGATTCTAATGCAAAACCTGGAAACAAAGAAGAATCATCGGTAGTTGCCAAATATGGCCTTGGAATTAGAAATGATTTCAGGGACCTTTTTCAGATAGATCCTGTTTGATGAGATAGATTACACCTGAAGGAGTGGGTCTGTTGGTTTCACATTGTTGTCAGAGCAGACATTCTGCAACTAAGAAAGAAAGATAGTGCTAAGTAATTCAAAGCAGAGTTGATGCATTGAACACCAGTGACCAGAGACCAAACAAGTTGTGGGATGTTATCAAAAACATCATACATGAAGAATGTGAGTGGTCATTATAAAGACAGGAAAGGAAGAAAAGACCAAAATGGGTGTCAGGAGAGACTCTGAAACTTGCTCTTGAATGTAGAGTAGCTAAAACGAATGGAGGAAATGATGAAATAAAAAAACCTGAACAGAAGATTTCAAAGGGCAGCTCGAGAAAACAAAAGTATTGTAATGAAAAGTGCAAAGACCTGGAGTTAGAAAATCAAAAGGGAAGAAGACACTCAGCATTTCTCAAGCTGAAAGAATGAAGAAAAACTTCAAGCCTTGAGTTGCAATATTGAAGGATTCTATGGGCAAAAAATTGATTGATGCAGGAAGCATCAAAAGAAGATGGAAAGAATACACAGAATCACTGTACCAAAA
The DNA here is from genome assembly GCF_000298275.1 of Orycteropus afer afer. NCBI lineage: Eukaryota > Metazoa > Chordata > Mammalia > Tubulidentata > Orycteropodidae > Orycteropus > Orycteropus afer. The sequence goes on along the minus strand of NW_006921840.1, from coordinate 2,602,797 downwards.
AGAATTAGTCAATGTTCAACTATTTCAAGAAGTAGTGTATGTTCAAGAACCAATGGTATTGAAGGAAGAAGTCCAGGCTGCACTGAGAGAACTCACAAAAAACAGGGCTCCAGGAGTTGATGGAATATCCATTGAGATGTTTCAACAAAGCGATGCAACTTTGGAAGGGCTCACTTGTTTGTACCAAGGAATTTGGAAGACAGCTACTTGGCCAACTAACTGGAAGAGATCAGTATTTGTGCCCATTTCAAAGAAAGATGATCCAACAGAATGTGGAAATTATCAAACAATATCATTTGTATCACATGCAAGTAAAATTTTGCTAAAGGTAATTCAATAATGGTTGCAGCAGTATATTGACAGGGAATTGCCAGAATTCAAGCTGGATTCAGAAGAGTATGTGGAATGAGGGACGTCATTGCTGATGTCAGATGAATCTTGGCTGAGAGCAGAGAATACCAGAAAGATGTTTACCTGTGTTTTATTGACTATGCAAAGGCATTTGACTGTGTAGAGAGTCTAACAAATTATGGATAACACTGAAGAATGGGCATTCCAGAACACTTAAATTGTACTCATAAGGAACCTGTACATAGACCAAGAGGCTGTCATTCAAACAGAACAAGGGGATAATGCGTGGTTTAAAATCAGGAAGGGAGTGTGTCAGGGTTGTATCCTTCCATCATACTATTTCAGTCTGTATGCTGAGCAAATAATCCGAGAAGCGGGATTATATGAAGAACCACCATTAACAACCTTGCTTGCTGAAAGTGAAGAGGACTTGAAGCACTTACTGATGGACACCAAAAACTACAGTCTTCAGTATGGATTACATCTCAACATAAAGAAAATGAAAATCGTCACAACTGAACCAATAAGGAACATCACAATAAATGGAGGAAAGATTGAAATTGTCAGGGATTTCATTTTACTTGGATCCACAACACTCAGGGAAGTAGCAGTCAAGAAATCAGATGTCCTACTGCATTGGGCAAATGTGCTGCAAAAGATCTTTAAAATGTGAAAAAGCAAAGTTGTCACTTTAAAGACTAAGGTGTGCCTAACCCAAGCCATGGTATTTTCAATCCCCTCATATGCATGTGAAAGCTGGATAATGAATAAGGAAGTCTGAAGAAGAGTTAATTAATGCCTTTGAATTGTGGTTTTGGCAAAGAATACTGAAAATACCATGGACTGCCAAAAGAACCAACCAATCTTTTCTGGAAGAATGCAGCAAGGATGCTCCTTGGAAGTGAGAATGGCCAGACTTCATCTCACCTACTTCGGTCATGTTGTCAGAATGGACCACTCCCTGGAGAAGGATATAGTGCTTGGTAAGGTAGAATGTCAGCAAAAAAGGGGAAGGCCCTCAATGAGATGGATTGACACTGTGGCTGCAACGATGGGCTCAAGCACAGCAAGGATTGTGAGGCTGGCACAGGACCGGGCAGTGCTTTGTTCTCTTGTACGCAGGGTCTCTATGAGTCATAGGCGACTCAACGGCACCTAACAACAACAACAGACTTGTCTAGACTTGTTCTTATGTTTGTTTATGTATATATTACATATTTTTAAAATAAAAATTATGCATATCATTTCAAGTGACCTGCTTTTTTCCACTCATTCTATTGTGAAATTTTTCTATGTCTATTTATACGTTAGAAACACAATTTTTTTAAACATAATTTTTAATATAAGCTTTGGATTTTATTTTGAAGATCAAAGGTTCATGGACAGGGAAGAATCGTGTCCAGAATCCCTACAGCCATGGCAACATTATGACGAACTGCTGTGAAGTGCTGTGTGGCCCCTTGCCCCCCAGGTACTCAGGGGACTAGGAGGTCCTGGGGTTCTTGGGATGAGTAACTCAATTCAACCCTATTACCTAGTGTGATACGTTCTTTTGAATGTGGCCCGTTAGTGTGAAATAGGTCTTCTCAGGGCTTGTCCCTTGGTACGTGTTTATGCGGCATAGAGTACAGACCATGAGCTGCTTGTTTGGGTGAATCTTGCTTGCATGCTTATTTCATTTGTTTCTTCCTCGATTAATGTAGTGTTCCCTGCTTTGTTCAAAAAGAAGTGGCTGGAAGATAGGAGGCAGATGCTAGGCTCAGGCTCTCCGGCCAAAGGACAGGCTTATATTTTCCAGTCTTCATAGAAGGTTCAGTGGGGTGTGTGCATGTGTGTGTAAGAGTGAATGCTAAGTGTATTATTAACTCTCCCATCTCCTGACCCTTCAGTGTTCTGGATCGAAGAGGTATTTTGCCACTGGAGGAAAGTGGAAGTCGGCCTCCCAGTACTCAAGAGACCAGTAGCAGCGTCTTGCCACAGAGCCCAGTAAGTGTTCCTGATTTCCAGACTGAGTCAGTGATAGAGAGGGTGTAGGCTCACTTTGGGACTCTGGTGGCGTAGTGCCTAAGGCACTTGACTGCTAAGCAGAAGGCTGGCGGTTCCAACCCCCCAGCCACTCCTCGGAAGGAAGGTTGGGCAATCTACTTCCGTAGTGATACCGCCTCAGAATCCCAAGGAGGGGTCGTTAGGTGTTGAGTCTGACTCCATAGCACATAACAACAACAACAACAGGCTCACTTTACAGCTTAGAAATATAATTAGGCAAGTTTATATCCTAATCACCCTGGCTCCCTTGTCTCTGCTTCTGTCCTGACATTGCCTTCAGATCTTTGTGCCCTTGAGGTAGATGAAGATTAATTCATTTATTCAACATGTGTTGAGCAGCTCCTCGGTGCCAGCCACTGTGCAAGGCAGTAAGGAGACAGCAGAGAGCAAGGCAAATGGTGTCCCTGCTCTCAAGGAGCTCATTGTCTGGGGTTGGGGGACAGGGGCAAAACACAATGTTTGTGAAAAGTTCCTCGATAAGGGACACATAAAACACTATAGGAGCAAAGAGTGGGGTCAGGAGATCATGCTGGAGTTGGTGAGTTTCTTACCTCTGTAGAGGAGCTTTGGTGGAGCTGTGGTTAAAGCAGTAGGCTGCTAATCAAAAAGTTGGCAGTTTGAACCCACCAACCACTGTGTGGGAGAAAGATGAGTCAGTCTGCTTCTGTAAAGATTTACAGCTTTAGAAACCCTATGGGGCAGTTCTACTCTGTCCTGTAGGGCCACTATGAGTCAGAATCAACTCGATGGCAGTGAGTTTGGGTTTTTGGTTTTACCTTAGTAGAATGGGTGCTCTCTTGCTCAAATATGCAGATATTGTGGAAACTGTCCCAGTTGTCTTATCTAACATACATGCTGTAAAGTAGGCATGTTCTTGAAAAGGTATCACTTGAACTTTCTTTTCTATAAAAGCTTTATGGAGATAAGTCATATAACATAATTCACCTTATTTCAGATGCACAATTCCCTGGTTTTTAGTATATCCACGGAGTTGTATAATCATCACAACAATTTTAAAACATTTTCATTACTCTTCCACAACCCCTGTACCCGTTAGTAATCGTAGCCCTTTTTCTCCCACTTCTCCCCATGCCCCCCTCTCCCCTAGGCAACCACAAATCTAATTCTGTCTCTATAGATTGGCCTCTTCTGGGCATTTCAAATAAACGGGATTATATAATATGTGGTCTTTTGGGACTGGCTTCTTTCACTTAGCATAATGTTTTCAAGGTTCATCCATATTGTAGAATGCATTATTACTTCATTCATTTTTATGGACAAGTATTCCATTGTATGGATATACTACATTTTATTCATTCATCAGTTGATGAACATTTGGGTTGTTTTCACATTTTGGCTATTAGGAATAAAGTTGCTATGAACATTCATGTTCAAGTTTTTGTGTTGACGTATGGTTTCATTTCTTTTGGCTGTATACCTGGGATTAGAATTGAGGGGTTATATAGTAACTCTGTGTTTAACCTTCTGAGGAACTGCCAGCCTGTTTGCCAAAGAGGCTTCATTATTTTACGTACATAACAGCAATGTGTGAAGGATCAGATTTCTCTGTATCTTTGCCAATACTTGTTATTTTCCTCTTTTTTTGTCAAGTGTAACTATCTTTGTGGGTATGAAGTGGCATCTCATTGTGGTTTTGATTTGCATTTCCTTGATGACTAATGATGTTGACCATCTCTTCGTGTGCTTATTCGCCATTTGTTTATCTTCTTTGGAGAAATGTCTATTTAGATCTTTTGTCCACTTTTTAAATGTGTTGTTTTTTTATTGTTGAGTTGTGAGAGTTCTTTATATATTCTATATGTAGTTCTCTTATCAGATATATGATTTGCAAATATTTTCTCCCATTCTGTGGATTATCTTTTCATTTTCTCGATGGTGTCCTTTGAAGTACAAAGTTTTTAAATTTTTATAAACTCCCATTTGTCTGTTTTTTCTTTTGTTGTTTGTACTTTTGGTGTCAGATATAAGAAACCATTACCTAATCCAAGGTCATGAAAACTTGTGCCTCTGTTTTCTTTAAGAGTTTTAGCTCTTAAATTTAGATTTTTGATCCATTTGAAGTTAATCTTTATATATGATGTGAGGTATGGGGTCTACATGCTTTCTTTTGCTTATGAATATGTAGTTGTCCCAGGACCATTTGTTGAAAAGACTTTTCTTTCTCCATTGAATTGTCTTGACATCCTTATAAAAAAATCAATTAATCATAAATGTGAGAGTTTATTTCTGGGCTCTCAATTCTATTCTACTGACCTATACTTCTGTCCTTTTGCCAATATAATATGATCTTAATTTTGCTAGCTTTGTAAACTTTTAAGTAAGTTTTGAGATCAAAAAGTGTTAGTCCTTCAACTTTTTTTTTCATAATTGTTTTGTATATTCTGAATCCTTTGAATTTCCATATGAATTTTAAGATCAGCTTGTCAGTTTCTACAAAGAAGCCTGCTGAATTTTAATGGAGATTGCATTTAATCTGTAGTTCAATTTGAGGAATATTGCCATCCTAACAATATTAAGTCTTCTGTACCATGAACACAGGATGCTTTTTCATTAACTTCAGTCTTTAATTTCTTTCAACAATGTTTTATAGTTCCCAGAGTATAAGTTATGTACTTCTTTTATTAAATTTATTCCTAAGTATTTTATTCTTTTGATCCTAGTTAAATGGAATTGTTTACCTAATTCCATTTTTGGATTGTTCATTGGGAGTATATAGAAATGCAATTGATTTTTGTATATTCTCTTAGTATCCTGCAACCTTGCTGAATTCGTTTATTAGTTCTAATAGTTTTTTTTAGTAGATTTGAACTTTATTTTAAAATAGAGTTCTACTTGTAAGTGAATGCTTTTTGTAAAGTGGGTAATTGTTCTCTAATTTGCCTTTTAAATTTTTGGATTTTCTTTTTGAAGTGGAGTAAACCTATGTTTATATATTATTATCATTTTTTAATATCATTTTTTTTCTGATGAGCCTGATCTTAAGTCATAATAATCTATGCCATTGATTTTCAGTTGAATGTGGGGAAAGAGTGGCTTATTAGAATCACTCGGCGGCATTTTCAAACCATGTCTGATCATCTGAAGATTTTGACACGTACCCTCCTCCTTAGTTTAGAACAACTCTTCTAATGAGGTGTGCATTGGGGCAGAAACAAGGTTGAGAACCACTGGGTCAGGCCTTGCTAGACAAGTACATTATAACATTCTGTTGTGAAGGGAAATTTGTGTAATTATTTGTGGCACCTATTATTATTGTGAATAATAATGGAAACATCTGTCCACAAGAGACAGTTAAGAATTGAGCTCAAATGAACTCCAGTGCATCCTGCTGAGAACAGTATGGTCTTGATTCTGAGTTTACTATTGGTGGCTACATATCTGTGGTATCAGTGTGGTCAGTGGGTTCAGAGGAAGAAGGCAGTGTTTGTGGATTATCTCCATTTGGACTTTGAGGGAAACTTTGCATTGAATTTGATATCTTTTCTTTGTCAGGTCCCAACAGAACACCTGAGTGCAAATGAAATGCCGGAGGAAGCCAACACTCCTGAAGGGATGCCACCCCCAGAACCCCCAGAGCCACCACAGGAGGTGGCTGAAACTGAGAAGTAGCCTATCTATGGAAGAGACTTTTGTTTGTGTTTAATTAGGGCTATGAGAGATTTGAGGGGAGAAGATAAACCTGAGACAGAGAGCAAGTAAGCTGTCCCATTTATTATTTTTCTTTGGCCTTTATCCACCCAATTGCACACTGGCATTTTCTTGTTTGCAAGCTTTTTTTTTTCTTTTTTCCCTGGACTCAAGACAGTAGCAGAAGATGTCATTCACCTCTGGTAACTGGACAAATGGGTCTCTTGGGCCCTGGCACTGGTTTTCTACGGCCTTAGCCATGAACTTCTTTGGACTTCCCTCTCTTCCTTCTAAATTCCAGCTCTCCTGTTTGGGGTCATTGATCTAATTCAGGGGTTAAAGTTTCTTGAGATTGGCCAAAATCCTTTCAAGCTGCTGCATGTCATGAGTCCAGAGGCAATCACTGAGACCTCTGGCCAGGAAATCTGAATTAGGTTCTTGAGGCCTCCAGAACTGAAGAGGATGGAAGAGTGGGATTGGAGGAGTTTCCTAGCTACTTATGTGCCAATATTGCCAGCTAATCCTTTGAAGAATGGGGCAGGCACCTTCTAATGGTTGTATTTATTCATGGAGCTGCTCCTTTGTCCCCTCTCCACTCTTTAACACCCAAGTTCCTCTGTTTTCAATTAGATATATGTAAGTAATTACAGTAGCGATAACAATTTACATTTCTCATAGAAGACTTGGAAACTTTTTTTAAAAAAATTCTTGTGCCATTCTCAATAAGAACTTATAAGATGCCAATGTCATAGCCAGTAATGCTCTCTGTCTCATCCCTCCTCATTTCTCATTAGCCCTTTTTAATTTTTTTCCTTTTGACTCTTGCTCCCATTAGGAGCAGTAATGGCAGTAATAAAAGTCTGCACTTTGTTGGTTACTTTTCCTCAGAGGATGTCCGAGTGCTCACTTAAACACTACCCCCTCAGACTCCTTGTGTGAGGCCTCAGAGGCCCAGAATGCACAAATGGGGAAACCAAGGCACAGAGAGGCTCTCCTCTCCTCTCCCCCTATGTCCCGTCAACAAAGAAAAAAAGGATAACCAATACTTCCATTAAGCCTAGGCTGAGTGAGGAGGGAAAGCCCAGCACTGCTGCCCTCCTGGGTAACCCACTCCAAGGCCTTGGCCCACCTCGGGCTGTGGTAACCACACCGGGTCTTCCTCTAAGCCCCGCTCGTCCAGCGCTTCCACCAGCAGAGTCCAGAGCCACTTCACCTGGGGGTGAGCTGTGCCCCCAGGCAGCTCTGCTCGGGACCTGCTCTATTTCAGGGAAGAAGATTTATGTATTATACGTGGCTGTATTTCCTAGAGCACCTGTGTTTTTCTCTTTCTAAGCCAGGGTCCTGTCTGGATGACTTATGGGGAGGGGGGAAAGTGTAAACCAGAACTTTTAATCTATTTGAAGGCAATTAAACTGTGTCTAATGCGAACTGCCTGCCTCCTCCTTCCCCCGTTCCATTTCTAGAACCACTGGGGTGTGAATGTATTGGTGTGTGAGGTGGGGGTGGGGGTAGACATTAAAAGCAGTTGCTTTTTCCTAGCCACACGTGCATCTTCCAGGGACCTTTTATGTTGGTGACAGAGCTCACAAACTCTCCATTGATCTACATACTACATTTCCGGGCTGAAGTTTACCTTTTACTAGGCTATTAAGAAAGGGCTTTCAAGGCAATATACAATGTTAACAAGATTGGGAGGGCAGGGGGTTATATTTATTCTACTGAACAGAACAAGTTCTTTATTAGGAGTTTTTGTTTTTGTGTAGATAGATGTTGTTCACTGCAAATGAGTCTTGGCTGCACCAAGGCCTGCCTTTGGCTATATTTTGTTAGTGATCTTTTTTAAGAGATGGTATGTATTTCTTTTTAAATAGTCTATAATCAAGGCTCCTTGCCAATTCCCACCTCACTCTTCCCATTAATTAGTTGGAATTAATGAAATTTGACTGCTCCCAGAATTTCTTTATAGCAGCCTTTGCTTCCCCATTCTTTTTCTGCCTCTCTCAGTTTTGCTCTTGTAGTTAAATTTTGGCAAGTTCAGAAGAAGGCAAATCTGGAGGGTTTGGAAGTTATTAGGATTTTCCAGGTAACCCGCCACTCCTATGAACCCCTTTAGCCCATCCTGGCTTAGATCACCTCCTCTTCTGGGTTAGGCTGGACCGATCTCCCTCTCCTCACCTCAACCACTCCCTCGCTGAGCCTTGGTCACTCAGAGCAGCTTTCTTTTCTTTCCCTTTCTGATGTGAAGGGCCAAAATGGAAATCTCTTCTCCCTAGTGTAGAATTATTAGTAGTGATAGTTTCTGCTTTTTAAATACTCCCTGTCTTCTTTTTTTTTTTCCTTTATAAATCTTCTATGTTTAAGACCTTGACCAGAAGAGCTATCCCATTCATACTGCGTACCAGCTGGGACTGCCCCTAGTCTGAGCCATGGTCAGAGGGAGAGATTGAGGATTGATCTTTCCCATGGGAATAGGCTGTAAATTGTTTGTTCTTTTCAATGGCTGACACACTTTCCAACTCTCCCTTTCCTCCCCATTCCTCAAGATTCCTGTGCCCCCCACTTCCCCAGGCCAGGATGGTTGGCACTGATCCATAATCTCCATGTGGGAGTGGAAGTTGGCTATTTTGGGCCATTTCTTCATGTCCCTTGCCCTGGCTGAGGTCATCATCTCCCCCTTTGTTTGTCCCCCAGTAGCAGAGGTGATTTCTAATTCTATAGTAGCTGAATTCCATTCTTCCTGTCCTGACCTTCCTGCCTTTTCCCAACAGCCCCTTTTCCTATTGACCAAATCTCTTTACCTTGTTGAGGGAAAAAAATACTTTGTCTTAAAATCTATTTTTGAATTTAAATGCAATTTAATATGTAAATCTCTGCACTTTTGTGGGAGCCTACAAATGTGTATGCATAGGGATTTTTTCACTCTCTGGTATTTCTTAATAAAATAATCTTTCTCTTTTGGGGAAGCCAATTAATGAAGGGGATTTGAATGGTTTTAGAAATACAGGGATGTCTGTTTCTTTGTGCTTCTGCCTCATTTCTTGTGCCTAGTGTGAGTGGTATGCCCCTCCCCCTATCTTTTGACCCCTTCCTTTGAGGGCCCTCAACTTGGTGGGGCAGAGAGAGAGGAAGAGGGAGAGAGAGAGAGACCTGTCCTGTTCTGGTATCCCTCTGGGAGCACTTGGATTGGCTAAAGTGGTAACCTAGCAACCTAGCCCCCCTCCCTCTCTCCATAGAGTGGCCCTGTTAGTCCTTTTATTCTAGCTCAGTTCATTTTATACTCCCGAGGCTGGGCCAGACTAGGGAAAATCACCAAGGGATTACAGTAAATGGCTTTTTAAAATATGATAATTTGCTCTCCTGCCTTTGTACTACTAAAGAAGAGCAATGTTTCTAATAATTCACAAAGCACTTATGTCCATTTTGAGACTATATTCCAAGAATCTCTTGCTGTTCTTAGGGAATAGGTTTTAGGAATAGTGTCAAAGGTGAAAACTGTATCATTCGTTTCAAAGGATGCAAGCCCAAATCACAAAAAGGAGGGCCATGGTGGATTTCATGTTTTGGATAAATATGAAAGGAGAACTTTGTTGTTTTTCGGTGCTGTTGAGTTGGTTCCATCTCATTGAGATCCTGTGTACAACAGAACCAAACACTGCCTGGTCCTGCGCCACCCTCACATTCCTTGCTATACCTGAGCCCATCACGGCAGCCACTGGGTCAATCCACTCTCTTGTTGAGAGTTTTCCTCTTTTTTGCTGACCTGCTATAGCATGGGAACTCTAAGTCTGCATCTGTAAAACTTTTCAGCGTCCTATAGGACATTAATGTAGGTGGAGTAACCTAGTATAATGAGCTGGTGGTGCAAGCGGTTAACACACTCAGCTGTTAACTGAAAGGTTGGAGATTGAAGTCCACCCAGGGGGGCCTTGGAAGAAAGGCCTGGAGACCTGTTTCCCAAAAATGAACCCAGTGGAGCACAGTTCTCTGACACACATGGGGTCACCATGAGTTGAAATCAACTCAGTAGCAACTGGATAATTATTTTACAAATAAACACGAAATATGTTTTTATAGGTTTAATATATACACTTAACTTCCAGGAATATAACAATGGAATGTAACAATTGTGTAAATTGAGGAAGATGGAACTTTATTTTGTTCAGAACATTCACCAAGAGTTGTTCACGACTTTTGAAAGTCATGTCACAGACAGCACTGCCATTCATGTCTACTGAAGTTATTAATATAGTATCTCTGTATTAGCCTCCATCTGTAGCAGTTACATTCATAGTGATTCTACATACAGGTGGAAATATCTGATGCCCTTATTTTGTCTTTTAGTACAGTCTTGCCTAGATATTTGCATATTAAAATGCATTTCATCTAATTAGAAATTAGATAGAGATAGATTGTTGCTGTCCAGTTGGCTCTCATTCCTGGTGACCTTATATACAATAAAATGAAACATTGCTGGCTCTTGCATCATCCTCAATTTACACAATTGTTACATTCAATTGCTGCATTCCTGGAAGTTAAGTATATATATTTGTTCTAGTTCCCTAGTGCTGCTATGACAAGAATATACCACAAATGGGAAGGCCTTAACAAACAGGAGTTTATTCTCTCACAGTTTGGAGGCTTTAAGTCAAAGCCAGGCTCTAGGGACTGGGTGAAAGCCTCTTGACCTTGGGCTTCAGCTCTGCCTCCAGCTCCCGGCCCACTGAAGCTAGAGGCATCTCTTCACTTAGGCAGCTACTGGCTGCTGAGGCTAATGAGCCCAAAGTCGACAAATAAAATGGCACAATGCCGATGTTACCAAACCACACGGCAGGCCATTAATTCAAGTCCATTGAAAGTCCCAAGATTGACAGCTGCTGAACAACAACACAGCTA
>NW_006921840.1:2589696-2591759 GCF_000298275.1 Orycteropus afer afer | reverse complement strand
TTATATATGGGAAGCAGGCAACATCCCTAAAGCAGCTACTCAGCTGCTCCAATAGATTCCACCATGGAGTTAATTACCAATCTCACCATGGGGAATAACTACATCCAGCTGCCCAGCCACTCAACCAGGTCCAGCCAAGTTGACACACAGACTTAACTACCACAGTATTAAACCTATAAAAACATATTTTGTGTTTATTTGTAAAATAACCAGATTTTCCCACTGGAATATGATTTTCGAAAATCATGAACAACCAGCATGTTCAAGTCTCCCTCACCCTTGCTGGCCTTTACTTCATCACACACGATGCCCTCCTCTGGTTATTGATCCTGCCTGATGCCCAATGATGTGTCCAAAACAAGAGAATCAGACAGTGCTCTGCTGTGACCCATAAGGTTTCTGCTGGCTATTTTTTTTTTTTTTTTTTAATATTGTGATCTGGGTGAAAGTTTACAGAGCAAATTCTGTTTCCATAGAGCAGCTCGTGTGCATTCTCTCTCATGACACTGGCTGATTGTCAGAAGTTCATCACCAGGCCCTGCTTCCAAGTTGGTCTTAGTCTGAAAGCGCCACTGAAGCCTGTCCACCATGGCTGATCCAGCTAGTATTTGAAATACTAGTGGCGTAGCTCCCAGCATCAGAGCAACATGCAAGCCATCACAGTATGACAAACTGACAAACGGGTGGTGGTATTATAAATTACTTTCCTTTTATTTTTCCTTTGTATTATAGTTGTCGTCATTTGCTGCCATCGAGTCAGCTCCGACACATAGTGACTGTACAACAAAATGAAACACTGCCCAGTCCTGTGTCATCCTCATAATTCTTGTTATGCTTGAGCCCATCATCCTGGCCACTGTGTAACAGACAGCACTGCCATTCATGTCTACTTAAGTTATCAATACAGTATATTAGCCTTCATTTGTAACAGTTGCATTCATAGTGATTCTACATATAGGTAGAAATATCTGATGACTTTATTTTGTCTGATTTCTTGACTGCTGCTTCCGTGGATGTTGATTGTGGATCCAAATAAAATGCAATCTCTGACAACTTCAATCTTTTCTCAGTTTATCATGATATTGCTTTTTGGTGCACTTGTGAGGATTTTTGTTTTCTTTATGCTGAGGTATAGTCCATAGTCTTCATCAGTAAGTGCTTCAAATCTTCACTTTCAGCAAGCAAGGTTGTGTCATCTGCATATCACAGGTTGTTAATGAGTCTTCCTCCAATCCTGATATGGCATTCTTCTTCATATAGTCCAGCTTCTTGATTATTTGCTCAGCATGCAGATTGAATAAATACGGTAAAAGAATACAACCCTGATGCACACCCTTCCTGATTTTAAACCATGCCTTATCCCCTCGTTCTGTTAGAGTTACAGCCTCTTGGTCTAAGTACAGGTTCCTCATGAGCATAATTAAATGTTCTGGAATTACCATTCTTCACAATGTTATCCATAATTTGTTATGATCTACACAGCCAAATGCCTTTGCATAGTCAATAAAACACAGGTAAGTGTCTTTCTGGTATTTTATGCTTTCAGCCAAGCTCGAACTGACATCAGCAATGATATCCCTCTTTCCATGTCCTCTTCTGAATCTAGCTTGCGTTTCTGAAGTTCCCTATCAATATACTACTGCAATAGTTTTTGAATTATCTTCAGTAAAATTTTACTTACATGTGATATTAATGATATTGTTTGACAATTTATACATTCTGTTGGATCACCTTTCTTTGGGGTGGGCACAAATAGGGATCTCTTCCAGTTGGTTGGCCATGCAGCTGTCTTCCAAATATCTTGGCATAAACAAGTGAGCATCTCCAGTACTATATCCGTTTGTTAAAGCTTCTCATTGGGTATTCTGTCATTTCCTGGAGCCTTGTGGTTTTTTTTTTTTTATTATTATTATTTCCTTAAGATTTTTTTCTATTGTGATTTGGGTAAAGATTTACAGAGCAAATTCACTTTCTATACAGCAGTTTACATATACTTTGTCTCATGACATTGACCACAGTTTACCACAATGCAACAGCTCCCCTCCCACTGCCTCCCCATAGTT
>NW_006921840.1:2566833-2582014 GCF_000298275.1 Orycteropus afer afer | reverse complement strand
ATGTATGAGCAAATGATGATCTATTCCACAGTCAGCTCCTGGCCTTTTTTTTTTTTTTTAACTTTTATTGTAATTTGGGTGAAAATTTACATAGCAAATTGATTTTCCATACAGCAGTTTACATACATTTTGTCTCATGGCATTGACTGCAATTTCCAACAATGCAACAGCTCTCTTCCCACTTTTTTGCCAATAGTTACCTCTTCCCTGTGTCTTTCCCTTCCATGCACTCCTGCCCCCCAAGCTATCTCCCTGTGCATACACAGCCCTTCTAATATCCTATGATTGATCTCTCCAAGAAGTGTATCTATGTACTGTAAATGTTCAGCTCATATGGCTATCTTTTGTTTGGCTGGAAGCCACAGGAGTGGGTTCAATTCCAGACCTGAAGGGCAGCTAAGAGCCATAGGCTCAGGGGTCCCATCAGGCTCTATCAATCAGACCAGCAAACCTGGTCCCTTTTTTTTTTTTAATGATTTTGAGTTTTGTTCCACATTGTTCTCCCTCTCTATCCAGGATCCTCCTTGAAGTGGTTAACAGTAGTAGCCGGGCATCATCTAGTTCTTCTGGTGTCATAGTCATATAGGCTGAGGATTGCATGGTGTACCAGTCTCTTAGACTAATTGTTTCCATATGTCTTTGGTTTTCTGCATTCTTCTTTGCTCTGGACGAGGAGAGATGACTCATTGCATCTAGATGGCTGCTTGCAAGCTTTTAAGAGCCCATTCACTACTCACCAAAGTAGGATGTCGAACAATGTTTTTGTGTAGTATATTATGCCCTGGCCTTGTTTTGACTGATGGTATTGAGTTTCTCCATCACCTCTTTCCACAGATGTAGTTGATCTGATTCTTGTGTATTTGATCTGGTGAAGTCCATGTGTATAACCACTGTTTATGTCATGGAAAAAAGGCATGAATAAATCATTGGTCTTGCAAAATTCTATCATGTGATCTCCAGCATAATTTTTATCACCAAGGCCTTATTTTTCAAATACGTATGCTTCTTTGTTTCCAACTTTTGCCTTACAATCACCAGTAACTATCCATACATCTTCACAATGTTATCCATAATTTGTTATGATCTACACAGTCAAATGCCTTTGCATAGTCAATAAAACACAGGTAAGTGTCTTTCTGGTATTTTATGCTTTCAGCCAAGCTTGATCTGACATCAACAATGATATCCCTCTTTCCATGTCCTCTTCTGAATCTGGCTTGCATTACTGGAAGTTCCCTGTCAATATACTACTGCAATAGTTTTTGAATTATCCTCAGTAAAATTTTACTTACATGTGATATTATTATGTGATATTATGGCATGTTTGATCAATTTCAGACTGTAGAAGTTGGTAAAAATCTTCAGTTACTTCATCTTTGGCTTTAGTGGTTGGTGTGTAAATTAGTATTAACTGGTTTTCTTTGTAAGAGTATGGATATTAACCTATCACTGACAACATTGTACTTTAGGATAAATCTTGAAATCTTCTTTTTGATGATGAGTGTGATGCCATTTCTCTTCAATTTGTCACTCTTGTCATAGTAGACAATATGATTGTGCAAATCACAATGGCCAAAACCAGTCCATTTCAGCTCACTAATGCCTAGGATATCCATCTTTATGCATTCCATTTCATTTTTGACAACTTCCAATTTTTGCAGATTCATATTCATTATAGTTAGATTATATTTGTGTTCTAGATATAATGTATATAAGCAAGTTATATTAAGTGTGAAATTTATCTTAGGCTGATAAAGTGTGCGTTACAAACTATTGTATATACCAAGTGAAGGCTGGGTCTAATGGGATTGAGAACCACTGGACTAGATCATCTTAAAGGTCCCTTTCTTACTCTAAATATTTCAAATGCTTGAAGAGAAAATAAACATCACCCCACTCCTCTCACACCTTTACTGTGCTTTTTTTTTCTAATTTAAAAAATAATACATGTTCATTTTTGAAAACTTGGAAAGTACAGAAAAGTAAGATTTAAAAACTCACCCATAAATTCATCACCAAGATATAATCATCACTGTTAATGTTTTACTGTATTTTTGTCTAGTCTTTTTTTTCTCTGCATGTATAATTTTAAACATAAGTGGAATCCAACTATAAAGTTTTTTTTTTAAAATAATGTTATTGTGTTTTTGATGAAATTTTACATAGCAAATTAGGTTTCCATTTAAAAATTTCTACACCGATTGTGCAGTGACATTGGCTACATTTTTCACAGTGTGCCAACATTCTCATTAATACTGGTTTCCAGTAATCTAGTTTCCCTACTCCCTCATCTTCTCGTCTTTGCTTTAAATTAATTGTTGACCATTTGGTCTCATATAGATGATTTTTTAAAGGAATGTAGTACTGATGGGTGATATTCTTTATTTTTTGAGACAATCTATTATTTCTCTAAAAGGTAACCTCAGGGGATAGTTTTGGTTCAGGGTTTAAAAAGTGTGTCAGGGCGATAGTCTCAGGGAGTCCTCGGTCTTGACCACCCCATAGGTCTAGACTTTTCAAGAATTTGAGTTCTATTCCAATAAATATAGTTTTGTGTTTTTTTTTTTTTTTTTTTGCAGTGTTTCCTCCCCTCCCCTCCCACCCCTGGTAACCAACAAAGACCAATAAAAATAGTTTTGTATCACTGCTTTTGTACTTAGCATTTTCTGTATCATTGGGAATTATTTGAAAACATCTTACTGACTCCATAATATGTATATAGCCATTTCCCTATTGTTAGACATTTGGGGGTTTCCAATCTTTCAGTATTATAAATGATGCTGTGATGAACTTAGTTGTAAATGGTCGTATCTGTGAGTGTTTCCATCAGATAGATTCCTAGAAGTGAACTTACTGAGTCAAAGGGAATGCTCTTTTAAAGGCTCTTGGGAAAATATGGCCAAATTGCTTGGCACAAAGGCTGGCCCAGTTTGTCCTGCGAGCAGTGCATCAGAGGGCCCACTTCAACGCAACTCAGTTAAAATTTTGGTCTTTCGATAGTTGTAAAATGGTATCTCAGTGTCATTTAATTTCTTTTTCTTTGGTTAATAGTAAGATTGTACATTTTCTGTACCTCCCTTCTGCCTTGTGTTTTTTGCCATTTGTATTTTTCAGTGGATTATCTATCTGTTCAAGTCCTCAGTCAATTTTACTTCTGGTATTAGGGGGTTTTCTGATAGATTACTAAGAGCTCAGCACTCACTCGACCTTGAGGCAAGGACTGAGGGGGCCCTTGATTTATAAGTGGTTTCACGACTCTGGAACTTCAAGTAGGATCATCTTCCGAACATTCCATGCCCCTTTACCCTGTCTTCAGTCCTCTCCCACTGCCCATGTTGCCAGCACTGCTCACTTTGAGCTATTTGGCTGTGCCAACTTGGCTAAAGGGGTTAGCTTTGTGCCCAAGTAAGAGACATGATGATTATTTGTCACAAAATACAGACTCTGTTGCACAACATACTGCGCATTCTGTCACTATCAAATTAAGTATTGAGACTTACTCAAGGTCATAGAGTTTACTAGTAGAGCCAAGACCAGAACCCAGATCTCCTAATCCCAGCCCAGAAAACTATCTCTAACTCAGAGAGCCTTTGTCAAATGGATGTGAACAAATAAGGGAGTTTGAATAATTCCAAATGTCACGTAAGTGAAATGAACATTTCATTGATGAGGCAGTCAATAAATACGTGTTGAATACTGCCCATGTGCTGGGATTAACTTTAGGAGAAATTGCACTACTGATCCCATTCTCTTGCATATTGAGAAACAGCAATGGTTTTAGGATTATTTGTCATTTGGGGTTAATTGTATCAATGATCCCTCCATATTAGGCATAGAATTGGGCTGATATGGAGCTGGTGATTTGGTTTTTGTTTTAAAATCTTTTAGATCTCTCTCCAGGGTTGAACTGATGATGAAGTTTCATTAGCACAGAAAGTCAGGAAGTTGCCTTGCCGGGTTCCCACAGTCAAGTTGGCTGTCCCTTTGTGAAGGCCATTGCCCTGGGCTCTTTCTGAGCTATCCCCAGCAGGTCCCAGAGGCAATGGTATACAAATTCTATATTGGTAACTGTGAAATTATAGGAAAAGATGAAGCCTACATACCAAGTCTATAGAATTCCATTTATTTAGGGCCTTCCTGGAGGAGGAGTCTTGGCTGCATTTAGAGGGGAGGCAGTTCCTTCCCACTTGATTGTGTTGGTAGCTGAATAATACATACCATGGCTGCTGTGGTATGAGAAGGTAAGGTAACCTCTATTGTGAAGGGGAGGTGTGAGAGCCACTTCTTTTCTCCAGCTGGGAAACCTCAGACCTCATCCTGAATTTCCTGACTTGGCAGGAGTGGTATTTGACCTTACTAAGAGTATGGTGATCAATGCCTTTTTGCCTCTCTCCCCCCTTCAAAACCCTCATTTTAGCTTTTGTTTTAATACTGATGGTTCCACAACCTCCAACTCCTGTGAAAAACCTTGACTTGGTGAGAGGTTGGAAGCTGAGTGGCAGGGGCTGGGGCCTCGGTGCCCATTGTCGTATCAGACTGCTCTGGTGTTTGGGGGAGGCAACAGCCTGTGTGTGTAACACCCTGGGGAAACTGATCGGAACCTACCTGAGGCAGTCTCATGTAAACTTGTGAGAAAGAGAGGCAGAGAGAGAGAAGAGAGAGTTCAGCTGGGATGAGCCAGTAGCCCAAGCAGCTTCCCCTGGTAGAATGGGAAGGAGAAAGGGGGCCTCGAACTCTGAACTTGTGAGCTGGCTGGGCTCTCTTTCTTGAATCTGTCTTTAGCTTCTTCCTCCCAGCAGCCCTTGGGAATCCAAGGGAGTTGCCTAAAATTCGTTTAATGCCCTAGGCTAGTCTTCTTCCTCTGAACTGAGCAGAGCCAGTGCTGCCTCAGGGTCCACAGTTGGGTTTTCTCTCCACCCCCAGCCTATCTGGGCACCACCTAGAGCTGGTGCCCTCTACCCTGAATCCAAAACCCTTCTAGGGGCTTGGATATCTTGTTACCTCTGGGCCATGCCAGGCCCATGAATGTCATTCAGTCTGCAGACGAGCACATATTGACATGGCCTTTGTGCCCAGTCTGCAGCTCGATACCCCAGAGGTTACAGAAAGGTCCAGTGGCCAGGAACTTTATACACAGCATTTCATTTATTCCTCTAACGACCCCAAATGGGGGCGAAAAAGAAATGCCATCAAGTTAATTCCAACTCACAGTGACTCTGTAGGATAGAGTAGAGCTGCCCCATAGAGTTTCCAAGGCTGCCATCTTTACGGAAGCAGACTGTCACATCTTTTTCCTGCAGCCAAGTGCTTAACGTCTGCACTACCAAGGCTCCTTAATGACTCCAAGGGGCAGGCATTATTAGATCATTATTCCTATTTTACTAAATAAAATGTGTGTATGTATGCAACTCACCTGAAGTCACATAACCAGTAAGTGGTGGAGCCAGGATTTGTAAACACATTAGTTGAACTCCAAAGCCTTTGCTCTTGGCCACTCCACTAACTAGGGGTCATAGGTGAGATTGGCCTTGAAGGGAGTAAAATGGAAGTAACAGAGTGGTTCAGGATGGGACATGTAATCATTCACTGAGAATTTATTATGTGCTAGGCACTATATTAAGTACTTTACATACACTGTTTCATTAAATCTTCAAAACAACCCCATGGAGCTGGTATGATTACCTACTTTATCAATGTGGAAACTCAGGCTCAGGAAAGTTAAGTGGCTTGCCCAAGGTGACCCAGCTAGTGATTGGCAGGGCCAAGATTTGAATTCAGGTCTGCCTGAGTTCCTAACTGCTAGGTCTCGCCTAAGGGAGCTCTGGTGGCATAGTGCCTAAGGCACTTGACTGCTAACCAGAAGGCTGGCAGTTCAAACCCACCAGCCACTCCTTGGAAGGAAGGGTGGGCAGTCTAATTCCGTAGTGATACCGCCTTGGAAACTCAAGGAGGGGTCACTATGAGTCGAATCCAACTCAATGGCAAATAACAACAACAGTAACAGGTCTCGCCTGTCCTAGAGGAGCTTCCACTTGCTGTCCCCAGGCCCTGGAGGCACCCAAGGACAGAGGAAGAGCTTCATTGCCTTCTTGGAAAGGCCCATCCCCATCCATTTCCTTCCAAGGGGTGTTAGGGGCTACAGCTCCCTGACTCTCTGACATCCCAGCCTGTTGGTGGGGATGGTCTCCAGCTGTGAAGATTCAGCCTCTTGGACTTCAGACCTCAGTTTACTGGGATCAGGGAGCCACTTGGCATGTATTAGAAGTCATCTGAGCTGGGATTGTGGTTCCAGCAGCCCTGCCTGGAGGAGGACCTTCAAGCCCTGGGCTGCAGTCATGTAAGGGCACTGCCTTTTTCATCTCTTAGGGCCTGGCCTGTGGTTTACAATCCTTGTTGCCCCTTCTCACTGCCCCTCCCAAAGCCCTGTAATCTTTGGAGCCCTTGCACAACTAACTAGTTTAAGTTTGTATTTATCCCCCATGTCCAAGCATTGAGATACCCTTATCCCCCAAGGTGGATGAGGTATCCAGAACATCTTTTTCTCAGTTATTCCTCTTTCTCTGATACTTTCTTTTCCTCAGCTTAGAGATAATAGATAGGCATTTACCAAACCCACTGTCGCTGGGTGGATTCCTACTCATTGTGACCCTATAGGGCAGGGTAGAACTGCCCTACAGTGTTTCCAAGGCTGTATATTTGTACAGAAGCATATTGCTACATCTTTTTCCAGCTGAGTGGCTGGTGGGCTTGAACCACCGACCTTCTGGTTAGCAGCTGAGGGCTTACCACTGTACCACCAGGGCTCCTTAGTTAGGTATAGGAATCTCCTCTGGCGTGTATGGATTTAAGGACTTTGGGCATCATCCCCCTCTCCACCATCTTTCCAGAAGCCCCTGCCAAAAAATATCCAGCAGGGTAATGGCTTTGCTGCTGCCCCAAATGATAGGTCAGCAGCTTGGGTCCTATTTGCTTTGTTAGTTTTATTTTATTTTATTCTTTAAATTGAAATATTGTTCTTTTTTATAGATATAAAAATAATGATACTTTAAAAGTTCAAATAAAAAGAAAGTGAACTTTTCTCCCCTTCCCCTAACCCCACTCACACCCTCATCAGATCACCACTCTTAACCATTCGGAGCAGATCCTCCCAGTCTGTTTTCTGCATGTATGTTTTGTTTCTTAAACAATAACAGAATCACTCCGCAAATCATGTTTTAATATTTGCTTTTCCCCTTGATACCATGGGATTCTTTTATAATAAGAATATTTATACAGTGTTTGTATAATCTTAAAATTTAAAATTAAAGAATAAAAAATCATGAAGATTTTTCCCATGTCATTAAATCTTTTTTCTACATCATTTTTAATAGCTGCATATTACTGTATGAATGAACCCTAATGCATTTAATTCCCCATGTAGATTCTAATTGTTTTCTAGAATGGACAAAGCTGTCATGAATTTCTTTGCCCTTGTGTCTCTGTACCCCTGTGGGGTACCTCCTAGAAGGAGAATGGCTGGGTCACAGGGTCTGAACATGACAGAGGGTCAGACTCTGCCTTTCAAAGCTTGTAGGATGAGACCTTTGGAAAAGCCATTCAGTGTAGAGCTTAATGACCTTGACTCCAAAGTCAGGCAGACTCCTGGCTCTGTGACTTCCTAGTCAATTTGGTCCATCTCTCAGCTTCAGTTTCCTCCTCTCTGTAAATTGAGATGGTGATAGTGCTTACCTCACAGAAGTACAGTGTGGATTATATGAGATAATAGATCATTATGTCAGGGCTCACTAAATGATGGCAGTTACTCCATGTTGCTTGGGACTTGAGGCAGTTTGGACTTCCTTGTTTATTTGGTGAGGAGAACACTTTGATTTTCCACTTCCTGGATGCCCACAGTCTCTAAGGATAGTGGGATGAGGATAGCTGAGGAAAAAGGTCTGGGAGCAGAGTTGCGTTACCTCACTCTTGTGGCAGCTCTCTTTTGGATGGTAGGAGTTTGGGGATGGTACAAACTCTTAACATGCTTGGCTGCTAACCAAAAGTTTGGAGATTGGCATCCACCCAGAGACACCATGGAAGGATGAAAGGCCTGATGATCTGCTTCCAAAAACCTAGCCTTTGAAAACCCTACTCTGATGCACTTGGGGTTACCATGAGCCAGAGTCCATTGTACAGCTACTGTTTTTTTAAGGTCAGTGCTCAAACTCCTGCCTTCCATAAAGGAGACTGTTCCGGTTACCTGGTACCACTCTGACAGGAATATACCACAAATGGGATAGTCTTAACAAACAGGAGTTTTTTCTTACAATTTGGAGGCTTTAAGTCCAAGTGCAAAGTGCCAGGCTCTAGGGGCTGGGTGAAAGTCCCTCAACCTTGGGGTCCAGCTCTGCCTCCTGCTCCCGGCCCACTGGAGCTAGAGGCATTTCTTCACTCAGACAGCTGCTGGCTGCTGAGGCTGAGAAGCCCCAAGGTTGACAAGTCAAAAGGCACAGTCCCGATGTTACCAATCCACACAGCAGGCCATTAAGTTAAGTCCACTGTAAGTCCCAAGGTTGGCAGAGCATAGCAGGCTGCTGAGCAACAACATGGCTACATACAGGGTCCAAGCGTGCCATAGGCTAGAGACCATTCTCCAAACTTCTCCTTATATACAGGAAGCAGATCACATACCCAAAGGTAGCTACTCAGCTGCTCCTAGTAGATTCCACCATGGAGTTGATTACCAGTCTCATCATGGGGAATACTACATCCAGCTGCCCAGCCACTAAACCAGGCCTAGCCAAGCTGACACACAAACATAACTACCACAGAGACCTAGGTGTGATTCCTGGCCAATGTACGTCATGTGCCACCACCAGCCAGCTGACAGTGGAGGTTTGCGTGTGGCTATGACACTGAACAGACTAAGATGGACTGGTGAGCTACTTCCAAAAACCAGCCAATGCAAACTCTGTGGATCACAGTGGTCCAATCTGCAACCGGCTATGGGAATGGTAAAGAACCAGGCAGCGTTTCCTTCCATTGTGCATGGAGCTGCCATAAGTCGGGGCCAATTAAATGGCAGTTAACAACAACAAATGGAGATAATGCTCACAAATTAGGGAAACTAGGGGTCTTTGTCTCCATCCCACCTCCCAGGAAATGGCGTGGCTTCAGTGGGCATATGGTGGGGTCCAGGAGGAGGTAGCCTCAGAGGAAAGGCACTGCTGAACCCAAATCTTTCTTCTTGGATTCTGGGCAGCCCCCATCGTAGACCCATCCTCAGTGGGGTTAAGGTCTTCAAGGCTCTTGTTAAAATGAACAATTATGGGAAGAGAGAAATAGCAGCCCCCACTCTCAGATCTCAGCCAGGCCTTGGGGCCGCGGGACCCAGAGTCCTGTGCTGAGAAGAGCTGGTTAGAGGGATCCACAGAGCCAGCTAGGGCTTCAAACTGGAGCTTTCAGTCAGCAGGGGCAGGAACTCTGAGCATCTTTAGGGAAGGGAAAGAAGATCCTGAAAGGACAGTGGAGGAGCATTTTGCTCAAGGCCATCTTTGAAGGAGACTGGTCTATCCCTCCCAACCCTCTCTTCATCAGAAAGATAACTGGAGACAGTAATTCAGTTCTACCTATGTACTTTATTAAAAGAGTGTGGTGGTGCAGTGGTTAAGCACTCAGCTGTGAACCAAAAGGTCAGCAGTTCGAACCCACCAGCTGCTCTGCAAGAGAAAGATGAGGCAGTCTGCTTCCGTAAAGATTCCAGCCTTGGAAATCAGATGGGGCAGTTCTCCTCTGTCCTATAGGGTTGCGATGAGTCAAACGGCAGTGGGTTTGGATGTACTTTATTGCTACTAACCTGTCTCTACCCACCCCTCATATTTACATTCAACCCCTTTTCCAAAGCTAGCTTTTACCAAAGTCCCTGATAGTAAGTCAAGGAGTGTGTCCACCAAACAGGCAGTCCTACATGTAGTGGGCTGCTTGTCCACAGACTGACAGGACACCAGAGAAGGGATACTCTGGGGACTTAGGGGAAATACTTGGTATTGGGGTGAAGGGGAGCCCCTACCAACAGATAATATCTCTCCCCTTCTGGAGCTCAGGTATACCAAAACCTTTAGCAAAATACAATTGGGGTAGTGGACTCCTCAATGTCAAGCTTAGTGCTTTCTTTGCTTGTAAGGACCCACACAACTGGCCAAGTCTAGGCCCGGACCTGTATCTGGTGCTGAGGGGCAGCTCTGTCCTTGGAAGACAGGTCTGGGCATCTGCCATCAGCCTGGGGGGGTCTCGCTTGAGGGGACCAGGAATGGAAGGGCACTGTCTGAGGTATGAGCGTGGTTTCAAGCTGAGGGAGTTGCAGGCCTCAGTTAGTGGTGAGGTCTGGAATGGGGGAGCTGGGGAGCCACTTCATTTGGGAGCTAGAGGCTCCTCCAGCCCCTTGATACACCCCACTGGTTTCCTGGACCACAGGTAACAGTAGAGCAGACATTCAATGTCACAGAATGTCAGAGCTGGCAAAGCCCTCACAGACTCTCCATTCCACCTCTGACCAGCCCAAAGCCCAGAGGCACTTGGCTCAGCTCACATAGTGATTTAATGGTCAAGCCTCTAAGAAAATCAAGGAAAAGGAGAGTGAAAAGGCACCCGTGGCTTTCTTCAAACCTTATTTAGGGATATTTGGATTTATCCGTGATAAATCTGGGTCCTTTTCAATGGCCAGATTCCCTTGGGTTTTGAGACTAACGTGAAACACTGAATTGGCCCCCTTTTCAAGAGCAGTGTGACAGGGGCAAGGAAGGTTTGGGGGCCTTGGACATGGAGGTGATCCTTCGGTGCCCCACTTGCTGTGGCCATGGCTGTGGCTGGGGAGTGGGCGGTACCAGGAAGGGCTGTGTTATCAGTCAGTAGCTGGTGGAGAGAGGGCTCTGGGTGATGTGCCCTCAGATAGCCCCTCATCCACTCAACCGAGCCTGTAGGGCCTAGGCCGGGCCTCTGCATCCCTAGCGCCCCTTGAGAAGCAGGGCCAGGCTTGGGGTCAGTCTTCTGGGCCCAGGCCACCTCAGGAGGCTGGGTCCATACCCATGGCCCTTGAAGCTCGGCCTCTACTGTCACCTGGCCTTCAAGATTCCTCAGCCAAGGAGAGGCTGTGCAGCTGCTCCTCAGTGACCGCCAGCTCCGTTTCATCGCGACCGCTCTCTGAACCCTCGAAGCAGCCTGAGTCTCGAGGGATGTCCACCTTGGGTTCCGACACCGTGTGCATCACTGGCTCCTGGCTGCTCTCAGCTCCCTCTTCCGCTTCCTCGCTGCCCGCTGCCAGGGGCAAGGAGAGAGAATATAGGGGGGCTTGGTGCTCAACTGGAGAGGTTAGAATCAGGGATGTTGGGAAACCTACTATGAGCAGTCTCTCTCCTGGGCACCCACCCCAAACCCTGCTCTTCTCCTCACACCCACTTGGAAGCATGCTGGGGTGGTCTCTAGGCCACCTCCATGTCACAGGAGCCCAAATGTCATCAGCACTGAGCTAGGAGTCAGGAAACCAGGGCTTGAATCCTGGCTCGGTTATTACTTAGCTTTGCTGCCTTGTGTGCATGTCTTACCTTCTCTGGCCCCTCTTGAGAAATGGGGGGCTGGACCTGGCAATCTCTCAAGCTCCCTGACCCACAAGCCCTCCCTGAGGCTCGAATTCAAGTGAAACAAGTGCCTTCCCACAGTGGAGAGCCCTATGACCAAGCATGGTCTGGGGGCAGGGTATAGCAGTGACACCATGCCTGATGCCTACTCTGGGGCCCACTCACTGTCATAGTCCAGCAGCAACTCGGCCGCCGTGAGCAGCTTGGCCCGGTGCTGTGGGTCCACGATGTTCAGCTCATTGAGGTGTGTTTCCCGTAGCTCTTTGAAGTCTTCCAGTGTCTGGTAGCCATTGAGCAGCAGGGTGGATGTGTGCTCCTGTGGGCAGAGGACAGGCTACCGGCATGGCCACTTACACCCTACCCCTGCCAGGGGCCCTACAAGCTGACATCCCTGGGCCCCCATCCCTAGGGTAAGTGGCTCTCCCTTGGTACTAGCTTCCAGGGTCCTTGGGAGGCCATCTTGAGCTCACACCTCCAGGCCGATGCGCTCCAGCAGCTCATGCAGGGTCTTAGGCTTGGGCCTCTTGCCCTTGCTCTGCCGGCGGCTCGGGCGTGCAGGCCCCACGGCCTCCTCGGGCAGCACATCCACGTAGATGAACTTGAAAGAACCCAGCCTGCCATTGAGCAGGCCCAGCCATGTGCCCACAGGTGGCTTTTCAATGATCTGAATCACATCTCCTTTCTGTGTGGGGAGAAGAGAGCAGGATCTGA
Source organism: Orycteropus afer afer (assembly GCF_000298275.1). Taxonomy (NCBI): domain Eukaryota; kingdom Metazoa; phylum Chordata; class Mammalia; order Tubulidentata; family Orycteropodidae; genus Orycteropus; species Orycteropus afer. The sequence continues at coordinate 2,569,694 of NW_006921840.1, read as the reverse complement.
GAGAGGTGCTCCCCTGGTCTCTGCTGACACTGTCCTACCCCGTTCCATCCGGTCTCCTTTCTGGATCCAGCCCACCAGGCTCAGGAGAGGCCCAGAGGCCAATCTTACCTGGAGTTTCAATGAGTCATGGTCGTAGGGGCTAGGGGTGAAGTCGGTGTGGACACGTGCCCGGCCACAGAAGGGCCCTGTGTACTGGGGAGCAGGTGGGTCCTCCCCGAAGCTGCTAGAGCCCAAGCTGGCACTGCAGAACTCACTGCCTGCAAGAGATGAGGCAGGGAGTAGGATCACCTTTCATTTGGTGCCTAGCAGGTGCCTTCCAGGGGGTCTGGCTAGAAATCAGGAGCCCCAGTGGCATGGTAAGGAGCTCTGGTGGTATAGAGGTAAAGGCATTTGGCTGTTAATCAAAAGGTTGGTGGTTCAAACCCACCAGCTGCTTCACAGAGAAAAGATGAGGCAATCTGCTTCTGTCAAGATTTATAGCCTTGGAAACCCAATGGGGGTCACTATGAGTTGGAACTGACTTGGCAGTGAGCATGGTGGTTAAAGCACTTGGCTGCTAACTGAAAGGTTGGTGGTTCAAACCTATCTGCTGCTCCACTGGAGAAAGATGTGGCAGTGTGCTTCTGTAGAGATTTACAGCCTTGGGAACCCCATGGGGCAGTTCTACTCTGCCCTATAGGGTTATTATGAGTTGGAATTGATGGCAATGGGTTGGAGGCTAGGCATTCCAGGGACATGTGCTGGGGAAGCAAGCTGAGCTTTGGCAAATTTTACATTACAGAGGCGGTTCTGACCCATCTCCTTGGCCGCCCTGCAGGAGCACAGTTTCACCTCTAGGGCTGCAGACGTGGAAATGACTGACAATAGGACAAACAGTTCACAGAGCAAAGAATGGGCAAATTGGGAGGACTTCCAGAGACCAACAGGATCAACACTCCAATGAACAGATGAGGAAAACTGAGGCCGGATAGACAAAGTGACCTGCCCAAGGCCTCTCACCTTATAATTGGTAGCACTGTGTCCATCAGACTCCAGGCCTCCTGACTCCCATTCCAATATGACTGGCACATAGTGGAAGCCACACCCTGAATAATACTTACTTTCTCTACTTGAAAAGGCTAGTGTTTAGGTACAATGTCACATGGAACTCAGGGCGGGATAAGGGGCATTTTAAGTGGGTTTCAGTAGAGCAAAGAGGAGTCTGTGGAGTCAGAGAAAACAGGGAACTGGAATATGGACCACTGGCCAGGCCCTGACGGGTGAGAAAGGCAGTGCCCCTACAGGGATATAGCCCAGGGCCCAAAGCTCTCCTCTAGGCAGGGCTGCCAGGACTTTGTTTCCAGCCCCAGTGACTTCTAGTACATACCAATGGCACCTTAAGCCCAGCAAACCAAGGTCTAAGGTCCAAGAGATTGAGCCTTCACAGCTGGAGACCGCATTCCCACCCTCAGCCTGAGATGTCAGGGGGTCAGGGAGCTGTAGCCTCTAGCTTCCCTTGGAAACAAAGGGATAAATTGAGAGGGCCTCCAGAGACCAACTAGGCCAACACTGCAAAGAACAGACAAATAGAAGCTTCTCTAGGGCAGACCTGAGTTCAAGTATCAGTTCTGCCACTCACTAGCTGGGTCATCATGGACAAGCCACTTAAGTCCCTGAGCCTCAGTTTCTCCATCAATACTGTGGGGATAATAATAGTACCAGCTCCATGGATGGAGTTGTTGATTGAACATGAAGAGGACAGGGAAAGTTTCCAGTGGGCAAAGAGTAAAGGATCAGTTTTCTCTTGAACTGGTCTAACCTAGTCCTTTTCTCTAGACCAGCAGGAGTCCCTGACCCCCTACTCACCTGTGGATGCCTGACGGCTCAGTGCTGGGGAATCCCTCTCCTCCTGCTCAGAAAAAACCAGTGCCATCTTCTCTGGCCCAGGGCTGTCCAGGCTGCAGTCTGGAGATGTCGGGGAGGCTGAGCCCTCCTCCAGAGGGTCCCCCTGCAGGGGAGGGGGAGGCAGAAAATCCTGAGCAGCCTGGGCTGGGGACACGTGGCCCAGCCCCAAGTGCAAAGGAAAAAGGCCCAGGCTCATGGAAGAGCTGAGGCCTGGCTCAAGGCTGTATGCTACTCTCTGATGAGAACGACAGTCCTTGCCCTACCTACCTCATGGAATGAGGCTCTCAGCCCAAATGCCTGCCATGTAAATGTGCTTTGTTAGCTTAAAGTGCTGATGTTCACACAGAAAGGGCCACAATGGCAGGACTTGGGGCTGGTGCTAGGGCACAGTCAAGCAGACAGTGGTGTTGGAGAGGAACTATGTTTGGCTCCTAACAATGTCTACGCTTGTTTGTGGTAGTTATGTTTGTGTGTCCACTTGGCTGGTTGTGGTTGAGTGGCTGGGAAGCTGGTGGTAGTTATTCCCCATGATGAGACTGGCTATCAGCTCCATGGTGGGATCTACCACAAGCAGCTGCCTTTGGGATGTGGTCTGCTTCCTGTATGTAAGGAGAAGCTTTGAGAATGGTCTCTAGCCTATGACACGCTTGGACCCTGCGTGTAACCGTGTCATTGCTCAGCAGCCTGCTATGCTCTGCCGACCTTGGGACTTTCAATGGACTTAAGTTAATGGCCTGCCATGTGGTTTGCTAACATTGGGACTGTGACCTTTTTACTTGTCAACTTTGGGGCTTCTCAGCCTCAGCAGCCAGCAGCTGTCTGAGTGAAGAAACGCCTCTAGCTCCAGTGGGCCGAGAACCGGAGGCAGAACTGGACCCCAAGGTTGAGGGGCTTTCACCCAGCCCCTGGAGCCTGGCACTTTGAACTTGGACTTAAAGCCTCCAAATTGTAAGAATAAACTCCTGTTTGTTAAGGCC
>NW_006921840.1:2562471-2565902 GCF_000298275.1 Orycteropus afer afer | reverse complement strand
GGAAGTGGGAGGGGAGCTGTTACATTGTGGGAAATTACAGTCAATGTCATGAGACAAGTGTATGTGAGCTGCTGTATGGAAAGTGAAATTGCTCTGTAAACTTTCACCCAAATATAATAATAATAATAATAATAAAAGAAAGCCATGGTTTATAGCAATTGCCAGTTCCCTGTTGTAAATATTCCCCATCATAGCCCACAATTACGTTCCCATTGTAACGTCACTGAAGGAGTTTAACATTTCTACCACACAGACACTATCAATGCAAATAACCTCAGACAGCATGTTGTTGTTGTTGTTATGTGCCGTGGAGTCGGACCCGACTCATAGAAACCCCTCTTTGGGTTTTCAAGGCAGCATCACTATGGAAGTAGAGTGCCCCATCTTCCTTCCGAGGAGTGGTTGGTGGTTTGAACCGCCAGCCTTCTGGTTAGTAGTCAAATGCCTTAGGCACTACGCTACCAGAGCTCTTATAGATGACAGTAAATGTAGTACAAGAATTAAGAAGTGATGAGTTTGGAATACTTAATTTTTAATATTATTGGCTTAATTTTTAATAGTATTAGTTTAATTGAAAAAACTCACAGCCATTGAGTCAGACCCGACTCATAGTTACCCCTCCTTGGGTTTCTGAGGCAGTATCACTACAGAAGTAGATTGCCCAGCCTTCCTTCTGAGGGGTGGCTGGTGGGTTTGAACTGCCAGCCTTCTGGTTAGCAGTCATATGCCTTATGCACTACACCACCAGAGCTCCTTTAACTGTAGGTATACATAATTTAATTCTTAATAATGGTTGTGTTTAACAACTGGCTGGCAAAATTCCTGAAAATTTGACCAATGGATCTTGCGAGCTGGTATGAGCCAGTATGAGCCGGCTCTAGCACACTATGGCCTCAATGTCTTCTGAAAGAGCTGCAAGTACACTAGACTTACTGTGTGATTTTTTAATCTGCTTGGAATATGCCTGCCCTACAGCTATGTCTGTGCCACCATCCCTCCCTGGACCGAAGCCAGGCTCATCTCCTTTCTCACACAGGGATTCTCTTCAAGTCAGGCCTTCTCAATCCCAGGAACTTGTTCCAATCAAAACTTTTCAGTGGATGAATTGGCCGTAGGCAATCTTCTCTCCCTTTCGGCAGTGCCTCACCTCATGCCCGCCTTCTCAGGAGGCTTCCACTCCCCAGACTTTCATCCCTCAAACCCTACTCTTTCCAGCCAGAGTTCTGCTCCCTCAGGACTGTGCCCTGCTTCAATGTCCAGGGCAAAGTGTTAGCTCTCCCTCTCATGTGACCCCCCCCTTCTTGTATTTAAAAGGGTTTTCCAGTATTATACCTGAACAGTGGCTGTCAAGGTGACCATGTTCACAACCTGCCAGAATGGGGCTTATATCCTGCCCCCTGCCCATGCCCCTGCCCCTCGGATCTTACCATCTCCTCTGACAGGGCCTTCACCATCATCTTGCCCATCTTCCTGTTCATGGTTCGTGAAATCACAGCCCTCCACTTTTTCCCCAGCTTTTTGCTAGTCTTCCCAGCATCCTCTGGAGTAGGGACACCTGAGTCATCTTCTGGAATCTGTGGAAACAAAGGGGGAAGTCCAGAGATCCTGGTGGCCTTGCCTGGGTCCAAGACTTGGAGGCAGAAGGAGGCTTTCTGTTCACAGCAGAGGCTACAGGGGATGGCATTAAGACGTCCTCATTCCCTTATACTCCAACGCTAGCCCTATCTGCAATGGTTAAGCAATTGACTGCCAACCTAAAGGTTGGTGGTTGGAACCCAGCCAGTGGCTCCATGGAGGAAACTTGGTGATTACAGCCAAAAAAAAAAAAAAAAAAAACCATATGGAGCAGTTCTACTTTGTCACATGGCTTCACTATGAGTCAAAATCAACTTGACAGCACACAACAACACAAAAGCAAGTCTGGTCCTCAGCCCCCATCCTCTGCCAGGGGTCTCTTTAATTTGTAATACAGAAGAAAGCAGGTCAATGTGGAAGTTGTTATGCTGGTGAATGTCTTGGTGTGTGTGTTTTCACCACAATAAAAGTAAAAAAAAAAATTGAATGCAGGTCAGTTCTTGGGGCCCAGTTTCTTGTTGGGCAGGAGAGGTGGACTTCCAAGTTAAGGGAAGCCTTGCCCCAACAATCCTAAAATCTCCTGTTCCCCCTCCTCCTTCTCCAACACTTTCCCCCCCCAGGGCCTGCAGCCAGGTTCCCCCAAGGAAGCTCTGAAACTCACATTATCATCCAGATTAAATTCCTTCTCGCTCACCACAGGGGAGCTGGGTTTGGATTTGGCAAAATCCTTGAAGCTGCTGGAGCGCTGGAGTGAGAGCTGGAAGAAGCAGAGGTGTTGAAATCAGTGATGCTGAAATGGCTGCCCAAGGAAAGTTCTGGTCCACCTCCCATGCGGACAAATACTCCAGGGCTGGGCAGAGCCACATGTGCCCTGAGGGTACAGAGCTGATGTGATAAAGTATCTAGGTGTCCTTATAGCTACCTGGCTTCCTACTGTTCTTCAACATTGAATGGGCCCCTAACCCTGACCATAGAACAAGCTGCTGCCCAGGTCTCAGACTAGGCCCCAATATCTTCCAGTATCTGAATTTTGGTGTTTGGAACCCTGGAACCCTGGGCTGAAAGGTCAGGTCAGAGTGAATATATTTCTATTATTAAAGACATAGCTCGGTACACACAAGAATATTATCTTTTCATACAGGTCACCAGTGCCCTATATGTGTCAGAGTAGAAGTATGCTCTATGGACTTTTCAGTAGCTGAGTTTTCAGAAGTAGATTGCCAGGATTTCCTTCTGAGGCCTCTTGGCGGACTCAAAACCCTAACCTCTTGGTTAGTAGCTGATGTGTTTATAGTTTGCACCACTCATAGACTCCCACCTTTACATAACTAAACAAATTCCTCCCAAACCCGGTAGCTCTTAGCTCCGGCATGTGTGAGCATGATCTCCCATCACATGGACAGGCCTAACATCCTGGGCCCTCCAGCCTGATAAATCTGTGAGCCAAGAAGAGCAAGGGAATTCCACTAGGATCCAGCAAGACCTGGCTTTACACTTTCTGGTAAACCATAGTAGAGGCTTATTCACGGAAGGTGCCCAAACACTTGGGACACAAATACTTGGGGCTAATCTAGTAGACAACAACAAAGCCATTTTCTCTTTATTCATCTCAGCTTTTTACCTTGTTGTTGTTGTTAGGTGCTGTCGAGTCATTTCCGACTCATAGAGACCCCATGCACAGCAGAATGAAACACCGCCCGATCCCGCAACAGCTCCACGATCCCTGCTATTCTTGAGCCCATCATCGCAGCCACTGTGTCAATCCATCTCGTTCAAGGCCTCCCCCTCTTTTGTCGACCCTCCACCCTACCAAGCATGACATCCTTCTCCAGGGAATGGTCCCTTCTGACAACATG
>NW_006921840.1:2544824-2562371 GCF_000298275.1 Orycteropus afer afer | reverse complement strand
TGTGTTTGGACTTCTGAGCATGACTGATTGTTTGTGTTGATGATACTGTTTTCAGGAAATGAGCATTCTTAACTGTATATTCATGCACATGCCAAGATGGCAGCCAGAAACCGGGGCTAGGCAGGTAAGGAGGGCAGGCTTTAGACATCAGAAGTTGAGGCTGAATCTGTATCAAGATAAACAGTCAAGACCAGAAGATACACACAGGAACCAAGGTTCACAGATGGCCAGACAGATAGACTGCAGACAACCTAGATAAGGGCTTAAGGAACTATAGCCCCAAACACACACAAAGCTGAAAGTTTCACATCCTCTTTCCTATTAAAGGAGAGAGGGTCCAGTGAAAAGCCCCTCTCGATATCACCTGCCACTCTGCTCCCAACACGCAAACAATTGGCCCCAACTCCTGTGGACTGCAGTGTAGCAGTTCAGCACTCTTGGTGGGTCTATACCAAAACCAAGCCAGCAATCTGGGGCCACAAGTTCCTAGACCAGTAAGATAGTTGACCAGAAACTAGGCTAGTGGTCAGGCCAATCAGACACTACCACCATAAGGACCTCATGGGTGGGGCATCTGTGGCCTCAGTCAGAAAGCCTCTTGTGGAGTACAGTGAGGGGCTGGGAAAGGGCGCTGTGAGTAGGGGTAGAAAGAGAAAAGCCTGACTGTGGGGTGACAGTCCTGGTTCCCATGCATCTCCTCCATCATCCTTGCTTGGTTTTCTCCTCCCACTGGTCTTTCCTCTCTCTCTCCCTTTCTTTCCCCTTCTCTCCTCCACCTTCCACTTATTTCCTCCTCTTGTATAGCTAGGATGCAGCTGCCTGGATAACTTCCTGCTCTTAGTGCATGGAAAAGAGGGAACAGAGAAAGGGTGGACGCTGGATTGGCCTGGGTCCAAGGAGGGCAAGCTGGGCTGCTATTTATAGACTGATGGGGCTTATTGTGGCCTTCCCTCCACCAGCCCTCAGCCTGCTCTGCAGAACAGGAGGCTGGGAATCGGCCTCGAAGCCCCAGGGATGAATGAGCCTGGAAAGCAAGCTGGAGGACTGGCATGGGGCCAGAAGTAAGCTTTGTTGGGGAAGAGTAAATTCTCCGCCTGGCTACCCTCTAATTGCAGCTCTTTCCCTTGGCCTTTTCCTGTCATTAATCTGCAGTCTGGGGACTGGGAGGAGTGGCCTTTAGCTCTCAGGTTCCTGTTTTGGGGCCCCTCAGTACCAGCTTTCCCACAAAGCAGGAGGGGGTAATCCAAGGGAGCTATGGTGATGATGTTGGGGCTTGGGCCCAGCTGGCTGCTCCTCAGCCCTGGGAGATGGAAAGGACTAAAGGTTCTTTGAGTGACTAAGGGTAGGGGACAATCAGGGTGGCCCTTTGTGGGTCTACTTCCAAACGCAGGGGCATCCCTAGATGTCCTGAGTGCCTTTCACTGACCTAAACTGACCCCATCCAAAGACAGGTTGAAATTCTTGAGCCTCTTTTTGTTTCTGACTGTCATCCCTTTGGGATGAGGGCTTCATGGGGATCAGGAAGTTGTTGGACCCTCTTCCAAGTTCTAAGGGGGAGAATGTGGGCTTATTGGATAGAGCTACAGTTCTGGCATCAGACACTGCAGAGTTCAGCCCTCGGATGTGTGGCCTTAGGTGAATTACCTAACCCCTCTGAGCCTCCAGTTTCTTCACTTGGTTTCAAATGGCAAGAGTTCAAATCTTGGTTGTGCCATTTACTAGCTGTGTAAACTTGAGTAAGTTACTTAATGTCTCTGGTTCTGTTTCCTCATCAGTAAAACAAAGGCAGTAACACCAACCTCATAGGTCTGCTGTGATTATGAAATGATTAGGTGCTCATAGAATGCTTAGAAGAGTTGTCAAATGTGAATTTACACTTAGCCTTTCATATGACCCCCCTCCAGGCTCGTACCAGGGCATTTCACCACCTAGAACATTCTGCCCTTCTCTCTGTCAACCATAGTTTCTCCCTTCCTTCAAAATCCAGTTTAACTGAAAACAACCCAGATGCCCATCAGCTGTATAATGGATAAAGTAATTGTGGTATAGCCATATAAGAGAACAAGACACAGCAATGAGATTAGTACAACCATCCCCAATAATACAGATGAGGCTCACCAATAGGATGTAGAGCGAAAGGTGCCAGCCAAAAAAGAGCAATAGACTATGGAACCACATAGTGGTTCCATGTATGTAAAATTTAAGAAGTGGCAAAATGAATGTGTGCTGTTAGAAGTCAGGACAGTAGCTACTCTTGGGGTAAGGTCCACGTACTAACTGGCAGAGGGCATCTCGGCAGCTTCTGGAGCTCTGGAAGGGTTCTGTTTCTTGATTGGAGAACTGCTACGTGGGCGTTTCCACTTTATGGCAATTCATCGAGTGGTACACTTCCAATATGTACACTTCTCTGGAAGTATGTTATACTTCAAGAAAAAGTAACCACTGAATTATACATGTAAAAAATGTTGAGATGGCAAATGTCATCTATTCTTCTTTGTTGCTGTCCAGTCAATTCCAGCTCATGGCGCCTCCATGGGCGCAGAGTAGAACTGCTTCATAGGGTTTTCAAGTCTGTGACTTTTTGCTGGGACTGTCTTCTGAGGCCCCTTTTGGTGAGCTTGAACAGCCAAGCTTTTGGCTAGTACTTAAGTGCGCTACCCAGGCACATACACACTCACACACACACACAAACCTATATGTACTATATACAAATATTGGGTCTAAAAAAGATTGTTTGAATCCAGTTTAAAAGGCATTACCCTCCCCTCACAGCCCCTCGAACCTCCCACTGCACAGTTGGCACCCTCTTCCCTTGCCTCATAAGCAATCCTGACTCTTTCAGGTGTCTCCCCAATTGCCCTCTCAGCTCCATCAGTGTAACAGTCATAAACCGAGCACCCCCTAGGTGCCAGACACTGGCCTGTGTGTGGGGAGGAATCCAGAAACGAGGGCTATTAAGGGTTGATTTGTGTCTCCCCCAAAAGATGTGTTCAATAATAGAAACTGATAGTTGCACAACATTGTGAATAGAATTAATGGCATTGAATGGAACACTAAAAAATGGTTAAAATGGCAAGTTTTATATTATATATATTTTATCACACACACACACACACACACACACAAGTTATGTTGAAGTCTTAACCTCCAGTACCTGTAAACGTGATCTTATTTGGAAATAGGGTTTTTGAAGATATAATTAGTTAACATGCGGTCAGACTGGAGTAAGGTGGGCCCTTCTCCAATATAACTGGCCTTCTTATACTAAAAGAAGAGACACAGACAGACAGATGCAGAGGAAGATGGCCATGTGAAGACAGAGGCGGAGGCTGGAATTATGCTGCCATAAACCAAAGAAGGCCTGAGACTACCAGAAGCTGAAAGAGGCAAGGAAGGGTCATTCCTTAGAGCCTTCGGAGAGAGGATGGCCCTGCTGGCAACCCAAATTTGGGCTTCTAGCCTCCAGAACTGTGAGAGAACACATTTCTTTTGTTTTAAGCCTCCCAATCTGTGGCTCTTTTTATGGCGGCCCTAGGAATCTATGGAAGCAGAGGTCAAGAAATCAGATGTCAAAAAAAGTTACATTGGGCAAATCTCTTGCAAGGGACCTCTTTAAAGTGTTAAAGAGCAAAGATGTCATTTTGAAGACTAAGGTGTGACTGACCCAAGCTATGGTATTTTTTATCACCTCATATGAATGTTAAAACTGGACAATGAACAAGGAAGATGGAAGAAGAGTCAATGCTTTTGAGGTGCGGTGCTGGCGAAGATGCTGAAGGTATCGTGGACTGCCAAGAGAACTAACAAATCTGTCCTGCAAGAAGTGCAGCCGGAATGCACCTTGGAAGAGAGAATGGCTAGACTTTGTCTCACCTATTTTGGTCATGTTGTCAGAAGGGACCGTTCCCTGGAGAAGGATGTCATGCTTGGTAAAGTGGAGGGTCAGTGAAAAGGGGGAAGGCCCTCAATGAGATGGATTGACACAGTGGCTGCCACGCTGGGCTCACGTATAGCAGGGATTGTGAGGCTGGCACAGGTCCTGGCAGTATTTCGTTCTGTTGTACATGGGGTCTCTGTGAGTCAGAGCTGACTCAACGGCACCTAACAACAACACGACACATACAAGAGGTTAAACACCTCCCCTGTGCCTGGCACCCTGCTAAGTGCCTCAGGGTGCACCCTCTCACCCAACCTCGCCACAGGCCCTGTTCCGTTCCCACCTCATAGCTGAGAAGACTGATTCTCAGAGAAATGATCCGCAGATAGCAGCAGGAAGAGCAGGGGTCCGAGCCCAGCTCTGTGTTTCCGGAAGCCTGTGCATGTTGCTGTACCCACGCCCCCTCAGAGCTCAAGAAGTAGCCCACCAGTATAGAAGTGGGTTGAGTGCGGTGCTGACTGTGGCTGATGTTTGAATAGAGCTACAAGAAGAGCAAGAGAGACCATGGAGGAGGAGGGGCCCAGGAGGGTTTCATGGAGGAGGCACATTGGCACTGGGCCCCGAAGGGGAACCAGGGTTCCTCCTGGTAGAGTGGGAAAGGGTCTGAACAAGAGTGAGAGTTGGGTGGTGGGAGGTGGAGCAGAAAAGATGAGCAGGAACCAGGCTATAAAGGCCTGTGCTGCCCATACCAAAAACCTTGAGCCTTACCCTGTGGGCAACGGGGAGCTACTGACAAGACTAAGTGCATGTGGTGGGGTGTGTGTTGTGGCTGGAGGGTGCTGTAGGAAGGGAACCACAGAGGAAGTAGTGTGGTGGGAATGGGGGAGATAGGGGCAAGAGGAGTACTTCTTGATTGAAGTACTTTTATTTATATAGACTTTATTTCATAGTTTTAGGGTATGAAAAATAATGCTTAGAGTTTTTGATATTTTTGCTTTTTCTACTTGGTTGTTCTAGAAAATTAGAGACTTAAGACTTGGAACTTTTAATTCAGATCATCAACTTACTTTCTGTATTGTTTATCTCAAATAATTCATTAGATGCAATATTTGGCATGTGTATGGCTAGTTCACATTGCTGAGTTTAATACAATTTGTTCTGTCACATGGGAGCAGTAGATGAAAAGTGAAAATTAGAGCTAGCCTCTTCCCTGTTAGGATTACTACTTTGGACTTGATATCTGATGTAAAATAGGAGAAATAGTGTTGGTTATCTCAGTAAACTCAGAAAGAATAAGGAAGTCTCGTTTTTTGCGTGTGGGGCCAGATGGTTCTTTCCAGAGGCCTTTTCTGGTATGGTTGACATGTGCAACATTGAGGCTCTTCACGAAAGGGTTAAAGCAGATAATCCAGGAAATTGCATTAATTTTCAGAAATTCACACTACTATATACATTTTAAAAGATAATCCATTTGTACCTAAAAAATAAATGAATCCACTCTGGAAATGAAAATAAAATAATAGAAACTAGAAGTGACTGCAAGGAGCACCGAAATGGGAAGCCTGCGTTCCTCTCCATTTCCCCTGGTGGGAGATCTGGGGTGTGGTGCCAAGGTGGGTTAGGACCATCCTTAAGGGAACCAAGTTCCAGGACAAATTCCTTGACTTTGCTACACCTCAACACTAGCATTTTGGGGAAATCAGATCAAAGTGAGTATAGAAAGAACTTGAAGGAGGCAAAATGTCTCCAAAGAGCATCTGAGGAGTGTGTCTCCCTGATCCTGAGGCATCCCTAATCCTCCATGAACCACAAATAGGTGCCCCATCTGGACTCCACCATCCTGGAGGGCCGGCTCCCACCTCTGCTGGGCTGTCTGGAAGATCACTCATTCAATGCATCTGAGTCTGCCCTACGGAGCTCTCCCACTGATGAGTTGAGTCTTTTATGCTCCTCAGATTCTTCTAGAGCTTTTGAGATCAGTGGGGGAGATAAGAGAGTTGAAGAGAGAAAAGATTAAGACCCTGGAATCAGACAAATCTTGGCATGAATCCCTGCTCTGTAGCTTATTAGCTGTGTGATCTTGGGCAAGTCAGTTCAACTCTCTGAACCCCAGGCAAAAAATAAGAATAATACCAATATTTGCCCTGACCTCAGGTGCCATGAGGAATCAACAAGCCTCTTAGGTGGACAATGTGCACAGCCTAGGGCCTGACTCCTGAGGAGCACTTGCTCAGTGAGGCTCTTAGTGCTATTAGGTCTTGTTTTCTCAGCTTCAGGGCTAGAACCATGGCTCGTTCCTCGCTGCAGTGCGCTCCCAGCCCTGCGGAACCAACAGCATGCTCCTCCTTATGTAGGTATGATGCAGGCCACAAAGTCCTCCCACATTTGTTGTCCCAGGAGAACCATTTGTTGTCCTGGGGTGAACAGACCAGGAGCAAGCCCTCTTTTCAGAGATGAGGAAACTGAAACCTGAAGAAGATAAATGAACTGTCCAAGGTTCCACAGCTTTCCAGAAAGTGGTAGAAGCAGGGTTCCAGCTCAGCTTTCTTGCCTCCTGCCCAGTACATTCTCCATTGGGCAAGAGAGAGAGGCTTCCCTTGCCTGTGTGTTTCCCCTCCCAACATCACCTCAGCCTCTGAGGAGAAGGGACTGGCTCAAGGTCATCCCTGCAAGCCATGACGGGGGTAGGCCTGCTGGCTCCGGGCCTAGAAAGATGCTTTTTTCCACCTTACCAAATCTCAGCTAGAGAGAGAACTTGAAGGACGCAAAATGTCTCCAAAAATCAGCCAAGAGGCATGTCCCCTGCCCTGAGATGTCCCAGTCCTTCCTGATTTAGAGTAGGTGTCCCATTCCAACCCCAGCATCCTGGAGGTCCTGCTCTTGCCTCTGCTTGGCTGTCCGGAAGGTCACTCAGGCTAAGGGAATCTCTACAGCATGAGGTTTTGAGAGTATGTGGAGGCAAGCCAGTGTCAGATTACCCAATAAGCAATGTAAACACAGGCTTACTTGTGTTTACGTACTAATCTGTAGTGAACAATTTCAAATTTCTTTCACCACCTCAAAGATTCTGCTTCTAGGTATGGCTGGCATCTGTCTTTCTCCCAAACCCACAGCACCTTCCTACAGAATCAAAGCCTCTTTTCAAATTTACAATCCCTGATGGGAACGGAGTACCCAGTAAGCAAGGTAAGCACAGGCTAACTTGTGCTTACTTACTAATCCGTAGTGAACAGTTTCGCATGTTTTCACCACATCAAAGATGTGAGACCCATGTCACATTGTTCATGACAGATTAGCAAGTAAGTACAAGTATGCCTTTGCTTACCTTGCTTATTGGGTAATCTGTCCCTGAGGTAACCTATCCTGGCTCTGGCAAGAGTGGGATGAGGTGGTGTGGGGTTTGCCTGGGTTACTCTCCCCTATAGAACATGGAACTCAGAATACAACGAGGGCCTGCTTGCTCCTGGGAAAGGTCTGGGGGAAACCCCAGAGACCCACCTTCCAAACACAGCATCTGGGTAATTCATTGATGTCGGGAAAGAAGAAGGGGACTTCTGGCTTCTGTGTGTTCCTGGGCACCTCCACCTGAGGTGGCACCAGGTCCCAGTGTCAAAGTGTCAGTTCTTTCACATATTCTTTCCTCCAGCTTAGCCCCCCTGTGGTTTGGGGCCCAGAAGTGTCCAGAGCAGTCTTTACTTCCCACCCCCACCAGCCGGAGAGCAAGGGGAAGTGGCTCCACTTGCGGAGGAGTGGCAGCCAATGGCAGGCCTGCTGAGCCTAGCTCTGGGAAGGGGTGACAGAGCTTGTGTGAAGATTCATGAATCTCACCCATACCCACCTCAGCTGCAACCTTAGAGAAGCAGCTGGGGTGAGGAGAGTACAGCCGGAAATGGCAGCCACCTCAAGCCCTGAAAGGGGACAGGATGTACACTCCAGTGCCCCGGGCTCAGCCTCTCAGCTGTCTCTGCCTCTGCCTGGGAGCTGTTGCCCTGACAAGGGGGATCCCTTACAGGGGGCCTGGACTGAGCTCCAGGGGAAATTGGTAGGGAACAGTCAGGGCCTGGAGGCCCCCAGACCCTGGCCTTGGCTAGGCCTCTTGGACTTGGTTTAGGCCTGCTTTGGTATGGTTCGAGAATCTTACTGGACATGCAGGATGTACTTGCTGATTACCTGGGAGAATCCTAGAATCAAATCAAACAATTAAGTCTAGGAATTCTGGCTTTGGCAGAGCCTTCAAGGAATCTTCTAGTCTGGCCTCTGCCCCAGGAAGAAGATACCTGAGCTCTCTACAACAATTGCTTGTTTTTCCTTGGCCTTTAAAATAGCCTCACTGAACTTCCCCACCTCAGCCTTCACTCCTACTCACTCTCTCACTGGCCTCATTTCTCATTCTTGGCAAACAACTTCTCCCTACCTGGGAAGAACCTTTATGCCCCCTGCATCCTGCTGCAGCTTGGGAGGCCCTTTTCTTGAATCTGGAAATCACCTCGGGCCAGCAAGCTGGGGTGCCTACCTCTCCAGTAGGGATGCTGGGGAGGGGCAACAGAGCTGAGTTGAGTGGGGAGGGTCTGGGCCATGGCTAAAGGGTAAGGGCCTGGGAACATCATGGTTCCAAGATGGTTGGCCCAATGGAGCCCTTTGAATGAGATGGCCAAGCTCTGGCAGAAGCGGCAATGGATCGGTAGAGGGGTGAGAGAATGAAACACGGTCTCAGAATTCAACTTGAAAACTCTACTAGGAAATTCTTGAATTCTAGTCTAGGATTCCAGCTTTTCATTTTAGGTCTCTATTCCATCATCAAACCAAGCCATTGAGTTGATTCCAACTCATAGTGACCTTTTAGGGTCAATTTTCTAACTCCAGACTTTTTAAGAGTCTCTTTTATGACTCTGTTACTCTAGAATTTTTAGTCTCTTCTGGACTTCTGTTACTCTAGTATCTTTGGGCCCTTAACCCATTGCCCTCTGGGAGAATGGCCCTCACCTTCAGACTCGACATCTGGCCTTTGACTCTGCCCATGTCTGAGTCCTGGAGGGCATGGGGTTGAGAGATCAGAGGGGGGAAGGGAGAAGTGAGGTCCCACAGATGCTCCTCACCTTCCGCTTCTGCGTGGGCTCCTTCTCGCTGGCGTTGGAGGGCTTGCGGCGCAACATGGTCCTCTGTCCAAGTGAGACTCCGTCCCTACTCTCCTATGTGTCAAGATGCACAGGCCTCTTGCTCAGGCTGGCCAGCACCGTCCAAGGGGTATGGCATGGACCAAACCTCTGGCTGCCACTCGGCAGCAGCGGCATACAGGAAGCCTTGCCACGTGACCTGCTCTTACAGCAATCGCAGCCCCTGCTGGCCCCTGGGGAGGAAGGAAGTCCTAGCTTCAGTCTCCAGAGATTCTGATGAAGACGGCTCTTGGGTTGAACAATCAGAGAAAAGTCCCTACCTTGCTGCCTCATGTCAGTCATCACCAGTCCTTCTGCTCCAACTCCCTGGAGGTGGCCACTATCTACTCGATTTATATGGCCTACTCAGCCCTTTTATCTCACTGACCAGAATCCAGACACCAGAAGTTGGGCCATTTTTCTCTCTGTTGAGTCAATGCTTCTGGTCACCTTGCATCACCAAGATTATCACTGCCATCACATCACAACCAGTGCCATCACTACCACTACCATCACCTCTACAGTCATCATCCATACAGTCATTTCCCCTACAACAATCACCACCCCTGCTACCTTCACTCCTATGGCCATCACCCCTACACCCATCATCTCTGCAGCCATTTTCACTGCCATAAGTATACATCAGCCATCAGCATTAGGGTAATCACCCCTACTGTTAACACCCCTCATCTGTCATTCCTACTGTCAAAACATCTACAACCATTACCACTGCTACCATTACCCGTGCAACCATCATATTACCCCTACAACCATCACATCACCCCTACAACCATTGTCACTGCAGTCATCCCCACTGCCCTTAGTACACCTACAGCTATCAGCACTAGAGCAACATCCCTACTGTCAACACTCTTCAGCCATCACCCTTACAGCCGTAGCCCCTATAACCATCACCCTGACAGCCATCACCCTTATGGACACTATCACTATAGTCAAGTACCCCCACTGATGCTTTTACCCTTAAAATCCTTACTCCTACAGTCATTACTCCTACAACCATCACTTCTCAGATATCATCACTGTGGCCATTGTCACTACAGCCATAACCTCTCAGCCATTGTCCTACAGCCATCATCATTGCAGTCATCCCATTGCATTAACACACCTACAGCCTTCTTCACTATAGCAGTCACCTTTACCATCTACAGCCCTCAGTCATCACACATACATCACCATCACAGCTATCACCACAACGACTGAAAAGTGTTTGCAGGCAGTGCCACACCATCAGCAAATATCCCATTCAACAGGCATTTATTGAGTGCTTACATAGTACATTTTGATTGTTCACTTTGTCTTTGTGGATTATCTGTGGCATATATTTTTATAACATAAAGACTTATTTAAGAAGTAATTCATATTCATGGTACACAATTAAGCAAACACAGATTTTTCAAAGAAGAAAACGAAAAAAATTCTCCAAAATTTTCTTCCATATTTTTTTTGGCAAATCACCTTCTGTTTTAAGCATCTGTCTATGTAATTTTTTTTCCACAAAAATTATATTGCATGGAGAGCAGACCAGTGGTAGAGAGTGGGTGGGGAGAAGCAAGATGGAGAGATCATAAAAGCGCACAAGGAAATTTGGGGGATGATGGATGTGTTCACTATCTTGATTGTGCTAATGGTTTCATGCGTGTATGTATATGTCAAAACTTACATTGGCTGCCTTAAAAATATATAGTTTATTGTCTGCCAATTATACTTCAAGAAAGCTGCTTTCCATCACCTGTCTGTCAGTTTGTCATCCTGTGGTGGCTTGCACGTGGCTATTATGCTTGAAGCTATGCCAGTAGTATTTTAGATACCAGCAGGGTCACCCGCTGTGGACAGGTTTCAGCAGAGCTTCCAGACTTAGACAAGCTAGGAAAAAAGGCTCAGTGACCTTGTTCTTAGAGGCAGTGGAGTCAGTTCTGCCTCACGTCGACCCTGTGCACAACAGAATGAAGTGCTGTCCCGAACTGTGCCATCAGCTATGTTGGAGTCCGTTGTTGCAGCCACTGTGCCAGTCCATCTCACTGAGGGTCTTCCCCTTTTCGGCTGACCTTCTACTTTGACAAGCGTGATGTCCTTCTCCAGGCACTGGTCCCTCCTTATAACATACCCAAAGTACATGAGATGAAGCTCACTCTCCTCCCTTCTAAGGAGCATTCTGACTGTACTTCTTCCAGGACCAATTGGTTATTCTTCTAGCAGTCCATGGTGTATGTAATATTCTTTCTCAACACCATAATTCCAAGACATTATTTCTTCTTTGGTCTTCTTTATTCATTGTCTAGCTTTCACATGTATATGAGGCAAATGAAAACACCATGGCTTGGGTCATGTGCACCTTAGTTCTCAAAGCAACATCTTTGCTTTTTAACACTTTAAAGAAGTCTTTTGCAACAGATTTTCCCAGTGCACTATGTTTGATTTCTTGACTGCTGCTTCCATGGGTGTTGATTGTGAATCTAAGTAATAGGAAATCTTTGACAACGTCAATCTTTTCTCCATGTATCGTGATGTTGCTTACTGGTCTGGTTGTGAGGATTTTTGTTTTCTTTATGCTGAGGTATAATCCATACTGAAGACTGTAATCTTTGATGTTCATCAGTAAATGCTTCAAGTCTTCTTCACTTTCAGCAAGCAAGGTTGTGTCGTCTGCATATCGCAGATTTTTAATGAGTCTTCCTCCAATCCTGATGCTTCATTCTTCTATAGTCTAGCTTCTTGGATTATTTGCTCAGCATACAGATTGAATAAGTATGGGGAAAGGATACAACTCTGACACACTCCTTTCCTGATTTTAAACTTGATGATCTACTTCTGAAAATTAGCCCGTGAAAACCCTATGGATCACAATGGTGTGTTGCCTGATACCGTGCTGGTAGATGAGCCCCTTAGGTTGGAAGGTGCTCTAGCACAGTGGCCTCAGCAATGGACTGGAGAACACCAACATCATGAAGATGGTGCAGAACCAGGCAACATTTTCTGTTGGATACAAGGTCACTGAGAGTCTAATCCGACTTCATGGCAACTAACAATGACAACAACCACCAAGATGCTTTAGAAGTTTGTTTTTTCATAAGAAAAGCATACTGCATGAGCTGTGTTTGTACCTGATTTTCACACTGTACACAGTATCATTAAGATTTTCCCATGTTCTGAAACATTCTTCAACTGCATGATTTGTAATGGCTGCTGGTCATCCCACAGTGTGGGCTGTTGTTAGTTGCCAGTGGATTCCGACTCATGGCAACCCCATGTGTGCTGAGTAGAGCTGTACTCCACAGGGTTTTCAAGGCTGTGGCCTTCCGGAAGTAGGTCGCCAGGCCTTACTTCTCAGGCACCTCTGGGTGGCTTGGACAGTATTAGTAAGTAGTGCAGCGTCTAACCATTTGAACCACTCATGGATTCCTGGTCCTTACTGATGAACTTTGACTGGCTTCTTCTTCGTCTTCACTATTCATTGAACATCTTTAAGGAAAAAATTCACACACAAACTGTTTCCCTCAGGATAAATTTCCACACAGGAAATATTGCTGGAGTAAAAGATATGCACTTCTTTAAGGCTTTGCTTCGGTGGCACTCGTGAAATCCTGGGAAAGTCCTCCTGTTCCCAAGATGTTTCCATGACCTCCTCCCCTGCCCCTGTCCCAAGCCCTCCCACCACCCTTCCCTTGGGGTGAGCTCAAGAAAGAGGAGCCCCTTCTCCTCCTAACTGAAACCGCACTTCCGTGGCTCCCCTCGGCCTGCCAGGTGGATTCAATACAAAAGATTCCGCGCCCCCAAATCGCTTCCCTACTGGCCTGCGCTTGCCTCTCAGCCAGTCCCTCCCAGCGCTCCCAGGGCCACGTGCGTACGTTGTAACCGACTAAGGAACCCAGACCGCGTTTGTGGCCCATCAGGCCGGTGGGGCTTGCTGTGTGCAGGGGCGGGCGGGAAGTCCGGCGGGGTACTGGGTGGGGGACGCGGCTGCAGGGGCTCAGGACACCCTGGGCTCGGGTCGAGGGAGCTGCCAGGGGAGGGCGGAGCTAGCAGAACTTTCCATGCCTCCGCCGCTGCGCGTAGGTCCTGGCTGGGCACAGAGGATGTGCACAGCTTCCTGTTTGCAGCGAGCAGAGCTCACACACTAACCGCAGAGCCTTCAAAGGCAGCCAGCAAAACCTGGCGTTGGGCGGGCGCGGTGGCCTCGCCGGGGCCTGGGAAAAGGCAGCGAGGGGTGGCGAAGGGATCTTGGAGAGAAATAGAGAGAGGCGGGCAGCCTGCTCTGCTGGCCCCCAGGGCAGAAGAGAGACAGCGTTTTCAGTGCCATTCTTTTAACTCCTTTTAAAATCTGGCTCCTCTGGCCAGCAGCTCCCGCCCTGGGGGTCTAGGGCTCCCGCATCCGGACTTGCCTTCCCCAAAGTTTTCTCTCCCTTCAGGTTACCCTGGCCTGAGTCCCAATTAGGTCAAGCCCCAACTGGCTAATAGGCCCTAAACACCTTTAATGGATTTCCCCTTCAGGGCAACACATTTGCATTTTATAGGCTGTGTTCCAGGTACACAGAGCCTTGGACTAAAGAAGTGAGCCAGGTCAGTAGTTCAGTGAACAAACAAAAAACCAAACTCGTGGCTCAAGTCGATTGGACTCAGGGTAACTGCATGTGTGACAGAATAAAGTTCTCTGTAGGGTTTTCTGGGCTGTAATCTTAGGGAAACAGAGCCAGACCTTTCCGCTGAGGTGCAGCTGGTGGGTTCGAACTTTTACGTTTGGAGCCAATTGCAAACAGCTTGAGTCGCCAGGCTCCTTTCAGTGAACAAGAACACCTTCACACTGGTAGTGGGCTAGCACACAGGATTTCGATGCTGGCTCTGGATAGAGCCTTGTGCTAGGCCCTTGGAGGAGGTACAAAAGAAATAGCTGTCGAAGACCCTTTCACCTAGGAGCGCATATCCGGGGGGGGGGGGCAGTAAGCTTCCGCTTGCCCAGCGTTGGTTCTTTGCCAAGCACCACATTAGGTACTTTACAAACGTTAGTTGATCCTCACTACAACCCTACAAGGTAGGTATCCTTAGGCTGAGTTGGGATAAATATTACAAAGATGCGCCCAGAAGTATACATGCGGGACAGGAGAGCCTTGGTTTAGCAGCAGCATTGCAGAGGGTGGGGGAGGGGCTGGGAGGGGTTTTTCCACAGATGGTGGGATCATTCTGAACCCTCAGAGGGCCTTTGTGTCTTTGACAGCCCCATGGCC
This sequence comes from Orycteropus afer afer, assembly GCF_000298275.1. Taxonomy (NCBI): domain Eukaryota; kingdom Metazoa; phylum Chordata; class Mammalia; order Tubulidentata; family Orycteropodidae; genus Orycteropus; species Orycteropus afer. The sequence goes on along the minus strand of NW_006921840.1, from coordinate 2,548,101 downwards.
ACCCTCTGAGGGTTCAGAATAGTGCAGCAGCTCACACTGGTACCCAGCCCCCTCAGGCGCTTCTGATTTGGCAGATGATCATGGGTCAGGTGGGGCCTGTTGTTGTTGGTTACTGTGGAGTCAGCGCTGACTCCTGGTGACCCCACATACAAGGAAACAAAAAGGTGCCCGGTCCTGCACCATCTTTACCATCGTTGGGATATTTCAGTTGAGACCACTGTGTATTTCTGAGCGCCTTCCAACCTAAGAGGCCCATCTTCTGGCACTATACTGGGTAATATTCTGTTGTGATACATAGAGTTTTCCCTGGCTAATTTTTGTAACTCACTGTTGTCGAGTCGGATCCGACTCATGGTGACCCCTCCTTGGGTTTCTGAGGCAGTATCACTATGGAAGTAGATTGCCTGACCTTCCTTCCGAGGGATGTAAGCAGATTGCCAGCCCTTTCTTCTTAGAGCAGATACATCTAGGTCATCGCTCACCCTCCAAATAGATATTTTCCTGATTTGCAACAGGAAGGGTTTAGACTGCGAAGGATACCTGTGTTTAAGTGTCCCAAATAATTCTTGTTCTCACCCCCACACAGGTGGTGGGCTTTACAAACAACCCTACAAGGGAGGAAACTAAGGCATAGAGTTGTTAAGCAATTGCCCAAGACCACACAGCTCGTAAGTGGTGGGAGCTGAATTTCATAAGCAGGTCTAGTCTTGGTCCAGGGCCCATGCTATTTAACCACTAAGCTAAAGTGACCCAGATGTAGAACCAGAGGTCCTGAATGAGGACGTGAGAGATTTGTGGGACCTGTGCTGGTATAGGTGCCATACTATAGGAACCACCTTGAAGCAGGCCCAGAGGGGAGTGAGCAGGATGAGCATGGCATCTGGAAGTCACATCATATGCCCAGCAGCTGTACTAACTCGGGCTGATTAAGTGGGGGTGCTCCAAAGGGAAGCCCTTGGCCGCCTATAGAGTACTGTTGTTGTTGGGACCGGTGGGGTTTATTTTGACTCATAGTGATCCCACGTGATAAGGTGAACTGCTCTGTAGGGTTTTCTAGGCTGTAATCTTTACGGGAGCCAATTGCCAGGTCTTCCTCCCATAGAGTTGCTGCGTGGGTTCAAACTGCCAACCTTTCAGTGAACTGCCAGGAGCTTAATTGTTGCGCCATCAGGGCTTCTTTGTGGAGTACTAAACATCTGTAATATTGATGCTTGGAGGGTTGGGATGGGAAAGCAAGTTGACTTCAAATGGCTTTCATATAGTGGAGGGAGATGTATCTGTGTGGTTAGGAATGATGGGGAACAGAAGGTTTGACTTCATTCCAAGGAAGTGATTTTGGATAGTTGCCCTGATAAATAGCGATTTTCCCATGTCTAGAAACAACAGACCATGTAGTCCATTGGCAATACCTGGATATTTCAAAGGTGAGGCCCACTTTGGTAGCTCGACCCATTACCACAGTTCACGGTGGTAATCTGAGGCAGAAAGGAGTCCTGGTGGCACAATGGTTAAGTGCTCAGCTGCTAACTGAAAGGTTGGCGGTTCAAACTTACCCAGGAACTCTGTAGGAGAAAGAGCTGGCAATTTGTTTCTATAAAGATTACAGACAAGAAAACCCTTTGCGCTATCACAGGGGGTCACCGTGAGGCAAAACTGACTCCATGATACCTAACAACAACAACAACCATCTGAGGCAGGGAGGGCCGGAAGAGGAAGCTCGAAGGTGGGAAAGGATGGGAGGGTGGGCAGAGGAGAGCGGTGGGACAAGGGGCGGGGGGATCTTGCCTTCCTTCTCTCCTCCACGTACACGTACAATACACACAGGGAACCTTCCACTTTGGAAATGATGTGTAATGGGGGACACTGGTAGCAGGGCCTGATGGGGAGAAGGACAGTCATCTTTGAACTAGTAAGGTGTTGGTTTTTTTTTTTTTTTTTTTTTTTAAAGACCAAAAAACACCTGCAGGCAGCTGTGGCAATTAATATCAGAAAAGAAGAAAAACACACTGATGACTCACTGGAGACCAGGAGGAGTTGGGCTACTCAGCTTGTGACTCGGTGTCAAGGTTACAAGGACAAAGGTCCCTGAGCAGTGGACCCCTGACTCCAAGGGGACAATTGTCGAGGACTCTCGTGAAGAGGAGGAGCAGGAGAACACCTCCCAGAAGAGGAGTCAGGCACCTGGATTCAAATTGTTGCAATCACCTACTGGCTGTATGACCTTGGTTGCATGAATGATGTCACCTGCGAGGAGCCCTAAACCCAAAATAACCAAACCCACTGCGGTCAAGTGGGTTCAGACTCATAGCAACCCTACAGGACAGAGTAGAACTGTCCCATAGGGTTTCCAAGGTGTTAAATCTTCACAGAAGCAGACTGCCTCATCTTTCCCCTGAGGAGTGGCTGGTACTTTAGAACTGCTGATCTTTCAGTTAGCCAGCGGTGTCACTAGTGTTGGTGTTACTCAGCGCAGTAACTCATGGTGTCAACTCCCTCCACGGACCTCCTCCCATACCAGATGCTGTACAATCCTTAGTAATGTTTATTATCTATTTTATTCGTAAAATAATATGTGATATAGTTATAAATTGCTTAAATGTAATATTTCTTAGAGTATATGAATATTAACAACAAAGTCATTTTGTAAAATCTTTCTACATTGAATTAAAACATTAATTGCAACATTATTAGTAATTGAACAGAAGTCTTTTTTGATTTTTGTCATTTTCCTTTAATTACTACTTCATTCTCAATAAGTTATTGCTATAGGTTCACAAATACTAATTACCACAATATTGTAGCTAAAAACCATAAAGTTTGACAAAATCGGTGACTATAAAAACATTGGCAGCTCTACAAGGTGAACATTTACATCAGGTAGATATGCTCCTTAGAACAATCAACCATGGGAGAGCAGAAGGGCAGCATTTGCACAGGGAGATTGCTCAGAGGCAGGAATGCATAGCAAAAAGGGACGCAGGGAAAAGGTAACCACAGGGAGGAAGTGGGAAGAGAGCTGTTACATTAAGGGAATTGCATTCAATGTTATGAAACAAAATGTGTATGACCTGCTGTATGGAAAATGAATTTGCTCTGTAAACTTTCACCTAAATCACAATTTAAAATAAAACAAATACCATTGGCAGTAAGAGTAATGAAAACATGAAACCACATGATTTGAATCCTCATTGTAATTGGTAATAATGACAGCTCTGACTGGAGCACATTAGAAGATTCAAAAAATAAATTAGCATAGAGTTTTAGACATATATAATAT
>NW_006921840.1:2528956-2543769 GCF_000298275.1 Orycteropus afer afer | reverse complement strand
GGGTTTGAACTGCCAGCCTTCTGATTAGCAGTCAAATGCCTTAGGCACTATGCCACCAGAGCTCCTGCTTTTAGTCTTATAGGTATATTGATGTATGTAACCTGGGCTTATGAAAAGTAGTTTTGTGGTTAAAACTGACTCAAGGATATTTTTATAAAAAATAATAAATTCCTGCTGAAACACTGCACAAAAATGTTACAGACAGTCATTTTGGTGTCACCAGATTGATGGTGCCACATGGTGTGGTTTGGTCTACACCCTCCCCATCTCCTTAGATACACCACTGGAATTAGCAGTAGAGACCAAAGCAGTGAGCATATGGGCTGTGCTACATAACCTGCTGGCGCATCTCCCATGTGTTGAGATCAGGGTCCCTCAGCCCCAGCTATTCTAGAACACAGAAGCTATGACAAGCAACAAGGTCTAGAGCTGCCTGGGACCCACTGGGAGGGAAACTAGTTTTTCTGATTCACCCTGGGCCTTGCCATGGACCACCAGGGGCTTTCTCAACCACCTATCCTACCAACTTGCTCAGTTCCTGTTTCAGAAAGAAACAAGGAAGTGAAGAGCTGGGCAGCCTCGGAGTAGGGGCTGGTTGGGTGGGGGTTCGGGAGTGCCTCCCACGCCCAGCTGTGACGAGCCATTGGCAGCAGGGATAGGCAGTGAGAAAACAGTTGCTAATGAATCCTTCTTATTTCTATGATTTCTTTGGCACTGAGAGTGCCCAACTACCAGTTTGAGGAAGTGCCCAGCGAGTGGGTAAAATTCACTGTTTGACGTGGTTTAGTGGGGTGAAGAGTAGCCGGCCCAGCCCCTTCCGAGTGGACCAACTCCATTGTCATTTTTAAATGAACTCTTTAGACTATGTGTGTGCATATGTATCATTTTTAAAAGGATTTAAAGTGTCAAGAATGCGGCTAGGGACTATCATCATTACAATGGTCACTGCTGTGGGACCTCAAACAGGTCTTCTTGGACCTTGGTTAGCTCCTTAGAGGCAATAACGGAGTGAGTTAGGATAATGAGTTGCCATCAAGTTGATTCTGACTCACAGTGACCACTTGAGTGTCAGGGTGGAACTGTGCTCCATAGGGTTTTTAATGGCTGATTTTTCATAAATAGATAACCAGGCCTTTCTTCTGAGATGCCTCTGGGTGGATGTGAATTTCCAACCATTGAATGAGCTCACCGTTTGTACCACCCAGGGACTCCACATTTAGGATGCTGGGGATTTATTTAATCGTAGCTCTGTCCCCAACAGGTCGTGTGACCTTTGGGAAGTCCCTTCCTCTTTCTGGGCTACTCCTGAATTTCCCTATCTGTACAAGGGAGGAATCGAACCAGCTTTTCATTTGCTCGTGTATTTGTTTATTTGTTGGTACAGGGAGCTCCTATCCTATCCAGCACCAGCCACATAATCTCCAGGGCCCAGTGCAAGATGAAAATGCAGAACCCCTCATTCAAAAAATAAGAATTTAAAGATGACAAGAGCAGACCACTAAACCAAGCGTGGGCCCTTCTGAGCGAGGGGCCCTGTGTGCTTGGCCAGCTCACAGCCCAGGAGACCGGCCCTGCAACTACTTCAAATAAAATGTTCTGGGAAGCCATAAGGGCTGCTTTTTGTTGGAGCTCTCTCTGCTTTCCTTGGCAGGCCCCGTGGCATTTCTGAGGAACGTCAGGCTCCGGGGAGCATAGCTGGAAAAACACATGTTCTCACTCACTGCCATCGAGTGGACTCCGACTCACAGCGACCCCCATTGGCTTTCCAAGGTTGTAAATCTTTACGGAAGCAGACTACCTCATCTTTCTTCCATGGAGCGGCTGGTGGTTTCAAACCACCCACCTTTTGGTTAGCAGCCAAATGCCTTAACCATTACACTACCAAGCTCCTTAAGCACAGGTTGGATAGTCCCTAAAAAGCCTTTATTGAGGCCTTGGTGGTTCAGGAGTAGAATTCTCACCTTCCATGCCAGAGAAACGTCATGCGTAGCCACTACCTATCTGTTAGTGGAGGTGTGTATGGTGCTATGCTGCTAAACAGGCTTCAATGGAGCTTCCAGACTAAGAGGGACTAGGAAGGAAGGCCTGGTGATCTACTTCCAAAAAGCAGCCAGTGAAACCCTTTGGAGAGCAAGGGTCCAACCCACATCTGACCACAGGGACGGCATGGGACCAGGCAGTGTTTCATGCTGTTGTGCATGGGGTCACCATGAGGTGGGCTGACTCAATGGCACTGACAACAACCAAAAGCCTCTCTAGTTTTGATTATTTATACAGAATATTTGGGTCCCAAATCCCTTCCTTACCTCCTCCAGAGATGAGGCAAATGGTAGACTAGTGCTTGGTGAATAAGCATTATCATCTCCTGTCTGTGTGGCTTCCTGGCTTACGGAGGGCTGTCACATCCGGGTCTAGTGAGCCTCTTACCGCAATCTCAAGAGAAATGTGGTACAAGGACTTTTCGGAAGGGGTAACTGGAGACCAGAGAGGTCAAGTGACTTGCCCAGGACCACACAGCTGGCAGAGCTGGCACTAGAACCCCAGAATTCTAATTCCTAGGAAAAGGGGCTCTTCCACAGGGCCCTCTCCACAGCAGCAATCAGTAGGTGAGGAGAATTTTGGTAAACCCCATCTGCCAGCATAAAATGAAGGACAACGGGGCATGTATTTATATTCATTTCCTAACGATGTGTGGAGTCTTGCTATGTGTGCCTCCTCTCCTTGCATGATCCACAGTCTGGCCATCAGGGTCCCAAGGAAGGGAGGAAGTGGGGGTGGCTGTGGCCCCTTCTGCAGCTATGCTTGGGGGAGGGTCTCAATCCCAAGATGGCAGACTGGAAGGGGCAGTTAAATTACGGGGATGAGATGAGGCAGAGCTCGGGTTCTTGTGCTGAAGAGAGGAAAGGCTAGCATGTGAGCTGCCCCGGGCTGAAAGGCCTGGACAGGCACCCAGTGCCCTCTTCCACCCATGGCCTCCCAGAACCCCAGGAGCAAGTGTAAGGGTGCCAAGGTGAAGGTATGGGCTGGCAGACCCTGGGGAGGCAGTATGGTACAGGGAATACGAGTTGGAGCTGAGTCCTAACCCTGCTTCTCACCAGCTGTGTGATCCTGGTGGACTCTCACCTTCCTCATCCTCAATGCTGTGGTACAGTGGTTAAACTCTCAGTTGTTGACTGAAACGTTGGTGGTTTGAACCCACCAGCTGCTCTGCATGAGAAAGAGGTGGCAGTCTTGAAAGATTACAGCCTTGGAAACCCTATGGGACAGTTCTACTCTGTCCTACAGGGTCACAATGAGTTGGAATTGTCTCTATGGAAATATTTTTTTTTTTTTTAGGTTTTCTGGAATCTTTACAGAAGCAGATAACCAAACCAGGTCCTTCTGCGGAGCCACAGGATGACTTCAAACCACCCACCTTTTGGTTAGCATCCAAGCACTTAACCATCGCACTATCTAGGCTGCTCTCTGTAAAATGGTGAGAGCCATATTACTTGACCTTCTCTGACAGAGTGGGTTCTGGAGTCATCTAACTTGTTGGAATCTTGTTTCTTTCATTTCCTTGATCAGTGATCTTGAATGACTTGGTTCATTTCTGTGAAGCCTCACTCATTCAGTTCCCTTACCTGTAAAATTGGAATGCTAAAAGCAACTTCTCAAAAAACAAAAAAACAAAAAACAACGTAATTCCTCATAGTGTATGTGTGGATCAAATGAGAAAATGCATGTAAAACTTTCAGCACAGTGCCAGGTCCATACCGAACACTTAGTACATGGTAGTGATGATGATGGTAGTGACTTTAGTTTTATTATTAGCTATTTTTATGGATAAGCAGATGAGAGACTCCACAAACAGACCCACTATTGGGAACTACTGGCCTCAGGGAAGGGGCTAGGGCTAGGGCTTTTCCACACAAGCACTGGTAGTGGTAACTGGTGAAAGTCACCCTCACACCCAGCAAGCTAGGCCTGGGGGTCTTTGGGGTGGATTCCTCAGCCTGGTGACTCTGAGTGCCCTGCCCCCATAGTCTTGGTTCTCTCCTCCCCTGCCATCTCAGCCCTGACCCTGGCTGTGCTCCCCTGAGCAAAGGTTCTGGCTTCAACTTTTCTGGACTTCACTTGACAAGTCCACCCATCATGGGGCTCCCCTTTGTCCCCTCCCTCCCCTCTTCCACAGCCACCACACCTTTAGTACAGGCTAGAGGTAGTTGGCTGGGCATGTGTGTGAGTGCGTGTGCTCACACACATACACACACACATGCTCACACGCACATTCTCAAGCCCATGTGCTCCACAAGTGAGCTTCCGGGACCCTCACATCCCCGCCCCCACCTTCCCCACCACAAAAACCACAGTAACAGGCAACACAGCAGACACAATGCAAAACCCTGAGGCAGGCGCCTTTTAAGCATCTAGCAGGATGTAAGCCCAGGTGGCTAACAGCCGCCCCCCTGGAGTAAACTCTTCTCCCCCTATCAGCAAAAGGGGCGGGTGTGGGAAAGGCAATGGATTACACCTGGTGCTGAAGAGAAAAATTGCTGCTGGTGGGCCCACTGTGGCCCTACCATCTCCCAAGCCAACGTTGTGTGTCCGTAGCCAAGTCTCACCCTCTATCTAGAGCTCAGTTTTCCTGTCTGTAAAATGGGGAAACCAGGCAAGATGAATGGCTATCCAAGGATGCAGGGAGGACTTAATAGCATTGTCACTGTGGCTGTGCTCTGGGAAGTTAAAAAACCTAAAACAAAACAAACCCGTGTCCCTGGAGGCGATTCCAGCTCCTGGTGACCCCATGTATTACAGAGTTGAACTGCTTCAGAGAGATTTCTTGGCTGGAATCTTACAGAAGCAGACTGTCAGGCCTCTTTTTTTCTTGGTGCTGCTGAGTTAACAGTCTAAACCACTTGCATTACTCAGGCCAGGGAAGTCTGGGACGGTGACTGAGTGGGGCTGTTACAGATATTCCTCAATCTCTGGTAGGGCCATACCCCACAGCCAAATCCTCACGGCTCCCCTGTCACTCAGCACAGAGCCTGAGAGACGGGCTCACACACAGAGGGGCTGGTTGGCAGGTAACTTTCCTGGCTGCCTTGTGGCTCCAGCCATTCCCCCGCCCCCTGCTCCTCTGCTTTCCCAGACCCTGGGGTGCCAGTCTGAAGTGAAAGGCCTCAGCACCCCTTCCTTGCTCCTTTTATAGGCACAACAGACAGCTGTGAGAGAGCCCTGGTTCCTTTGGCTCTGTGGCTGTAGCCAGGAAGCCACTGTTGGACTGGGGACAGGTGGGCAGTGGCCAGAGGTGGCTTCAAGGGCAAGGAAAGAGCAAAAGTCCAGGCCAGCATGGATGGGAGCAGCTCTGGTTACATCTAGCAGGTGGATACAGGGTAGGACTCTCTCCCAGGGCCATGAGCCACTGTGGAGAGGGGCACTGCCCTATTGGTCTTGGTTTTAGAGAGGGGCACTGGCAGCAGGCTCTGCCAGGTTAGGACCACTGGACTCCTGGGAGGGAAGGGACCAACCAGCCCTCCTATCCTGGGGTCTGCAGGTGGGAGCTAAGGGTGAGGTGTACAAGCTCAGAGGGGGCTTGCCCGGGGCCTCCAGGGCCTAGGCTTAGTCCTGGAGAAGGAGGCCGAGGACAATAGTTTCTAGGCAATGGGCTGGTGGAAGGGGGGTCTTGGGTGGTGTGTATGGTGCACGGTGAGGGGAGCCAAGCGAGTGAGCCCCACATCTAGGTGGAGAGTCAGCAGGGGACCAGAGCTTCTAGACATTACAGGCGAGGGTGGCAAGAGTGGAGGCTGCCAACACAGCGGCCAAGGAGGTGGTGTGTGGGGCACTGGCGGCCAGGGGCTCTGTGTGCTGCTGCAGCCACCTGAACTCCTCCAGCATCTGGCGCCTCTGAAGCTCTGGGCCCACCTTCTCACGGATGGCCTTGTAGTAGTTGTTCAGGTACTGGAGCTGCAAAGGGTAAAAGGGGTGAGGGCCGCCCCAGGCCGAGCTGCCAAGAGGTGAGTCCTTGGTGCCATCCAATCCCCTGCTGTAGTATTCTAGCTGCCTACCTTGACCCAGGTACCCACAGGTCCCCAGCCACCATCAGCCACAGGCATTCTCCAGGGCTTTCCAGAGGAAGTGTCCCACCATGGCTGTTTAATGTCATAGTGACTTTCTTGGGTGGGGGGTGGATTTCAGGCCCAGGAATGAGAGTAAATAGAACAGCATTCTTTTCCCCATTTTACAGAAGAGGGGACTGAAGCTCAGAGAGACAAAGGGGTGGCCTACAGGTCTGGAACTTGTAGTAGTACAGCCCAGAGACCTAGGCTCAGACTCTGCTGGAGAGTTCTAGAAGCTCTGGAGTCTCTGGTGAGCTGGGAGGAATGTCCTGTGTATACTACAAGTGCCTTCTGGAGGAGGGGAAGGGATGGAGGGTCTTGGGGTAGGAGAGGGGAAGACGTAGGGAAGGCCCAGGATGGGGGAAGAAGGTAGTGCTGAAGGGCACTCACCTGCTCAGGGGACAACAGGCTGACATCAATGAGGTTCCGGTCATAGGGTACCAAGGACACCACTTCAAAGGTCAGGTAGGTTCCTGGGTACTGAGAACCCACGGGAAGGTGGGAAAACAGGAAAGTGAGGGAGAAGGAGGAGCTAGGCTGAGGTGGGGCAGGGAGGGAGATGCTCCTTGCCAGCCTTGGAGACTCAGGGTGGGCCCAAGCTTTCCGGAGCCCCCTTGGCCAGCACCTTGTTCTACCGCTTAGCAACCCCCCCCCCCCCTGTTGGTGCTTCCCTCCTGATGCCTGAAATTTAGACTTAGGTCAGCAACTGGGGAGAATGTGAACTGTGCAGATTCCAGGGCCCATGCCCCAGACCTCCTGCAATCTCCAGGCAAAGGCTGAGAACCTACATTTAAATAATTTTAAAACAAATTTTGGTGCCAATTTTATATTTATCTTTATCTATCTGCTAGCTAGCTAGCTAGTTGGAGTCCCTAGGTGGTGCAGTTAACTCACTCAGCTGGTAACTAAAAGTTGGAGGTTCCAGTTCACCCAGAGGGGCCTTGAAAGAAATGACTGGCAATCGACTTCTGACAAAACAGCCATTGAAACCCCTGTGGAGTGCAGCTCAACTCTGACACACGTGGGGCCACCAGGACTTAGAACTCACCTGACAGCAACTGTTGGCTTGTTGTAGTTGTTGTTTTAATCTATCCAATCTATTTATGTTTAAATAAGAAAAACAGCCCCTAATTCTCATCTCCCAGAGAACCCTTACATGCACGTGCTTAGAAAACTCAAAAGGTACAGGAAGATGCACAATGAAAATGCAAAGTCTCCTCCCTGCCTGAGTTTTCTTCCTGAAAAACATTTTAGGCATACACAGCACATATATCTACATATTTAAAAAATTCATACAAAATAGATCATACTATATACATTTCTCTGCACCTTCCTCCCACCCCCACTTCAATAATAAACTTAAGAGAGTGGTCCATATTAGCACAAGTGGCTCTCTCTCATCCATTTTAAGGACTGCGAAAGATTCCAGCGTATATGGATGTACCATCATTTATACAAGTTACAGAGGCTTAGGCTGTTTTCTGTTATTTATTTATTTTTTAATTTTTACTATGACCATCAGTGCTATACTCAACATTGTACAAGCAACTTGGTGGACTTTTGGGACTACATCCATTAGGTACCTATCTGGCAAGGGGATTATGGAAACAAAATGTGCAGGCAATCTTTTCAAGGTATTTTGACAGATACTGTCAAACTGTCCTCTAGAAAGTTTGCACCAATTTATTTATATTTCCCCCAGGAGCGAGTGAAAGTGCCCATTTCCCTACACACTCACCAGTACTGGGTATCATCTAAGTCTCTAATTTTTGCCCATTGGATAGGTAAGCTATGGTATTCTCCTGTTGTTTCTATTTGTAACTTTTGATTCAAGAATGAAGTTAAGATCTTTTCATGTTTATGGGCCATTTCTATTGATTTTTCAGTGAATTACCTTTTCATGTCTTTTGTCCATTTTTCTGTTTTGCCTATTTTTATCTTATTGATTTACAAAAGCTCATGGTAAAGTAAGGAAGCTAACCCTTTCTCTGTCATAGGTACTACATTCAGCAGGCATGTTTTGACTCTGTTTATGGTATTTTTTTCCATACAAAACTTTCCTATTCAGAGTTCTCACTCTTCCCCATCACAGCTTCTGAGTCTGGCATAGTAAGCCTTTTTTCCACCCTGAGATAATAAATGAAATCCATATAGGTTTTCTTCTAGATCTTTTATGGTTTCACTGTTTACCTTTAAATCTTTGATCCATCAGGAAGTTTATTTTGGTGTGAAAGTAAAGTTATTCTGCTAAATCCCCCTCCATGATTAGCCAGTTGTCTCTCCCCACCTATTTATGGAACGACCCTTCTCTTCTCTACTGCTTTGAGATGTCACTGTATTATAAACTACATTTCTATTCAGTTTATGGAAACTAGAGGGTCTATTTCAGGACTAACTCTTCTGTTCCATTGTTATCTCTATTTCATCTCCAGGGCCATACTGTTTTAGTTATAGGAGCTTCATAGTGTGTATTAATATCTAATAGGGCTACTTTCCCCTTTTTACTTCTCTTTTTCAGAATTTTCCTAGCTACCTACCTATCATAGCATGCTTATTTTTACAAATAAACGTTGGTATCATTTTGTAGAGTAACAAGCATACTCAGTTAGCATTGAAATTGAAGTTGCCTTGAATTTACAGATTAATTTAAGAAGAAATGACACCTTCACCGTATTGAAGCTTCTTTCCAAAGAGCACCATTTACTTAAATCTTTTTTTATGTCCCTCAGCAGAGATTTTCTCCATGTAAGTCCTCTTAAGTTTATATCTAGGTATTCCATCCTGGTTGCTATTATACCGAATCTTTATTTCTAACAAGCTCCCCTGGTGATTATTATGTGGTGCTGATTCACTTGGCATGGGGTGGAGAGGGCCAGAAGCTCTCCAGATGATTCTCATATGTAAATAGGTTTGGGAAACTGATCTAGGGAATTCCTGCAGAGCTAAGGAAGACTTCCAGTAAATCCATGCCTACACATGAAATGACCTTCTCCTTTGACTTTCCCCACACCCACACAGCCCCAAAATCACTGCCATGCTATTCATATCGGCAGCCCATCTCTGTGGCACTTTACCTTGGTCTTTGCTTCTACCACGAGGGCCACATCTTCAAGACGGATCCCAAATTCTCCATCCTGATAGTAACCAGGTTCTGGGAGACACAGAGATGCTGGTGGCTTTAAGCAGGGGGAAAGCCCAACCCCCAGCTTCCTGTACCAATCATGAGTGGCTAGAGGGCCTGGCTGCCTGGCTCCCCCTGGCTGTTGACTCTGGCAGACTTGCCACTTGGTTGATGTTCATTGGCTCAACAGAGTCATCCTGTTGAGTCTCAGATCTCCCACAGGCACACTCTTGACTCACCCTCCCTCCCTTATAGCCCAGCAGAGAAGACTTAAGAACCCATCTAGAGTCCTAGAGACACTCCCATCTCTGTGTGTGCTATCTTCCTATTATTCCAGCATTTGATTGGAGACTTCGGAAACTGGATGTATATGCAGGAACCAACTCCCAACAGCAAAAAGGGTATAGGCTGACAGGGCTTGAGGTTAGGGTGGGAGGAACCATTTGGGGCTGGGAAGAACAGTGAGAGTGGGGCAGTGGTGGGCCCAGGGCTCTCCGAAAGCTGGTACAACCTAGACTGCAGTCCTGGGCTAGCCCTGCTCTGGGTGGGGAGGGGCTGGAGAAGCCACAGAGCCACATACCAATGGAAGTGAACATGCCCTTGGCCATGGCAATGTTGTTGGACTGGAATCCGACCGGCCCTGGAAAGGGAGATTGAGGCATGGTGGCAGCTCTCCTGTACTCACCAGCTTGGAAGCCAACAGGCCCCGGGGAAGAGCAGGTAACTGGGGATCCTCCGACATCACTAGCAGCATTTCTCTGTCACATCATTGTCTACATGGGGCTGGTACAGGCTAGAGTGGCTCTGGTTCTTATTTCTCTGGGGTCTATGTCAGTCAACCACCAGATCTTAGCCTGACACGCCTTTCTCCGGTGGCCTCTTGGATGCTGAGCAGGCACCAGGACTTGCCAGCTACCAGCATTCTTCACTTACCCTGTGGAGTATAATCTTCCACCTTGGGTGAGTCACTGCACTTCTGTGGTTCTTGATCACTTCCATACCTGTGAAATGCTCTACCTCCTTCACAGAAGGGTATCACATGGGGGGACCCCAGGGGGTGATGAGGAGACACTTACACTCATGCACACACAGGAAGTTGCCAATACCATGACCTGTTCCGTGGCCATAATTGAGCCCAACATCCCACAATGCTCTGCGGGCAAAGACCTCCATCACTTGCCCTGGAAGAAAGATAGCACCAAGTCAGTCAGCTGAGCCCCTAACTGTCCATCTTGCACCTGGAGGGTTGTGCTGTCAGTGCTGCCCTTTCCTGCTCTCTGGTCTCAGCCCTCCCCCGGGTGGTGCCTAGGGAGAGAGGCAAGTAAGCATGCAATGGCACTATGGCATTTGGTTGGGGTAGTGAGGGGCTGATGGATGACATCAATGGCACCTAGACTGGCTCCACTACCTGTGCTCCCTGACCAGACCAGCCCCCTCACTATTTCTAGCACATTCCACCTTGTACCCATTACCAGGACTGCTGACTCTATTACATTTTCTCCCGATCCATCAGGACTCAGCACTTCAGCACCTACTTCCTCCAGGCATCCTCCCATGACTATGTCAGTCCACACTGACCCCCTCACCTCTAAGCTACCTCATTCTATTAGGAAGCAGGGGACTTGGGTTCAAGGCCTGGCTTTCCTGCTAACCCTCTGTGTGACCTTGAGCAGTCACTTTCTCTCTGGGTTGGATTGCCTCATCTACATAATGGGTGAGATGATGATATAATCCCTGCCCCCACTCGTCCCCCTCCAAGGTCCAGTGAAATCACGGCCTGAGGCTCTGGGTCCAACCTGCTCTCTAAAACCCACCTGAGGTATCAGAAGGAAAGATGAGTCTGGACAGATCAATGTTTCCCATCAGCACTCGGGTATACGCTTCCTGATGGGGATAGAAAGAGGTAACGTGGAAGACAAGAGGAGGAGGAATGACGTGACCTGTATGTGTGCCCATGTATGGGCCCAGACTTGTGTGTGTGCATGTGTATTGGGAGAAGGCATGCTCACATGTGGTCACCCAGGTTCTGGAAGATGGCCAAAGGCAGCTGAGGGGACCCTCCTAACGCTAGGGCTTGGCCCATGTGGCACTGTGGATGGTCCACAGGGGTTATTATAATACACTGAGGTTGTTGTTGTTGTTATGTGCCGTGGAGTCGGACCTGACTCATAGCGACCCCTCCTTGGGTTTCCGAGGTGGTATCACTATGGAAGTATATTGCCCAACCTTCCTTCTGAGGAGTGGCTGGTGGGTTTGAACCACCAGACTTCTGGTTAGCAGTCAAGTGCCTTAGGCACTACGCTACCAGAGCTTCTAATGCACTGAGGAGACACATGTAGATGGTAGTGACAGTAGGGGCTTGGAGTCAGATTCTGTGGGCTGGAATCCTGACTTAGCCAGTCACCAACTCTGAGACTTAGGGCAAGTGACTTTAACCTATGCCTCAGTTTCCTCATTTGAAATGGGATGATAGCAGTACCTAGCTCATATAATTGTTGGGAGGATTTGATAGACTGATGCATGTTCTGTGCTTCCAACAGAGGAGGTACTCAAAGAAACCTTAGCACCCTTCCCACTTTCCTTATCCTTTATTTTTCTTAATGCCTTTTGTTTGGGTTGGGGCCTGGAAATGCGGTGAGCCAGCCCTCCTCTGTCAGGGCTGTCATCTGTGGAATGGCTGACAGTGACCTCTTCCTCCTGGTCACTCCCTGTGGCTGTGTGGTGAAGGGACAGAGCACAGGCTTGTCATCTCAGTGGGACAGCCTGGGGCTGTAAATTCAATCTGCTGAGCTGTGAGCTCCTTGAGTCCTGACCAACATTGTTTTTCTCAGTTTCCAGAACAATGTTTGACTCGCAATCTCTGCTTGCTGGAAGCATAAACGCAGCCCCTGGTCCCCTCGCAAAGGTTTTAATCTTTACAGAAACAGATTGGCAGGGTTTGCTTCTGCCATCACTGCTAGATGGGCTCAAATTGCCAAGCTTTCAGTTAGGAATCGAGCACAAATTGCTTGTCCCACCCAGGGACCCACCTACCTCACCCCCAAAGGCTCCCTATTGCATCCAGATTGCAATCAGCTCTCTGTTCCCTGCAAACCTCCAGCCCCTTTCCTCCTGCATGTTCTCCACCTGAGATGTCCTTCTTCCTCCTTCCTGCTGAGCTGTTGTCTTCTCTTTTTGCCCCCTCAGCACCTAGCAGAGGACTAGGCACACAGACAGCACTAAACAAAGGTGTGTTCATGGATTTATTGAAATGGGATGAGGACAACCTGGTCTGTGGTACTGTTGGTCATCTGAAGTGTTACAGAGTAAGTGCAGGGAATGTTTCCTGGCACTAGGACATTGGGCAGGAGTCCCTGGTTGGCACAAATGGTAAAGCACTGGCCTATTAACCCACCTAGAGATGCCTCGGAAGTAAGGCCTGGCAATCTACTTCTGAAAACTCACAGCTTTGAAAACCCTAAAAAGCTGTTCTACTCTGCACACATGGGGTCACCATGAGTTGGAAGTGACTTGACAGCAACTAACTAACAACGACAACAACAGGGATCTTGGGCAAATAATTTACCATCTCTGGGCCCCAGTTTTAGCCTCTGTAAAATGAAAGGGCTTTGGGCAGAGTGATTGCTTGAGTCTCCCCTGGGGTGAGTGTAGGTAGAGAAAGTTGTGGGTGCAATGCCTACCTTTTGGAAAGCGGAGGGGGTGCCCCAGTGGACTGTTCTGGTGATATCCGTAGTTCCGTCCCTGTGGAGAAGGAAAGCCACCATGTCCAGCTGTGAAGAACACTCGGAGGAGGGATGCCAGCCATGTGCTTTCTATTGGGGTTCGAGCGGCAGGGCCAGGACCAGGATGGGGTGGGAGGCAGAAGGAATCTCACTTGCTATCGAGTAAAAGGCCACCATGTTGTTTGACTGTCCTGGTCCCCTCCATACATGTTGCTGTTGTTGGTGGTGTTAGGTGCTATTGAGTTGATTCCAACTCATAGCAACCTTATGTACAACAGAATGAAACACTGCCTGGTCCTGTACCACCCTCACAATCCTGGCTATACCCTAGCCCATCATCGCAGCTACTGTGTCAATGCATTTTCTCAAGGGTTTTCCCCCTTTTTTTTGTTGACCCTCCACTTTACCAAGCATGATGGCCTTCTCTAGGGAGTGGTCCTTTCTGACAACATGACCAAAGTAGGTGATACGAAGTCTGGCCATTCTCACTTCCAAGGAGCATCCTGGCTGCCCTTCTTCCAGGAAAGATTAGTTTGTTTTACTGGCAGCCCATGGTATTTTCAGTATTCTTCGCCAACACCATAATTCAAAGGCATCAACTCTTCTTTGGTCTTCCTTTCATCATCCAGCTTTCGCATGCATAAGAGGCTATTGAAAACACCATGGCTTGGGTTAGGCACACCTTAGTCTTAAAAGAGACATCTTTGCTCTTCAGCACTTGAAAGAGGTCTTTTGCAGCAGATTTGCTCAGTGCAACACATCATCTGGAAAATTTGGCCTTGGTGACAGAAATAACACTGGAGATCACGTGATAGAATTTTGCAAGACCGACTTATTCATTGAAAATACCTTTCTTCAACAACACAAACGGTGGCTACATACATGGATTTTGCCAGATGGAGTACACAGGAATAAGATTGACTACATCTATGGCAAGAGGCAATGGAAAAGCTCAATATCTTCAGCCAAACAAGGCCAGGAGCTGATTGTGAAACAGACCATCAACTGCTCATATGCAAGTTCAACTTGAAGTCAAAGACAGTTAAAACAAGTCCACAAGAGCCAAAATATGACCTTGAAAATATCCCTCCTGAATTTAGAGACCATCTGAAGAATAGATTTGATGCATTGAACACCAATGACCAAAAACCAGAAGAATTGTGGGATGACATCAAGAACATCATTCATGAAGAAAGCAAGAGGTCATTAAAAAGACTGGAAAAGAAGAAAAGACCAAAATAGATGTCAGAAGAGACTGAAACTTGCCCTTGAATGGAGAGTAGCTAAAGCAAATGGAAGAAATGACAAGATAAAAGAGCTGAACAAAGAGCACCTCCAGCAGACAAAGCCAATTACTATAATGAAATATGCAAAGATCTGGAGTTAGAAAACCAAAAGGGAAGAACGCGCTCAGCACTGCTCAAGCTGAAAGAACTGAGGAAAAACTTAAGCCTCGAGTTGCAATATTGAAATATTCTACGGGCAAAATATTGAATGATCCAGGAAGCATCAAAAGAAGATGGATGGAATACACAGAGTCACTGTACCAAAAAGAACTGGTTGATGTTCATCCATTTCAGGAGGTGGCATATGTTCAAGAACCAATGGTATTGAAGGAAGAGGTCTAAGCTGCACTGAAGGAATTGGCTAAGAACAAGGCTCCAGGAATTGACAGAATACCCATTGAGATGTTTCAACAAATGGATGCTGCACTGGAGGCACTCACTCAGCTATGCCAAGAGATTTGGAAAACAGCTACCTGGCCAACTGACTGGAAGAGATCCGTATTTGTACCCATTCCAAAGAAAGGTGATCCCACAGAATGTGGAAATTATCAAACAATATCATTAATATAGCATGCAAGTAATTTTT
>NW_006921840.1:2518268-2528788 GCF_000298275.1 Orycteropus afer afer | reverse complement strand
CACTTGATTGTAATCTTGAGGAACCTGTACATAGACCAGGAGGCTGTTGTTCAAACAGAAAAAAGGAACACTGAATGGTTTAAAATCAAGAAGGGGGTGCATCAGGATTGTATCTTTTCACCAAACTTATTCAATATGTATGCTGAGCAAATAATCTGAGAAACTAGACTATATGAAGAAGAATTGGCATCAGGATTGGAGGAAGAATAATTTAACAACCTGCGATACGCTGACGACACAACTTTGCTCACTGAAAGTGAAGATGACTTGAAGCACTTACTGATGAAGATTGAAGAATACATTCTGCAGTATGGATTACATCTCAATATAAAGAAAACAAAAATCCTCACAACTTGACCTATAAGCAGCATCACGATAAATGGAGAAAAGATTGAAATTGTCAAAGAGTTCACATTGCTTGGTTCTACAATCGATGCCAATGGAAGCAGCAGTCAGGACATCAGACGACGTATGTTGTTGTTGTTATGTGCTGTCGAGTCAGACCCGACTCATAGCAACCCCTCCTTGGGTTTTTGAGGCAGTATCACTATGGAAGTAGATTGCCCCATCTTCCTTCCTAGGAGTGGCTGGTGGGTTTGAGACGATGTATAGCACTGGGCAAACTGGCGTCAAAGGACCTCTTTCAAGTGCTGAAGAGCAAAGATGTCTCCTTGAGGACTAAGGTGCCCCTGACACAAGCTCTGGTATTTTCAATCGCCTCATATGAATGTGAGAACTGGACAAAGAATAAGGAAGACCGAAGAAGAATTGATGTTTTTGTGCTGTAGTGTTGGCCAAGAATATACTGTGGACTGTGAAAAGAACTAACAGGTCTGTCCTGGAGGAAGTGCAGCCAGAATGTTCCTTGGAGGCGAGAATGGCCAGACTTCGTCTCACCTACTTTGGTCATGTTGTCAGAAGGGACCATTCCCTGGAGAAGGATGTCATGCTTGGTAAGGTGGAGGATCGACGGTGGGCTCAAGTATAGCGAGAATCATGGAGCTGGTGCAGGACCGGGCAGTGTTTCATTCTGCTGTGCGTAGGGTCGCTATGAGTCAGAGACAACTCGACGGCACCTAACAACAACAACAACAACAACACATTGTCTGATATCTTGACTGCTACTTCCATGGGTGTTGATTGTGGAGTCAAGTAATATGAAATCTTTGACAAATTCAATCTTTTTTCCATTCATCATGGTGTTGCTTACTGGTCCAGCTGTGAGGATTTTTGTTTTCTTCATGTTGAGGTGTAATCCATACTGCAGATTGTAGTCTTTAATCTTCATTAGTAAGTGCTTCAAGTCATCTTCACTTTCAACAAGCAAGGTTGTCATCTGCGTATCGCAGGTCACCGATAAGTCTTCCTCCAATCCTGATGCCACGTTCTTCTTCATGTAGTCCAGTTTCCTGACAACAGCTTCCTGGCCTACGTACAGGTTCCTCATGAGCACAATCAAATGTTCTGGAATTCCCATTCTTCTCAATGTTATCCATAATTTGTTAAGATCCACACAATCGAATGCCTTTGCATAGTAAATAAAACACAGGTAAACATCTTTCTGGTATTCTTTGCCTTCAGCCAAGATCCATCAGACATCAGTGATGATATCCCTTATTCCCTGCCATCTTCTGAATCCAGCTTGCATTTCTGGAAGTTTCCTATCAATATTACTGCTACAACCATTTTTGAATTAGTTTCAGCAAGATTTTACTTGCATGTAATATTACTGATATTGTTCAATGATTTCCACATTCTGTTAGATCACCCTTTTTTTGGAATGGGCACAAATATGGCTTTCTTCCAGTTGGTAGGTCAGGTAGCTGTCTTCCAAATTTCCCGGCATAAATGAGTAAACACCTCCAGCTCTGCAACCATTGGTTGGAACATCTCAGTGGATATTCCGTCAATTCCTGGAGCTTGTTTTTTGCCAAGCCTTCAGTGCAGTTTGGATTTCTTCCTTCATATATAGCCTACTCCTCTATCCTCCTTTCAGCTGTTTTATAAACCCAGGTGTCCTTGAGTCAGGCTGGTTCTAAAAGCAGGGCTTCTCACCAGCTTCCTGGGAGGCAGCAGGGATTGTCCCCTTTTTGGAGATGTGAAAACTGAGGTCCAGAGAGATGACATTATCATAAGCCTTCCACTCATTCAGACAGTTATTTACCATTTATAGAACACTTTTGTAGCCCCTCTGGGAAGGGTAGCAGAGCGTCATTATTCCTATTTCACAGACAAGACAATTGAGGTCAGGAGGCTGATTCCCTCTCTGACCTTCATTGAAGCCAGGCCTGGCTATCTACACAGTTCTTTCTCCTGTCAACATGTTCGTTCAGTTACACTTGTTGTTGTTATGTGCCGTTGAGTCGGCCCCGACTCATAGTGACCCCTCCTTGGGTTTCCGAGGCAGTATCACTACGGAAGTAGGATTGCCCAACCTTCCTTCCGAGGAGTGGCTGGTGGGTTTGAACCGCCAGCCTTCTGGTTAGCAGTCAAGTGCTTTAGCCCTCAAAGCCAAAAGGTCTGACTCCCAACTACTCTGGCTGACTCCTGGGGTCACCTGGGGGAGGGGGATGGAAGAAATGGCCCAGAGTCTGCAGCTCCTCCCTGGGAGCAGGTCATAGGGCGTGGTGGCCTTCCTCAGAAGGAGAGAAGAGGAAGCAAGGTGACAATTTCCCCAATCTAACCCCGCTAGGAGCATGCTCAGATCCTGCAACACCCCCACAACTTCACTTCCCCTTTGTGCAGTGGCTTTCTCCATCACACAGCACCGAAGTGGTGCTGAGCGAGAGTTGCTAAATGGAGCACTGCCATGCTAGCTCCTGGGCTGCACCAAGAGAACGTTTGTCATTTAACACGGGATATATGGTTCCGTGGAGTGAACTCTGACGTATGGCAATCTCATGTATGTCAGAGTAGAACCGTGCTCCATGGCTTTTCAATGGCTGCTTTTTTAGAAGTAGATCGCCAGGCCTTTCTTCTGAGGCATGTCTGGGTGGCCTTGAACCGCCAACCTTTTGGTTAGCAGCCGGGCATGTCAACCATTTACACTACTCAGGGACTCCTTCCACAGGGTTGAGGCTGGGAAACTGTCCCCAAACTCCTGCTTGCTTTCTTCATCAGTTCAACAATTCCCTTCTTTTCTCCTACCCCGAGGTTCCTGCGGTCTATTTGCTTCTTGGATGATAAGAGAAAATCTTTCAGGTCAGCTCAGCTCCTGTGTGAGTGACTGATGACACTTTTGTAAGGATTCGGGTTAGCCTGTCCTGCAAGGTGGTCCTGGACAAGTATTCAGGAGTGCTGTTCACTTCATGTTTAGATACCAACAAGAACATCTAGGTGGGCACGCAGATTGTGGAGTCCTGGCACAGGAGAGAGTGTCCACCCATGTGCATGCACATGCTCAGAAGAGCGGACATGGTTCGACTCACAGACACATATCCATGCTAATGAGTATCCCCTGAGGTTGCATCTCTCACTGGCCTGATTCTGCTCCCCTAACCTGACCGATGCACCTCACCTGGGGGGCAGGGAGAGAGCTGAGGAGCATGCACGGTGCTGGTGGTGCCCGGGCTGTGTCCAGGGCATGCACGAGTGGGTGACAATATGGTGTCTGTGTCTGTGCAGCCAGGCAGGCTTTGAGGGTGGGTGTTCAGACCGTGTAATAATATGCAAACTTAGAAAACCATTTTCCTTGAAGAACAGGAGTCTTCCTAATTCTCACAGAGGTATGGCACAGACAACCCCACTAAACTGGTCTCTGTGTTTCCCACTGTGCAGGGACTTGAGCCAGTGGCCATTGATTCTGACTTATGGTGACCTTGTGTGTGTAGGAGTAGAACTATGCTCCATAGAGTTTTCAATGGCTACCTTGCCAAGCCTTTCTTCCAGGGCACCTGGGGGTAGACTTGAATCATCAGCCTTTCAGTTAGCACCTAAGCACCTGACCATTTGCATCACCCAGGGACTCCGATGCAGGGACCCATTAGTGTGGAAATAGGAGGGCTGCTCAGACCCCATTCAATCTAGGCCTCACCTTGTTCTCACATGAGCAACCTGTGGCTCAGGAAGGGAAAACCTGAGGAGGTTCTTGGTGCTTCTTGGTCCAGTTAGGTGGGCTTGGGACCCAAGATGTCTGAGCTGAGACAGCTGGGCTGGTGCACATACCAGTATTGTCCCCCGGAGTCCAGCAGGTACATCTCATCCGAGGACAGCTTGCGGTGCAACTCCTTGGTTGGGCTGATGAGGGGAGAGAAGGTTGAGAAAGGAGAAGCCTGATGCTGCCCTGTGTGGGGAGGGGGTCCTAAGTGGGAACAAATGAGTCCTACACCCAAGCTAATTCCTTTGGGGTGGTCAGTATCTCCCAGAAGGCTCTGGGAGAGTGCTCCACTTCCGCTGCAAATGTCCTCAGCTCAAGATCATTTGTCCTGCTCTCAGCACTTCACCGAACAAGGCCCTGGTTCCCAGAGAGGGGAGAGAGGAAAGAGACCAGACTACCAGAGCTAGGAGATCCCTTAAAGCCAGCCCAGTCACCTCTTCTTACATAAGGAGGGACAGGCCTAGGGATGTGCACAAGACCCTACAGTAGAACAGTGACGCGGTAAGGCCTGGACACAGGTCCCAGAGGCTCAGGCCAGTGCTCTTTCTAGAACTTCCTGCTGGTTCCCTCTGAGAGCAGAAAGGCCCTGTGAAGCCAGGTTACAGAAAGGAAGGGTCCCTTGAGGGTGGGCTGAGGAGGAAGAGCTGGTACCTACTTTGCCACTCTCTACTGAGAAGGGGCTGGAACAGAGCAGTGGGAGGCTTGGGGGAGAATTCTGGGACATGCCCGGCCATCCCTTGGAGGGCCATCTGACCTCTCCCTGCTGTGCCCATGCCAGGCTGAGGCCCCTGGTCAGCTTGGCTCCCCAAATTCCATCAGGCCTGCAGGTGTTTGTTTTCTATGAGGCCAAACATCTGGCTAGCCTATATCTTGGGCCCATTATGGTTGGTTCAGGCTGAGTGAACAGGCCTTTCTCTACAGGTACTGAGGAGAAGCATGCAAGTACAGCCCCGCGCCCCTTCCAGATCCCTCAGGCCTGAGTGCGCATAGGCTCACAGAGTTCCAGCCTCTTGGGGAAAAAGAGCTCTCAGATCTTTCCACTTTAAAGACACTTCCAACCCCAGCCTGAGTCCCCATAGTGCTGGTGGCCTTAAATCAGAAATGGTCCTAGAGGATTCCGTTCCCCACCAGGAGCCTCTCTACAGGGCTGTAGAACATTCTCTCTCCTGAGGTACCTGTAGTGGGCCAGGGCAGCATTCAGGCCACTGGCAGAGATGGTTTCAAAACTGGGTCCAGAGGAGAATTCTTCTTCTCTGGAAGGCACAAAGCAGGAATAAGGAAGTCAATGAGTAGGCCCAGGAAAGAGGCTGGGCCCAGGATATCTAACCAGAGTGCATGAAGCTCACAGCTGTCTCGACTTGGGACTGCCTCCATTTAGCTCCCCCAGCCCCACCTCCTAGTTCCAACTCCCCAAGCCCCGTCCTGTCCCTTATAGAGCACTCAAGGCCAGAGAAGGAAGGGACAGTAGACCCCAATTGTTCCCCCTTCACCTCCATTTCACAGATGGGAAAACCAAAGCCCACACATCTCACAGTGAGTAGTGGTTAAGCATGAGTGAAGCACCCAAGCTCTCTGTATCTGAAAACACTCCAAGCCCTGGAGCTGCATCCTCCACTTGAAACCAGCAGTCTGCCCACGGCCTGGGCCGAGTGTGCCCTCTCCCCAACTTGATAGTCTTTCAGGGGCAGATTTGGCACTGGCAACCGTAAGCCAGTCTTCCCCAGGGAGAGTGAGCCCATGCCTGAAGCTGACACTAGAGGGCGCTGTTGGGTTGTGGCCCTCCAAGTTGTCCCACTTTAAGGATGTCATCCAAAATCCCCTGCTCAGCTTCCCCACCACCCAAGAACTTGTCACTCCTTATTCCACAGAGACCCCCAAACACAAAGAGGATCTTCTTTCTTCTTAAATGGGAAAACCAATTCCTCCTCTCTCTCTCCCTCCCCTGGTCCACAAAACAAAAACAAAACAAAAAAACTCAGTTGCTGCTGAATTCCTTCTTACTCCTGGCAACCCCATGAGCGTCAGAGTAGAACTGTGCTCCCTAGGGCTTTCAATGGCTGATTTTTCGGAAGAAGACAGTCAGACCTTTCTTCTGAGGTGCCTCTGGGTGGCTGAACCTCCCACCCTATGTCAGCAGCTGAGCACATTAACCCTTTCACCACACTAGGACGCCTCTCCGTGCCCCCACTCCCTTTCAGTGTGGCGGTCCTTCACCCTCGGAACTTGTCCACAAGCTCTGCCCCTGAGAACTCATCCACTGTGCCTTTGGGCACATTCTTCTCCAGCCAGACCAAGTACCGGATCACAGCCACAGCATCCCGCACCTGGAGCAAGAGAAGCAGAGAAGCCGGCTGAGGTGTGGGCTCAGCCATGAGCCCAGGCATGAAGGAGATCAGGGATGCTGAAGATCTGGGATGCAGGGCTTTAAAACCATGAGGGCTGACTATCCATTTGATGACACTAAAGGATTCTTGTTAACGTTTATATTAAGATCATAATGCTGTAGTTATGTCTTTAAAAGAGTCCTTGTCTTTTAGAGATACTTACTGAAGTGTTGAGGAAGAAATGATATGATATCTGCAATTTGCTTTTAAATAATCTAGTAGCTGATGGTAGGGTTGGAGGAGGTGATGAATGTGGGATTAAAGATGAAACAAGGTTGGCCATGAGCTGATGGTTGTTGAATCTGGGTGATGGAAATTCATTATGCTATTTCCTCTACTTTCTTATACTTTTTTCCAGAGTCCTTGGTAGTGCAAATGGTTAAGCACCTGACTATTCGCTGAAAGGTCTTTCCTCTGGAGAAAGACAGGCCTGGCGATTGGCTTCTGTAAAGACTACAGTCTTGAAAACCCTGTTCAGCAGTTCCACTCTGAAATGCACAGTGTCACCATGAATTGGAATTGATGGCAAATAACAACAATACCAGTTTTCACAGGAATATCAAAAGGCATGAGCCATCCTCTTGGCGGGGTGTGGAAATCACCACAGTGAGTAAATCATCTATCTAATTCAACACTTACAACGTGCCAGGCGGTGCTCAGAGCCCTTCATGTATACAGTTCATTTACTCGTCACAACTATGGGCTCGAGGTTAATGTTATGATACCCATTTTACAGACGGGTTAACTGAGGCACAGAGAAGTGAACTGACTTGCCCAAGGTCACTCAGCTAGGTAGTGGGTAGAGCTGGGGTTTTAACTCAGAGGCGCTAGCCTCCAGGCCCACGTGTTAAACCACAGCACTGCACTGTGAGCTGGGGGTGAAGTGCAGGTGGGTGCTCAGGAGTTTGGTGTCCACATCTTTGTTTCACTGCAGGTCTTGTTCAGGCTCCTTTGGAAGGATTTCCTTTCTCATCCATCAGAGGGGGAGTTCCGCAAGGGTGTGTCTGCATGTGGACTTACATGGCTGGCCTTGAGGAGGACCTGCTCCTTGCTGTTTTTTACCGCCTTGGTCACCATCACTGGGGAGTAGGTGTCTGTCACAAGTTTCTCCTGTCAGGGGGCAGAGAGGAGGGTACAGGGATGAAGAAGAGGCATGGGCGCACCCTCCTAGGCACAATGATCATTTTAAAAGGACGAACAGGAAGTCTCAGCCGAGGGGAGCCTGGCCTTTCCCTACTGTGGCAATGCCCTCTCCTTTCTACGCTTTCTGGCTCTGTGGGTCTTTCTAGTCTTCCAGGCCCAGCTTAGACTGCCATCCCATCCTCTAAGAAGGCTTCCTTGATTCATGCTGCCCTGCTTGGAAGCTCACTCCCTACCCTGGATGCCACCAGCACTGTGGGGATGGAGCCTAGCCTTCGGCAGTGGGCCACCATCTATGTGCTGTTCTGACAGTGTAAATTTCCTGTCCATATCAGAACAGCCAACATCTATCGAATGCTTTCTGTGTACCAGGTGCTGGGCATCAGCTCCACCATCTCCTATCAGTTTCCCCAGAGCCACTCCTATGAGGTTGGGACTCTTACTGACATTTTATAGGTGAAGAAGCAGTCTTGGAGAGGCCAAGTCATTTGTCCAAAGTTATCACACTGCTAGTTGAGGGCAAAGCTGGGATTCTGTGTCAGGCTGACTCCAGAACCTCCCCTGGGCCATGCTGCACTAGCCTCCTTGGCAGTCTGTGAGCTCTCTGTGAACAGACATTCCCGCTTCCTCTTCTGTCTCTCCTCGGTGAAGGGAACTCACTACACAACTGTTGATGGACCAACTGACTCAATGGCCAAGGGGCTTTGGCCTCACTTTAGGTTGAGACTTAGTAGGGCTGGGCTTGGACTGAGGTCAGGCAGCTCACCTTGGGTATCACTTCATAGAGCCCATAAGTAGTATAGCTGGTCCCAATCCAGATCCTCACTGCTCCTGAGGCATAGGCTTGGACGCTGTCCCGGACTTGCTCATAGTCCTCAATTTGCACACACATGGCTCCTGTGCAACTGGAGTTCAGGTACTTCAGCGTGTCAGAACTGAAGCGACTCTTGTTTGCAAATAACCTAGGTGGGGAGGGAAGACTGGAATCAACCTGAGGATCTGTAAGGATAACACAAAGGGCCAGAGGCAGACCAGGAGGTACACAGGCCCCTTGTTCCTGGATGCCAGAGAAAGTCAGCACCAGAGAGCCACACAGACCAGACTAGATACAACTGGAACAGAGGTCAAGGGGTCAGGAAGAGCCCATTGGAGGCTTCCTAGAGGGTCTCACTGGGCAGGTACCAAGCTCAGGGGCAGCTCCAAGGCTACAGATGGGGTGGGGTAAATGGCTGGGCAGTGAGGAGGTGGAAGTTGGAGTCCGTGGGAGCAAGCCAAGGCAGAGCCTACCTGATGGTGGAGTCAGTGAGCAGCACGTAGGAATAGAAGAAGGGGTTGTAGGGGATGTCATTGCTGCGCAGGTTGAAGAGCCCTGGGGAGGGGGATTGACAGGCCAGTGGAGCTTGATCTGCCTAAGCCAGGATTTCTGACAATTTTGCTTTGATCCCAAAAGAAAGACTCCCCAGCAGCACACCTGCAACCTCTGCTCACAAGTGGTTTTCAGTCTCTTTGGGGTGTTTGAGAAGCTGATGAGAGGTATGGACACTTTCTCCCAGAAAAATGCAAATATCCAGGCAGCAGGCAGCATACAATCTCAGTGGTTCCCAAAATCCCAGCCATGGGGCCCAGGTAAGAAAAGCTGAGCCACACTGGGACAGAGTAGGGCATGTGAGTGCTTGAGATAGTGGCCAAGCTGTTGGGAGGTGTTTGTGGGTCCCCTTGCCCTTAATGAGACGGAAGCATTTTGTCATCATGGTCAGTTCATTCTCCGGTGGCCTGGGCACCTTGGTTTTCTTACTCTGCACATCTGGCTCCCCTTAGCTCCTGCCCCCTTAACCTTCTTAGTTGCCACAGACCATGGCCACAGAGTTCTCAAGAATACACAGGTCTATGGCTGTTTTTTAGGAGGTCTGGTAGCATAGTGCCTAAGGCATTTGACTGCTAACCAGAAAGCAGCTCACCAAGGCTTTCTTCTGCAGTACTGGTGGTTTGAACCACCAGCCACTCCTCAGAAGGAAGGTGGGACAATCTACTTCCGTAGTGATACTGCCTCGGCAACCCAAGGAAGGGTTGCTATGAGTTGGATCCAACTTGACGACAGTGAGTTTTGAGTATATGGCTGCTTTGTTTTTTGGGGGGGGCAGAAGGTTTGAGGGCTGGGGGACCCAGGTGGCCACCTGTGTCCCCAAATCCATACTCACAGGCTGTCTCATCAAGTGCCGACAGAAGGACAGCTGTTGGGGCCTTGCGATGCTTCTGCATCTGGCTTCGGGTGCCAGCGACTTTCTCCTGCCAGGTGCTTCCTAGAAGCAAAGGAGCTCAAAGAATGTATCACCGACACACCCGTCACACCTTCCCTTTAGCCTTCTGGTCCTAGGGGGGCTCCCTTGTTATTATTGTTAGCTGCCATCAACTCATTTCCAACTCACGGTGACCCCATGTGTGCAGAGTAGAACTATTCCATAGGGTTTTTTTGGCTGTAATCTTAACTGAAGCAGCTCACCAAGGCTTTCTTCTGCAGTACTGCTGGATGGGTTCAAACCGCCAATGTCTAGGTTAACAGTCGAGTGCAAACTGTTTGCCCCACCTAGGAGCAAACCCAGGAGGGCTCCCTTAGGGCAACAGTGTTTTTAAGCATTGGTACCCTTTCTCAAACCACCTCTTTACTTGGGTAGTTGTTAAGGGCATGGACTCTGGAGCCAGACTGGGTTCAAATCCAGGCTCCATCATTACTAGCTGAGTGACTTTGAGCAAGTTACTTAACCCCTCTGTGTCTCACTTTTCTTTTTCTTCTTCTTCTTCTTTTTTTTAAATTAGGATTTGGGTGAAGATTTACAGAGTAAATTCACTTTTCATACAGCAGTTCACATATACTTTGTCTCATGTCATTGACCAAAATTTAC
>NW_006921840.1:2496784-2502175 GCF_000298275.1 Orycteropus afer afer | reverse complement strand
CGTAGTGATACTGCCTCGGAAACCCAAGGAGGGGTCGCTATGAGTCGGGTTTGACTCGACGGCACATAACAACAACAACAACGAGGTCAAGGTTGTTGATGTTAGATTTTTCTGTTCTGGGTGGTTTACTTTCCTTTGTTCTCCAGTCAAAACCTCAGCCCTAATTGGTGATACAGACAGACCTTTGTTCCTGACTCAGCCTTAGTCAATCTACTATCTCTGTCCACCCCTGGCACTTGACCTCGGTCATCTTACAAGTCGAAATTCCTTGTCAGAAGAGCTCTGGTGGCCCAGTGCCTAAGGCATTTGACTGCTAACCAGAAGGCTGGAGTTCAAACCCACCAGCCACTCTTCAGAAGGAAGACTGGGTAACCTACTTCCGTAGTGATACTGCCTTGGAAACCCAAGGAGGGGCCACTATGAGTCGGATGCTACTCGATGGCAGTGAGTTTGGTTTTTGGTTTTTGTCACAGGAGGGACCAGAAGTAAAGCTTGTAATGATTCACTGCAAATCAGTCTCCAGAAAAGCAACTCATATCATGTTTCTTCTCTCTTCAAAGGGACATTTTTTTTCATCTCTGACTCCCTTGTTTCCTCCCTTCCTGTTCCCCATCGTTTCAAATCCTAACACTCTTTATTCCAGCATTTTCCTAAATATGGTCTGAGGACTTTTTGACTCAGATTTTCTGAGAGCAAGGGCCCAGAAATCTGCATTTTAAACAAGCATCCCAGCAATTCTGGTGTGCACTAAGGCTGGAGGGTCATTGCTCTGGTCTCTCTCAGGAAGAAGTTTCCAGCCCAAGGACAAGCAGTGGGGACCTGTGTTACCACATGTTGGAAAGGAGGAAGGAACTACCTGTGAATGCCTCATGCAGGGCATAAATTGGCTGGCTTGGAACAGGAGGCCTCTCTGCTCCCCACACCAGGTCCACAAGGTTTTCTGTCATGGACACTAGCTGTCTGTTGGAACCTTGGAGGCCCAGATCATAACTCTCCCAGGAGCCTGCAGAGACAGGAAGGAGAAAATTGTGATTCAGACCAAGTTAGCGCTGTCCACTCTGCTCCTGTAGCCCCATTACGCTCCTGCAGCCCTAACAGCCCAGATCCTGCCCAAGCAGTCTGGCCCTCCTGGAGTGCTTGCCCTAGTCTGGATGGTCCTCTCACCATCCTCTTTCTGCTTGCAAAGCCTAAATGCCCTGAACCCACCCCAGTGCTGTCCATAACCATTTGGGCAAGCTTGGGTACTAACCAGTTTAACAGGGCTTCGGTGTGATGTTCAGGGCCATTGGACAGGCTGGCAAAGAAGCCAGTTCTGAGGTAGGAGCCTTTTGGTATATATTCATGAGGACTCCACCTTGGAGGGCATGAGTTGGCCATTGGGCTGGGACCCAGAAGCTCAGGGAGCTGGATTACCTAAAAGGCTGTGCTTCTCAGAGGTTCTCCCAACTGCTTTGATCCTTCTAATCTGCCTTCCAGAAGAAGACTACCAAGTGACTCCAGGGTCATAACTGGTAGATTTCCGGGGCCCAAAGAGTGGTTCAGGGTTCAAGGACATCCTGGCCTGCTCATCTGCTAAGTCATAATGATTCCCTAAGTCTTCTAGTTTGGCTCTCTGCATTCATAACTTAAACAAAAATTGTATTCATTCTTTTAAATATACTTTACACAATCCATGAATACATTCTTGTTGCAAAATCTCCTGCAACCACAATTTCAAACACTCCATCCTGATAATCACATTGCTTCTTCCACCAATGCATGTTTCTTTTCTCCCTAGGGAAGCCGAGTCACCCTCACCACATGGACAAATCCAGGGACTGAGGGAAGAATGTACCCACGGAGAAGAGGAAGGGGTCGAAGCCCACACGTCTTCCAGCAGGAATCTCAGTGAGGAGCCAGGTGACAATGGGAGTGGTGCCGACTGTGAGAAAGACAGAAGGAACTCAGAGGCCACTTCTGGGGCAGTCTCAGGCCTCCTAGCCACACATCTGTCTGTGATGGTCCAGCTGTGTGTGTCCTGGATATTAGCCTCCAGGTTCCAGGACTTGGGTACACATCTGAGTGAGCTCTCTACCTTCCTCACGGAGCTCCCAGTTGCAGTCCATCTGTCGCTCAGCCTGAGTCCAGTAGCGACTGTCAGTCCAGAGAGCTGCTTTCGCCAGGGTCACCACTGCAATTCCTGGGAGCAGAACAGAGAAGCTTGGAAGTAGGGATGAAGGTGGGGAAAGGTGGTTTTTTAGAATTGTGGGTGTGCAACACAGTGGGAATGTCACAAAGGGCCTCTGCAAAGAATTCCATGCCTCCACTGGAAGGAAGGGAGGCAGGAGATGTTAAAGAGAGCCTTGGAGGAAGTGGGCAGAATGGGTGTCCTGGGTCAGCTGTGTTGAGAGCCTCTGGAGGGGGTCATTAGGACTTTCAGCAGGAAAAGAAGTGGGTCTGTTTCTGGCAGACCAAAGGAGACAAAGCCACATGTAGGTGCTCTTGGGAAAAATGGCACTTGGTGTAAAAACTCGGTGGCTGACGGGGCCACTGAGTTGAGGACAGGAGGAGAGCTGAACGTAGCAACTTTGGCAAAGATATGAAGATGGCCCATGATAGGCAAGGCAGAGTAACTTGAAGCCCAGGGCAAGGAATGCTTGAGGATCAGGAGGGGAAATTTGGACTGGATTTCTTTCAAGAGCCAGGATCAGGGTGGGAGGGCTCTTCAGAAACTGACCTCTATGTTTTTGTCTCATCTAGCCATGTGAGGTGCTGTTGCTTGCAAAAGGACCTAGCCATCATGTCAAGGGACTCAGTGGGCCCTTAGTGACTAGATGTGGAAGTAGCAACTGTCCCAGAAACGGAGCCCAGGGAGTGCTGGGCTGGGCCTAGCTGTGGCAGCTGAGGCAGTGAGCACTGGAAGGAAGCCAGCGTGGCCACCTGCCTCATGCAGACATGTGGCCTGGGGCTATGAGATGTGTGCCCTGGGGGACCTGAAGGGACACTTGCTGTGGTGACCTTTGTTGGGGCAGTGGAAGGGAGGCAGAGAGCGAGAACAGCCAGGGCCTCTGGACACTAGGTCTTAGGGCCTGGGCTACTGAGAGCCAGCCATGCCAGGGCCTTTGGTCCTACCAACAGAAGCAATTGGGGCTGGGAAATGGCTGTCACCTGCAGACCCTGTAAAGCCTGTAATCCATGCACGCCTCTCGTCATGTTTGCCGACGTACTCACTCTAGGAAATCAACAATACCATCAATTAGTCTTTTTCATGGATTTAGTTTCCACGTGGGAGACCCCTGGCCATATCCCAGTTCTTTCTGTCTACAAGGCCACAGTATACTTGGCATCTCTTCCAGGAAGCCCTATGTAACTCCCCTAGCTCTCAATGTCTTCCTTTTCTTTGAACAACTGTATCTCTTGGAGTCTAAATCCCACAGTCGACCACTGGACTCTGTTACGCTGGACTGTTCCACAAAGAAGCCTGGGGTCATGTCTTTAAGCTCTTTGGGGTTCTCCCCTCTAGCTGCCTTGCCCCCTGTCCAGTATTTCACAGTATCCTGGGTATATCATAAATAACTTTTGCAGAGGGCTTTCCACATTATCATCTTCTCTGGTGGCATAGTGGTTAAAAGCATTCAGCTGCTAATCAAAAGGTCAGGAGTTTGAACCCACAAGCTGCTCTGTGAAAGAGATATGAGGCTATCTGCTTCTGCAAAAGAATCTACAGCCTTGGAAACCCTCTGGGGCAGTTCTACTCTGTCCTACAGGGTCACTACAAGTTAGAAGCAACTGGGTGGCAGTAGGAATCTTCATAAGCTTTGGAGACAAAGCTCTTTATTCACATTTTGCAGAAGAGGAAACTGAAGGCTCAGAGACGTTCAGACACTTACCCAAGGTTTTTAACCCTTCCCAGCAAGTGAGAAGATGAATTTAAGCAGTCTTACGGAACCTGGAAATGCCTTCTCATCTAACTGGGCGGGTGTTGGGAAGGTGGACGGGATGGAGCTGGAGCCAGGATGGGAAAGGGTGGGCTGTATGGGTAGGGGGGCTGCTTTGGGAGAAGTAGTTCTTGTTCAGGCCACCTTATTTCCTGCCTGCCCCCCCTTAACCTATATCCCCAAGCTCATATAGTCCCGGACCCGACCCATCCAGCCTGTCCTTTGAGAAAATTGTCAAAGCAGGTTACGGAAAGGCCTGGGCTGGAAGGGTCTTAGAGAGTTTAGAGTCCTTCCAGCCCAGTCCCAAGTCAGCCCACATTCTAACATGCAAGGGCAGGGAAGGTACGAATCTGGATCTGACTGCTGGCTAGCAACTGATGGAAATGGATTCTGAAGTTGTTTATAGTCTGAGGTCAAGGAGATTTGGCAATGGCTTCCCTCGTATGTAAAAGAATACTTGCTTTTAGTTGCCCTCAGACTACTGTGTCTAAGGTCCCCACTTCCCTCCCTTCCTCTGCCAGATCCTTTCTCTGCCTCCTTCATCTTCTGAGTCTTAACAGCCCCCAGTGGGTGGCCTATTCTCATAGGCTGGACTGGGGCATTGAGAGGGCAAGAGGGCGAGAGGGTGAGGGGGAAGGAGCTGTCCCTCACCAAGTGGGCATCCGTGTCTGGGACGATGTAGGCAGCGAGGTTCTTGGCTTGCATCTGCTGACGGAGGGCTGCGAGCCGCGCTGTGGTATTGACTGCTGTAACGGGCAGGTACTGACAGATGACAGGAAGACACCATGACACACACAGACAGACACACATGCTGCTTAGGGAAAATGACACCTGAGGCAGCAGATGGGGTGGGGGTGGTTAGGCTGGTCTGATGGGCGGGGAGGGGTGTGGAGGAGGTGGAGGGGAGGGGCCTCGAGTGTGGTTTAGTCTACAATAAGATGCCTGGAGGGAGCTCTGGTGCCACAGTGCCTAAGGCATTTGACTGCTAACCAGAAGGCTGGTGGTTCAAACCTATCAACCATTCCTTGGAAGGAAGGTTGGACAATCTACTGATACTGCCTTGGAAACCCAAGTCGGAGCCAACTCGATGGCAGTGAGTTTAGTTTTGGTTTTTTAAGGTGCCTGGAGGAGCCCTACTGGTTAAAGTGCTCATTTGCTAACTGAAAGGTCGGTGGTTCAAACCTAGCTGCCGCTGTTCGAGAGAAAGCAGTCTGCTTCCCCAAAGATTTATAGCCTTGGAAACCCTATGGGGGCAGTTCTACTCTGTCCCTTATGGTCACTGGGAGTCAAAGTTGAATTTGGTTTTTATCTGAAATTCAAAAGTAACTAACTGGCTGTCCTGGATCTTATGTAGCAATCCTACCTTGGGGCCTTTTTCCATTTTCTACCCACCGGTCCCAAGGAGCTCTGGTAGCGTAGTGCCTAAGGCACTTGACTGCTAACCAGAAGGCTGGCAGTTCAAACCCACCAGCCA
>NW_006921840.1:2495489-2496684 GCF_000298275.1 Orycteropus afer afer | reverse complement strand
CCGACTTGGCACACAACAATAACAACAACAACCCACTGGTCTCAAATGGCAGAGGAGAGTGTACCCTCCTAGCAGTTTGGGATACTGCCCAAAAAGATCCTCTGTAAGCCAAACATTTCTTTGCAGCCTGTATTATCTTTAAAATGACGTGCATGGTTTTTTGCTTTGGTTTTGCCTTCTATTCAAGTATATATACCCATGTTTGTTTTTTAATAGAAAACAGTGTGTTTGCCCACCCACCTGCGTGCCCTAGCCATCCCATAAAGTTATTACCAGCAGATGTGCCACTTTTGTCCTGTGGCTTAGGGTGCTGCTGGCATGGCCACTGCCTCACACTTCCTGGCCCACCCTAGTCTGGAGATCTTTAGCCCTATTCTGGTTTGGGCAAGGAGCCCTGGGGGTGGAAATGTTCAAGTGGTTGGCTGCTAACCCAAAGGGTGGCAGTTCAAGTGCACCTAGTGGTGGCACAGTGCCTAAAGCATTTGACTGCTAACCAGAAGGCTGGTAGTTCAAACCCACCAGCCAGTCCTCAGAAGGATTTGACTGCTAACCAGAAGGCTGGTAGTTCAAACCCACCAGCCATTCCTCAGGAGGAAGACTGGGCAATCTACTTCCGTAGCAATACTATCTTGGAAACCCAAGGAGGGGTCGCTATGACTCAGAATCGACTCTATGGCTGTCGTTTTTTTCTTTTCTTTTTTTTTGGGGGGGGGAGGGGTTTCAGTAACTCTGCGAAAGACAGACCTGGCAATCTGCTTCCATAAAGATTACGGCCAAGAAAACCCTATGGGGCAGGCCTATTCTATCACATGGGGTCACTGTGAGTTGAAAACGACTTGATGGCACCTAGCAACAACTGGTCTGGGAGTCACTCAGGTCTCTAGATAGGAAGCTGACTGGTCGATCCTCTTCAGTTCCAGTCTGCTGGGCTTGTCTTCTCCCACTAGGCCTCTTGGCTCTTCTAGCCCTCTGTCTCCCTCCCTCCTCCCTTCTGTGCCTCCCTCTTCGCTGTTGCTCAAGGATTTTTGTTTTCTCTCCTTCCAAGTTCGCCTTTGCCTCTGCCTAGCCTCAGTCAAAGGCCAGCTAGCAACTCCCCGCCCCTTTGCACTCCTCCTCCCTCCCTTTAGCGGGACTGCCCAGGCGGAAGTAGATAACCTACTTGGTAAAGGGTGGGAGGGAGGTGAGGGCAAAGATG
>NW_006921840.1:2481767-2495304 GCF_000298275.1 Orycteropus afer afer | reverse complement strand
CTGAGTGGAAGAGGCTAGCAATGGGGGATGGGGAGGATGCTGGGAGCAGCGGGGCTGCTGTGTGGGGTGAAGCCAGGGCCTCACCGGAGGGCTGGTGGAACAGTTTCTCACATCCTCTCTTCCAAGGGCCGCTGGCCTTGGGTGGCCCCAGGCACAAGCTAGAAACAAGAAAGAAAATCCAGGGTCACTTGGAGACCAGCTAGCTCCTAGAGAGGGCGCGCAACCACCCCCTCCCTCACAGGGCCTCCTATTGCCCTAGCCTCCATCCTTTGAAACACGGGCCATGCTGCCCAGCTCTACTTGAGGATAAAAATAATCAACATTTCATAGGAAATCAGGCTGAATTGGACGGCACGCTGGGTCACAATCAAAGAAACCTGTTTCATTGACTAGTGATTGCCACTTTTGGATGGGTTTTAGCGCTCATTAAATCTATTTTTTTCTCCTAATCTAATTGGGTCTTTTCAGGGTCTACCGAACTGGAAAAACTGTGTGTAAATTAAATTTTTGTAATCAAATTTTCTTTGAGATGCTCTAGAGGATCTTGCTAAATCATCAGCCCACCTTCGTTTTAGCCTTTCATAAATCCAGTTTTGTATATATTGGCTTTACTAAATATATTGGCTTTACTAAATCCACGCCCACTGTACCATTTCTTACAACCCAAATTTTAGCCTATCATTTCAGGCTCATTTTGAATACATAAAACAAGTCATCCCAGTCTGACCTCAGTGCCTTGTGGGGAAAAGTGGATTAACCTTTAAAGAGATGCGATGGAATCCAGGACTCCTGGCAACTTTTCTTTTTTTTTGCTTTCCAGGTAGGAGACTCGGGTTTATTTTATGCACCTCATACCTAGCCAACACCTGTTTGTCAGTGCAGGCTGTGTGCTTCTATGATGCTGAACGGGTTACAGTGGAGCTTCCAGGATTAAGACAGACTAGGAAGAAAGGACTGGAGATCTGCTTCTGAAAATCAGCCAGTGAAAACCCGATGGGCCAGAGTGGTCAGATCTGCACCCAACCATGGGTTTGGGGTGGGACCAGGCAGCGTTTTGCTCTGCTGCTTATGAAGTTGCGGTGAGTTGGGGGCCCGATTCTATGGCAGTTAGCAACAATTATAGGCCAGACCCTGAACTCAGCAATTTCTATATAGAATCTCATTTGATACTTGCAACAACACCATGAGGTGGGCATTATTGTCCACCTTCTATGGAAGAGGAACCTGAGGCCCAGATAGGTTTGGTAACTTGCTTAAGCTCTGCCACCGTGAGTTAGTGGTAGAACAGGGACTCAAACCCAGACCATCTGAGTACAAAAGAGAGGGGTGCCCTTTCCATCCTCCCACTCTGCCAGGTGGGCCGGGAACGGTAATGCCACAGAAGGGACAGAATTGGAGATCTAGGTTCCAGTTTGGGCTTTGCCCTAAATTTGGTGCGACCCAAGGAAACTAAAAATCCAAACCCATTGCAGTTGAGTTAATTCCGATTCGTAGCAACCGTATAGTCCAAGGTAGAAATGCCCCTCAGAGTTTAGAAGGCTGTGATCAATCTTTACAGAAGCAAACTGCTACATCTTTCTTCAGTGGAGCAGTCGGTAGGTTCACACCACCGACCTTTCAGCTAGCAGCCAAGTGGGTAACCACTGCTTCACCAGGGTTCCTGACCTGAGGAGAGTCACTCAATATTTATCAGGTGAACATTTTCTAAGTGCCTACTGTGTGCCAGGCACTGAGCTAAGTTCCATAGGCCTCTAAAAATGAAGGGTTGGATTAGATAAAGTCCCTTCCTGCTCTGAAAGTCCAGGGTTTCTGATAGTCCATCCATCCTCCCCACCTTCTGCCTTTCATGGGGGATTTCCTCAGAGGGTAATGGGGGCACGAATTTGGGGAGATCCTATATGTATTTTGGGTTGAGTTACAGAGGGAAGGAAGGTGGCTGAGGTTTTAACACCTGGCCATCTTGGTATCATAAACTCCAGGGGGGAGATAAGACCCCCTACTGTTCATTTAAGAAAATAAACATGTATCTCTGTCAGAACAGATCTCAGGCAAAGTGGTGGCACTAAAACACTAACATAAGAAGCAGGACACAGCCAATCCATGTCCCTCTGGCCTGGAGGCACTGATAGTAGGGTAATGCTCAGGAACTTCTTGTTGTTGTTGTTATGTGCCGTCGAGTCAGCCCCGACTCATAGGGACCCCTCCTTGGGTTTCGGAGGCAGTATCACTACGGAAGTAGGATTGCCCAACCTTCCTTCCGAGGAGTGGCTGGTGGGTTTGAACCGTCAGCCTTCTGGTGAGCAGTCAAGTGCCTTAGGCACTATGCTACCAGAGCTCAGGAACTTAGTGCTGAATGAATGAGCAGAATCCTGCTGACAGAGAGCAAAGGGAAGGAGGCCTCCCTAAGGCTGGAGGTGGGGTAGGTGTGAGGGACATTGATCTGGACACCTGCTTGTGACCAAAGAGGACAAACAGAACATCGTAGGGGGGATTGGGAGAGTGCCAAGCTAGATTTGAGCCAAGTCACGAGGGCCCTGGGGTGCCTCTTCCTCAAGATAGAGAGGGCAACCAAGAAGAAAAGAGACAATCTGGGCCCCAGCCCTCACTCACTCCAACCCTTCCTGAACCCAGAGGGGAAAGGCCAGAGCTGCTCTACCACTGGGCCTGCCCTCCTCAGCGTGGGAGGGAGAGGCCGAGATGCAGGAAGAGGCCGAGATGCACATACCACAGAGGAAGACAAGCCAGGGGCCGCAGCCCCAACGAGCCCGGGCCATAGAGTCTCCAGATGCAGGCACTGGTGGATGGAGGGACTGGGGAGAGTGGGCAGGGCTGTTTCCCTGGCCTCTTCCTCCAGATCTTCCCTGGGCAGTTGCAGCGAGGGAGTGGGGGCTGGCTGCAAAGGAGGTGTCCAGCTGGTAGATGGAGTATCCCCGCTTAGGTCCTTTGTTTCTGAGGCCTCCGTGAGTCAGGGCAGGCAGAGGAAACTCAGGCTACCCCAGGCTGTCTCTGTCTGCTCTTCATTCACTAACTGCCGTCAAGTCGGGTCCGACTCATAGTGACCCCTCCTTGGGTTTCTGAGGCAGTAGTATCACTACGGAAGTAGATTGCCCAATCTTCCTTCCGAGGAGTGGCTGGTGGGTTTGAACCGCCAGCTTCCTGGTTAACAGTCACATATCTTAGGCACTACACCACCAGAACTCCTCTGCTGGCTCCTAATTCGCCGGAATAGGGTGTGAGCCCGCCCAGGGCAGAGTCCAAAGATCTCGGAGACAGAGGAGCAACAGCTGGTCTCAATCAGCCTGCTTGTCCCAGCCCCCTAGTCAGCAGTCAGGCCCCAGCCATTCCTGAATTCTGTCCCCCTCCCTCCAGCAAGCTGTTTCCCATTAGCTCCCCCACCCCGGGCTCTGGCTTTAGCCCTGCTTATGTCTCAAGATGGATGTTTGCTGTTCCTTCTCCTCCAGGCTGGCCTGTCTCAGGAAAAGCCTGTGTCCTCTCTGTCCTTAGGGCCTCTCTCAGGCCCCTGGGGGAACTTGGTGGTAGCTAGAGAGTTAACTCCTTGAGCTGGGCTGAGGTCCTTCAGAAGATCCGACTCTGTCAAAGTGCTCCCAGCCACTGGCAGTGGGCAAGATTGCCCTTCCCTAGGAAGCCCGTGAGTCCTGCTCAGTTGCACATTCTAGACCCTGGGAAGCCCAAGCTGTCATCAGCTGTTCACACCTGAGAGAAAATGATGGCCCAAAGTTGCCCTTATTTGGAAG
Organism: Orycteropus afer afer; assembly: GCF_000298275.1. NCBI lineage: Eukaryota > Metazoa > Chordata > Mammalia > Tubulidentata > Orycteropodidae > Orycteropus > Orycteropus afer. The sequence goes on along the minus strand of NW_006921840.1, from coordinate 2,491,549 downwards.
GATCAAGGGATGTCACTGAAGAGGGAAGAAGTTCCAGAAAGGGGAGTTTAGGCGTCCCAGAAGACAAATTTGGTTAACTGGAGTTCTGGTGGTGCAGTAGTTAAGTACTCAGGTGTAACCAAAAGGTCAGTTTTTCAAACCAAACAGCTCCTCCGTGGAAGAAAGAGAGGGTTGCTTCTGTAAAGATTTACAGCCTCAGAAGCCCTATGGGGGAGTTCTACTCTGTCCACAGGGTCACAATGGGTTTTATGGAAATGCCCTTGCTACCATAGCTTTTAGGAGCTCTGGTGGCGTAGTGCCTAAGGCACTTCACTGCTAACCTGAAGACTGGCGGTTCAAACCCACCAGCCACTCCTCAGAAGGAAGGTTGGGCAATCTACTTCCGTAGTGATACTGATTCGGCAACCCAAGGAGGGGTCGCTATGAGTCAGGGCCGACTCGATGGCACATAACAACAACAACATGGTACATACACAATGGAATACTACGCAACATTAAAGAACAATGATGGACCTGTGAAACATCTCATAACATGGATGAACCTAGAGCCCATTATGCTGAGTGAAGTTAGTTAATCACAAAAGGACAAATATTGTATGAGACCACCATTGTAAAAAGTCAAGAAAAGAGTTTCACAAAAAAAGAACTATTTTTGGATGGTTACCAGAGGTGGGTGGAAAAGGGAGGGCAAACCACTAAAAAAAAAGAAGTCCAAAATTAAGGTGTTGGAAGGGCCATGTTCCTTCTTTAGGCTCTGGGGAAGGATCCTTCCTTGCCTCTTCCAGCCTTTGGTGGCTACCAGCAATCCTTGATATTCCTTGGCTTATAGCTATATCACTCCTCTGCCTCTGTCTTCACATTCCACATGGCCTTCTTCCCTCTGTGTATGTGTGTCTCATCACACGACGTTTCTATAAAGACAGCAGTCATTGGATAATCTTGTATGACCTCATCTTAATTATATCTTTAAAGACCCTTTTTCCAAATAAGATCACATTCTGAGGTTCTGGGTGAACATAAATTTTGGGGCAGACACTATTCAAGCCAGTACAGGGGCCTTCATACCCTTCCCTGATGAAGACATTGGTTTTGAGATAAGAAGATAAGGGAGGAGCTGAGGGCGAAGGCAGGTGATGCCATCATTGCTACCAGGGCCAAAGCAGGGACCCCAGGGGATACAATCAGAGGACTGAGTACTGTGTGGAGGCTTGTAGGTTATACAGATCATCTCCCAGCAGAGTTCAGAAACCTGAGGAGGGAGGTCTGTCCAGCTTTGTGAAGAGGAAGGAGAGGAATGAGCAAAGAGGCTTAGTGAACTCCACCTTCAGGAATACAAGTGCTATGGATTTAATTCTGTCTCCTAAGATATGTGTTATAATCCTACACCTGCAGGTTACAAGACAGTATAGGCTGTGTTTTAAGTCAATCTCTTCTGAGATATAAAAGAGATTCAATAATAAGTGAGCAAGCGGAGGTGGGAGTAGAGAGATACCGAGTCATATGAAGAGCACTCCCCGGAAGGAAGATGGGACAATCTACTTCTGTAGTGATACTGCCTCGGAAACTCAAGGAGGGTTCACTATGAGTCGGGTCTGACTCGATGGCACATAACAAAAACAACAAATGAAGATCACCCATGAGCAGAAGGACCTTTTTCCACAACTGACAGAGAAAGCATTCCCTTAGAGCCAGTGCTCTGAATTTGGAGTTGTAGCCTCCTAAATTGTGACAAAATAAACTTCTGTTCATTAAAGCCACCCACTTGTGGTATTTCTATTCGAGCAGTGTTAGACTAAGACAACAAGCAAAGGGCACAAGGCCACAGGCACAGAGGACAGACCAGGGACAAAGATGAGAACTCTGACCACTGATGCACCCACTATCTTTTCTGTGCCTTCTCTCTCCTAGCCTGTTCCAGGGCTGGACTGGAGTTATTCCCAGAGACCAGGGGGCTAGGAAAACGCCTTCTGCTGTCCTCTGTGCACTGTCTTAGCCATCCCAAAGGGCCAGCAGATAGTGCTGATGGAGGCTTGCTGAACAGGACTAAAAACAGCCTGTTAGGAGGTTTGGGAGCCAGACCACCTGGGTTTCAAACCCAGCTCTGTTCCGCGTTACTAACCTCTCTGAGCCTCAGTTTTCTCACCTATGAAGTGGGTGTAATAATAGTACTAACTTCTTAGGGGATATAGGAGTGTCAAATGTGTTAATGTTCATGAAGCGCTCAGAACATGCCTGGCACATGTTTGTTATGTAAGTGTGTGTTAGAGCAAATACATAACTACAATTAAAACCAGTCTCATCTGTACCTTGTTCCTTCTGCTCCTGGCATTCCATACTGCTGAAGTAGCAGTTAATGTTATAGCAAAGATCAGCTGGGCTGAAGGGCCAACCTCACAAACAAACTGGGCAGGCCTTCCTCCGCAGCTTCTGGACTCTGCCCGGGGATGATCGTTAGGTTGTTACCAAGGCTCCACAGAGCACTCCTCTCTCAGATTCTGTTCCCTGAGTCCCTGCCCTGGCCTTGGTGACAATGATGGCCTAACCTACCTCCACCCTAAGCTTCCCCTTATCTTCTTATCTCAAAACCAATGTCCTTGCTCATCAGTTTGCAGACTTGAGCCTGACTTGGCAATAGGCCTTGAAATGGAAAGAAATAATTCAGTGTGTGGAGGGTGAATGGCCAAGAGTCCTTGTCTCAAAGTTGTTGGGAAGACTCACAAGTCACTAGAGCCTTGCTGTGGCCTACACAGATGGCTAACCTCTGCTTGGTTCACTTTTTAGCCCAAGGCTAGCCTAAAGGCCACATTATGGAATTGGAGGAGTTCTTCAGGGACCCTCCTGCTCAGGCCTCTTTTTATTTGCCCCCTGATCCCACCCCTATTTCCCGAGGCTTGTCACTCTGATTTCCAACCTGGGTCCACGCTTTCTGGCACTGATGCTAGCCTAAACCCATTGCTGTCAAACTGGTTCTGACTCAGCAACCCCTTAGGACAGAGTAGAGCTGCCCCATAGGGTATACAAGGCTGTACATCTCGATGGAAGCAGACTGCCACATCTTTCTCCTGTGGAGTGGCCAGTGGGTTTGAACCACCGATCTTTCAGTTAGCAGCTGAGCACTTAACCACTGTGCCACTATAGCTCCTCAATGCCAGCCTGACCTCCATCAAAATGCACCTACCCAACTTGTCTGCTCTCATTCTAGGTGACAATAGGTGTCCTGAGTCACAGGTCAGGTCACAATAAACAGCTCATTCCATGTATGTGAAGGAGGAAATACACGCAAAGCAATTGACATGCCAACCTGGAGCACCAGGAACACAAGCAGCTGTGCTAGGGGTCCTTCTGGAAGGGCAGGACCCAGAAGAAGGTCAAGAGTTGCTTTCTGAGCAGTAGGGAAATGAGTGCCAGCAGGCCAGAGCAGCAGAGGGCATCTTGGCAGCCTCAGAGGAGCAGTGGAAGTGGCAGTGCAGGCGGTGGTCCCAGGGAGGGTAGATGCGCAGCAGTGACACAAAGAGCAGTCTGAGAGAGCACAGGCAGACAGCACCATCAGCCGGAATGGCCCACAGCAACAGAAAAGGCAGAGATCCAAGGGGGCTCTGAGTACTGCTGAAGCCCACCCTGGGCCATATGACTCAGCAGTCCCAACCCAGAAGAAGTGAAGGCAGGAACTCAAGCACCAACGTCCATCAACGTTCATTGCAGCACTTTTCACAATAGCCAGAAAAGTGGAAACCACCTAAATGTCCATCCACAGATGAATGGATAAACACAATGTGACACGTACATGCAATAAAGTATTACTCAACCTTAAAGAGAAAAGAAATCCTAATGCATGGATAAACCCTGAAAACGTCATGCTGAGTGAAATAAGTTAGTCACAATGGGACAAATACTGTATGATCTCACTTATATGAAATAAGCAAATATATAGAAACCAAACATTAGTTCTTAGTGGTTACCAGGGGTGGGAGGGAAAGGGAAAGAGGGACTTTGTGTTTGTGGGGCATTGAGTTTATACTAATGGTGGTGGAATAATTTGGAAAAGGACAGTGATAATAGTGGCACAGCATGAAGGATGTCATCAATGTCATTGAATTGTAAATGTGGGAGTTGTGTTGGGATTTTCGTGGTGGGAAAATGAGCAGTTCTGGTCAGGGGCTCTCATATGATTGCAATTGGAGGGGACTGCATCTGGAACACTGGGCATGGGGAGTGACTGGGCCTCTCTCTCCCTTCATATGGTCTCAGGGTCCCTCCATGCCATCTCACAGCATTGAGGCCTCATGCGGTACATTCTCCCCAGGAAATTTCACCCATCTACATGTTGATGCCAGGAGCTCTGGTAGCATAGTGCCTAAGGCACTTGACTGCTAACCAGAAGGCTGGAGGTTCAGACCCACCAGCCACTCCTCGGAAGGAAGATGGGGCAATCTACTTCCGTAGTGGTACTGCCTCGGAAACCCAAGGAGGAGTTGCTATGAGTCATGGCCGACTCGACGGCACATAACAACAACAACAACAACAACAACAACATGTTGATGCCAGCCCAGACCTATTTCCTGAACTCTGTGTTGTTGTTGTTATTTGCCATTGAGTTGGACCCTACTCATACAGGCCCCTCCTTGGGTTTTCAAGGCAGTATTACTATGGAAGTAGGTTGCCCAACCTTCCTTCCGAGGAGTGGCTGGTGGGTTTGAACCGTCAGCCTTCTGGTTAGCAGTCAAGTGCCTTAGGCACTACACCACCAGAGCTCGGGTGGCACAATGGTTAAGTGCTTGGCTGCTAACTGACAGGTTGGTTGTTCGAACCCACTCAGTGGCTCTGAAGGAGAAAGACCTGGCCATGTTCTTCTGTAGAGATTACAGCCCAGAGCTCAAACATAGCAATTGTGAAGATGACAAAGGAATGGCAAGTATTCAGTTTTATTGTACATAGGGTCACTATGAGTCAGCACCGGATTGACCAACACCGCCTAACAACAGCAACAACTCCATGGTAGGGGAAACATCTCTGCCTGTGAATTCTACAGTACTTGGAATCACTTCTGAGAACTCTGAGAATTTCAAGTTTCCTAGGTCACAGGAAACAACTAATTTTGGTCCATGAATAGTTTTAAGTTAGTGAATCTAGCTGTTTTATTTCTTACAGGGGAGCTCATCCTGAGTACTTGAGTCTAAATAAAGTATCTAGAATATGGGTCCTGATGTGAAATAACTATCACATCACCTGTGTAGCAGAGGTCTGGAGCACAAGGAAGCATCATTGCTGCTACTCAGTGGTGTGTCCATTTGCATAAGTAGTGCAAGGTTGTCTCAACAGAGCTATTCAGCTTCATGTGTGTAACATGTGCTGAAGAAACTCTCTGTTTAAATCTTAATAAAATTGAGTTTTACCAGTCAAAAAAAAAAAAGATTACAGCCAAGAAAACCTTATGGGGCAGTTCTACTCTGTCACATGGGATCGCTGTGAGTCAGAAGCAACTTGATGACACCCAACAACAACAACAACAACAACAGACTCATATAATCAATTGCCCACTGATCATCTCTCTGTGGATGTCTCATAGGCTTCTCACACTTAGCATGCCCAAAATGGATGTCTTCATTTCTCTCACACCCCAACATGGTCCTTGTCCAATGATCTCCAATGTTCCTATCTCAGTGACTGGAATCCCTATCCACCCAATTGCCCAAGTCATTTCAGACCCTTCCTTCCCTCTCCGTTTTCAATCACTCACCATGTCTTGTCAAATCTACCTCCTAAATATATCTAAAGATCATAATTTCCTCTTCTTTCTGCCCCTGGACTATTGCTACAACCCCTAACTGGTTTGCCTGTTTCCACACTCTTCCCTTTCAAACTGTCTTCCACACCAGGGCCAGTGGTTAAGAATACAGGCTTTGGAGCTAGATAGATCTGTTTTTGAGTCTCATCTCTGCCACTCACTGACTCTGTGACCTTGGGCAAGGCATTCACTTCTCTGTGTCTCTGTTTCTTCATCTATAAAATGGGGATAATAATAATTTTACCTACTCGCAGGGCTGTTCCCAGGATTCAATAAGATAATGTATTGGCACAGTGCTGGACACACAGTAAACACTCAATAAGTGATTGTGGAGTATTTGAGAAGGGGACTTAGATGAGAGAATACAGATGGTTCCAGTAGCCCACCTTCTTCACTGAAGACATGGACCATACCAGCTATGACTTGGGTATGTCGGGTCTAAATAGGAAAGATGGCCCATTTGTGTAGACGAGGGGAAAGCATGGATGTTTTGGGAGACAGAATCAGACTGCATTGTATTCCTGAGGTCAGGTGGCAGCTAAGTGCTGGAGAAACATGCTTGGAAGTGGACTAAACCAGGCCAACTGGATCCAGCATGTCTGGAGCCAGACAGCAGAGGGCACCAGAGGTTGACGAGATTATAATTCCTTGGATTGCAGTGGGGGTGGGAGTGGGAAGAGAAACCTGAAGGAAGAAGTTTGGGGTCCTAATTCCAAAGATGGAGTTGGCTGAGAAGGCTGTCCAGAGGGAAGAAGTGCTCTTGGGCTTGCTCTCCTTTAGGACTCGGGATGAGTATGGTTAGGGACGTGGGGCAGTTTTGGGGGGGGGCGGCTAAAACTTGAGGGTGAGGGTTGAGTGATCGAATTAAGACATTTACAAAGTATATCAAGGACAATGCATCTATGTTAGTCTGGAGTCTTTTTGAGCCTTCTCTCTTTTCTCTGAATCCCAATGGTTCTTCGAATGGCAGAATTCTCAACTGAGGACCCTGGAGAGTGGAGATTTCCTTACCTGTAGTAGAGACCACAGCCCTAATGTATGCATAAAAGAAGCCTTAGGCTCCCCTTACAAATGAGGAAACTAAGTCTCAGAACCACCAGCCACTCCTCGGAAGGAAGATTGGGCAATTTACTTCCGTAGAGATAGTGATACCGCCTCAGAAACCCAAGGAGGGGTCACTATGAGTCGGGTCAACTGGACGGCACATAACAACAACAAGTCCCAGAAGGAGTGACTTGCCTAAGGTCATATTGTTTTTGTTGTTATTAGCTTTCAGTGCCACACATAACAACAATGAGATCATATAGTTAGGATTAAGAGTAACAGACACCACTTACTGAGACTTTATAGTTACTGCTGAACACACTGCATGCATTATCTCCATTTAATCCTCCAAACAGCCTCATGAGGCAGAGTCAAACATTGTATTATCACATTTTACAGATGAGGAACTGAAGCTCAGAAAGGCTAAGCCTTTTGCCCAAGGTCACACAGCTAGGCAGTGGTGTAGCCAGGATTTAAATTCAGATAGTCTGACTCCAGGACCTGTGCTCTTAACCACCACACTCTGCTGACTCACATAGGCCAAGAGCTAGTTCTCCAGACTCCTAAAGCAGTGCTACATTGTTTTGGATGAAATCTAATTTTAGTAAGTAAAATCCTGGTCTCAATTTAAGTACAATGGCAAGGTGGTTTGCTACTTTAAATGGATCCTTGGTGAATTCTTGTGTAAGGGAAATACCCCCATCTTTCATGCCTTCATCCATAAACTACCTGCTTTGTAATGTTCATATACTGTGCGAACTGTCCAGTTGATGTGCGATTGGTTTGATTACTACAGAGCAATTGCCAACATGTGTTCTGTTTTAGGTGGCTTCTTTCTCAGCCAGTTCTGACTCTCTTCTGGGCTATCTTCCTACACCAGATTGTCAGAAGTTCAGAGATGGTGAAAGAAAGTCAGTTAAAGAGATTATTTTTGGACAATCCTCTATTTTGTTTTCCCTATACTTCTTGACCAAGCCATCTTTCTTTACAGTATTCTGTCTGCATGGAGGCATGTATACATTCATTCATTAATAAAACACTTGCTGAGCCCCTACTATATGCAAAGCACTGTACCAGGTCTTGAGGGTACAGTGATGAACAAGGCTTGCGTGGTCCCTGCACTCATGGAGTTTTGAGTCTAGAGGTGGAGTACGTGGATTGTAAATCATTTGCTCTCGGGTGCTCCTGATTTGAACTGGGGCTGGCCTATCTTTTCCATTCCCATTGCCTTAGCCTGATCTTTCATCATCTCTCTCTTCCTTGGACAACTGCAGCTGGTCAGTCAGTGTCTGCCTCCTTCCACCCCCCACCCCAGCCCGCACATAGCAGACAGCAGCAGACAGACTCCACCTTTGAAAACATCCCTTTCAACATGTCACATCCTTCCCCTGCTCAACCTGCTCAAAATCCTTCAATGACGCCCCATTTCCTGCCAAATGGGGCCCACATTCCTTCACCATCTGATCAAATTCAAGCAGCTCCACGAGCTGATCCTGCCCTATCCTCTCCTCCACACCCTTGTTTCCTATTGGTCTTCTTTCTCTAGTTAGGGAGAGTCTTCTTATTGTCCCCATAATTGCTAGCTCCTTTCTTATCTGGACGTTAGGTCTATCTCCTCAAATTCTACCTGCCATTAAGAATATCTAACTAGAGTAACACCTCCTGCAGGAAGCTTTCCCCAAGTATTCCCTTCTTTCTCTGCTCTCCCTTTTCTGTGATCTGGGCCCAACATCCTGCTAGTGTAAGGATCAAATAAGATGTCGTCATGGGCAGATGCTTTGTATCGCATAATGCGAGGGTATCTTCATATCTGCTCTCATATTGACTATTTATTGAGCATGAATCCTCTTCTAGACAGTAAAACTCAGTGGTTTATAAATATCATCTTATTGAATCCTCATGAAATAGATAATATTTATTAGTCCATTATCCAGATGAAGAAACTGAGGCTTAGAGAAGTTAGGTATCTGGCCCAAAGTCCATCTGGGGAGATCTTTCAGGAGGTCCATTGAACTAAGTCAGTTCGCATCCCAACTCTGCCTCTTTTTAGCTCCCTGTAGTTCAACTCTATATGACCTTTGAGTTCCTTGAAACTTGGTTTTAAAATTTTCTATTGATATTGGCCCTAATCCTGATTGATTATTTTACTGTTGTAACTCACCTCAAAGTCTTTGGGAAACAAGCTGAGGGTATAATTTAATACGTGCAAATAAAACGTTTCTCTTTACATGTACACCAATGTTCATTGCAGAACTATTCACAATAGCCAAAAAGTGGAAACAGCTTAAAGACCCATCAACAGGTGAACTGATAAAATGTGGTACATACATACAATGGAATGTTATTCAGCCATACAGAGAAATGAAGTCCTGATACATGCTGCAACGAGGATGAACCTTGAAAACATTGCACTTAATGAAATAAGTCAATCACATAAGGACAGATATTGTATGATCCCACTTGTACAAACTCTCTAGAATAGGCAAGTGTATAGAGACCAAAGCTTATTACCAGGGGTGGGAGGGAGGGAGAAAGGAGGATTCATTGCTTAGCAGATAGTGAGCTTCTGTTAAAGTTGATGGGACAATTTGGAAATGGATAATGGTGATGATTGAACAAAATGATAAATAAAACTGTTGTTGTTAGGTGCCATCGAGTTGGCTTCAACTCATAGTTACCCTATGTATAACAGAATGAAACACTGCTCAGCCCTGTGCCATGCTCATAATAGTAAGTATGTTTGAGTCCATTGTTGCAGCCACTATGTCAATCTGTCTTGCTGAGGGGCTTCCTCTTTTTTTGCTAATTCTCTACTTTACCGTGCATGATGTCCTTCTCCTGGGATTGCCCCTCCTGAGAATATTCTCAAAATATGTAGGATGAAATCCCACCATCCTCACTTCTGAAGGAGCGTTCTGGCTGTACTTCTTTTATTTATTTATTTTTTAGAAAT
>NW_006921840.1:2468108-2481202 GCF_000298275.1 Orycteropus afer afer | reverse complement strand
CCATGAATTTTGGTTTTCTTCATTCTTCTTTGCTCTGGATGAGGAGAGACCCATCGTTGCATCTAGATGGCAGCTTGCTAGCTTTTAAGACTGGCTGTACTTCTTGTAAGACAGATTTGTTTGTTCTTCTGGCAGTCCATGGTACCATGGTATATTCAATATTCTTCACTAATATCACAATTCAAATGTATCAATTCCTCTTCAGTGTTCCTTTTTTATTGTCCAGCTTTTGCACGCATAGGAGGTAATTGAAAAGACCATGGCTTGGGTCAGGAGCACTTTAGTCATCAAAGTGACATAACTAATGTCACTGAATTACAGATGTGATGAATGATGAAACGGCAAACGTTTTGTTGCATATGTATTTATCACAATAAAACCCAAACAAACAAAAACCAATCACCTGCTTCTCCTGTCTCAGGAGGTCAGGAGAGCAGTGGTACCAGTGCTGGGTGAGCATCTTCTAATCCTGTGCTCTATGAGGCCTTGAGGAAAAGGCAATCTCAATCAGAAGCCAAAGTTCACTTCTTTCTGTGAAAGAAAAGGGTATGGAATGTGTGCCAAGTCACTCTATCAAGATGCCAAGCTGTGCCATCAACTGCATTTCCTGCCATGGTTTTATTGTTATTTTTTAAGGAACCATCAGGTGGTAATGGGTGATTCAAGCTTTACTTACTCTTCTTGTTTATTTCCCTTTCTCGACCTTCAGCTTTTTTTTTCCCTTAATGTTTGTTCCAGGTTTTGACAAAGTACTGAGGTACTTGACTTGTGTTGGTAACTTTTATTTTTCCAATGTCTTCTTAGGAACAAAAAATTAAAGGAAGTGACAGTATTTCCAAACCATCTTTTATGCCATTGGTAAATGGATTGCACCTGCTGCTTCTAAGGTCATTCTCCAATTGTTTTCTTTTGCAGTAAAACCTCATTAAGAGACACTCCATGAGTACCAAATGGGAATGGCCTGGACCCTAACTGGCTTTTCTTTGCCCACACTGGGCAGAAGGAGCCACCTGAAGAAATGGACGTTGTGAGAGTGGTTTCCATACTTCAAGGCAGCAAACTTTGTATTTTGTTTGGCTGGAATGGCTCCTTTGGCAGCACCATTTGTCTGCTGACGATTGATGCCAGGGATTCTTTTCATATCATTAAGGCAAGTCTCCCAAGACCTTGATTAAGCTACAATTTATTAGCCTACTTGGAGCTACTGTGAGTTATTCAAAGCAATAAAACGTCATTTCTTTACAAGTAACCTGCAATACAGATGGTCCACTAATTTGAAGGTCTACCTCCAATTAGTGTGAATAAGTGAGGCTGGACTGTATTCAACAGCAATTTATTGATTTCCTTTGTCATACAAATCACTCTCCCTAGACAACAATTCTTTTTAACAGCTCCCAATACCTTAGGAAGACTGGAACAGCCAGGTTCTCCCTCAGAGACAAGGATGAGCTGTCCACCCACCTGTCCTTTGAGTTCAAACATTAGTGATAGGGAAGCCTTTGCATAGGTGCAGCCATACTCTTATAGTTTTGTCCCTTGTGGCTGAAGTTAAGGGTGAGTATATAGCTGAGGTGGAAGAGCGGTTCTGTGTGATGCTGGCCCAAGTTGCTTTATTGTTCTAGATCTGAGTTTCCTTGTTCTGCAATTGTATACTCAGCCCTTGAATGAGATTAAGGGCCATCAGTTAATAGGGTTTAGGCTCAGTCTGCAAACTGGGTTAGGGAACATTAAGGGCCAGGATTAGGGCTCAGTCAGTGGCCCGGGTTAGGGCTAGGCCTGTGGTTGAGGGACTAAGCGAAAGGACTTTCTATTCTGACTGCCTATGCTCCACCCCACTGAGCTCAAGATACAAGACACCAGTAGTAACTAGCTCAAAACTCACTGCCATCAAGTCAGTTCTGACTTATAGCAACCCCTCCTTGGGTTTCTGAGGTGATATCTCTACAGAAGTAGATTGCCTTGTCTTCTCTCCGAGGAGTGGCTGGTGGGTTTGAACCACCAGCCTTCTGGTTAGCAGCCTTAAGCACTACACCACCAGAGCTCCCGTAGTAACTAGAAGAGACCGGAATTACAAGACAAAGACATTTATGAAGGTGGGAAAGATACTGGACAATTTCCTGCCCAGTATGTAAACACTTTCTGTATAGAAGGCAAGAAGCAGAGGTTTACTTGACAGTCACTGGTGTAGCAAGGAATTCTGGGATTCCCAATACATCTTTGAAATAGATGCCCTTCTTTGCTGTGAATTTCTTTGCCAGGAGCCCTGGCCATGGAGTACTCCTGGTGTATGGTTCAGTCAAATTTCTATTCTCTGCTTATACTAAGAGCAGGGAAGAAAGGAGAAAGGCTGGGCGACCTTGGCCATGTTTGAGTTACCAAATGACAATAGCATTCCTGTGTAGCATGCTAGGGAAATGGGTTTCTCTGATCTCCTGGGAGGAATAGTAATTATCAAGTTTTGAAAAGCCTAGGGAATCTGTAACTGAGGGCTGCCTTTCATTTGGAACAGGAAGACACAGACATGGAGGGCAAGACTGATAAGTGAAAGGGCCTGAAGCACCATTTCCCTTGCAGGATGCTGGGGCTGGGCTGGGGAAGATGCAACAGGAGACGGTGGTGGAGGTGGCGGTGGGGAATCTACCCTGCTTGACCTAAATGCTCACAACCACTCTATAAGGTCATTACCATTATTACACCCATTTTACAGATCAGGAAACTGAGATACAGAAAGAGGCAGAGGTCACATTGCTAGTGAATTACCAAGCTGTAATTTGAGCTCTAGACTGTCTCACTCCAGAACCTTCAGTTCTTTCTAGGTTACTGGGAAGATCAAGTACAATTGGGATTGCAGGGAGACAAGGCAAAGAAGAGGTAGAGGGCATTATGGTAACATGGCCCCTCAAGTGCTTTGAGATGATGTCAGTGCTAAGAGGTTGCACAGTATAGTGATGAGGAGGATACACCAGGTATCTAACAGTCTGAGTTCAAATCCCAGAATTACCACTTCATGGCTGTGTGACGGTAGCAAGTTACTTGACCTCTCCTCCATACTTTAGTTTCTTCATGTGTGAAAGAGTGATCCAGGGATAATAATGGTACCTACTTCATGGGGTGGTTGTGAGGAGTGAATAAATCAGTACTTGAGCATGTTTCAACAATGATTAACACCCCATGAAGGCTCACCCATTGAAGTCATCACCATTGAGTTGAATTCTGACTCACAGTGACCCTATAGGACAGAGTATAACTGCCCCATAGGATTTCCAGGGCTGTAAACCTTTATAGAAACAGATTGCCACATCTGTCTCCTGCAGTGGATTCTAGCAGCCAAGTGTTTAACCACTGCACCACCAGGGCTCCTTTCACAAAGGCTACTTAGCTATTTAACTCCTAATGTAGCAATAAAACACACGAGCACTGAGTCTTTGGTTGGCTGGGAGCTCTTTTTAGCCTCCGTTCTTCCCCAAAACCTCCTTTTGGATTGCTTTGAGACTTAAATGAGGCAATGCATGAAGAGAAGAGCACATAGCCAACCCTGGCTTCCCGGCAGCTGTTCTGCTAATGCAAAACATCAGGCCTTTGCAACTAACCCTAGGGTAGAGTCCACATTCTCCTGTTGAACTAGGATCAGGGAGGTCAAACAACATCACACTGAGTAGGTCAGTGGGAAGAGATGGAGACAACCTCCTGCTCTGCAAGGAATTCTGCTGTTAATGTAGCTGACTCTTAGGTCCTGTGTTCAGACAGGGGAGGGACAGGGGCCATGGCATCACATACCATTTTGGCCCAGATCCACAGCCTAAAGAAGTCAAACCCTGCGAGATGGTTGAGCCAATGAGTAAGAACTCAGCCTCCAGAGCCAGGCTTACCTGGGTCCAAATCCCAACTGTATCACATAGTGTTTAACCATGGGCAAGCCATTTCACCTCTCTGAGCCTTGTTTTCCCCTCTGGAAAGTGGGGATCATCACCAGACCTTCCTCACAGGGCCGTTGCAAGAATTCACTGACTGAACATGTGCAGAGAGCTTAGGGCAGTGGCTGGCACGTAGTCTGAGGATTGGTAATTGATTTCCGGCAAAACCGACGAGATGAGTGAGAAATGCAGGCAGGCTGTGGTGCTCCTCCCCACCCTCTCCCCTTCCCCACCGGCTGGAAGATGCTCCTGTCCAAATGGGAAATGGAAGCCAAAATAGCACAATAAAGGAAAGGAAGCGCTCCGGGCCCAGATGGGCTCCCACTCTCAGGCCTGAGGAATGTGCTGACTCTTTAGGAAAAGGCCTTTGGCAGTCACTTAACACAATGACAGAGCAAAGGGAAATGAGCACGTCTGTCACCAGGGTTAGTGCCAAGTTTTTTAAGAAGGTGGTGAGGATATGGGGAATGGGAGGCCCCGCACATTCCTGGAGCCAGTTCACAAAACCACCTCAGCAGCACACTCAGGTTAAGGTGGCAGAAGACCTGTCCCTCCCCCATGCCCTTCCCCAAGGAGTAATCTTGACAGGCCTCCTAGGGGGGCTAGTGACCCTAGAGCGTGGGCTGGGTCACAGAGGGGCCCCTCATGCTTCCTTTATTCTATTCCACAAACTTATGTGGAGTGTCAACGAGTGCTAGGCACTGGGCTAGGAGCCATGGCGGTTGCTGGGAAGAAGGACACAGGTATCTTGCCCTGAAAGAACTCAACAGAGGATAGAGGCTGTGCTCCCTACAACACTGGGAAGATGTCTTTTGAAATGCTGAGGGGGGCTTCCTTGGAACAAAGAGAATGTCTGGAAAGGATAATGCTTTGCATGGAATAACCTCTAAAGGTGGAATTTAAGACATCAGAGGGGGTGTTATTTCCTGGGCGGGGGGTGGAGAGGCCATAGCAGACTGTAAACTCATTAAAGGAAAGACATAGGGCTGTATCAATCACTTGACCAGTAGCTAGCATGGCTTTATATCTAAGGAGATATGTAGACCAGGCATTTAGAATTCAGTGCCCCCAGCTTTGATTGAGTGCCTACTCTGTGCCAGGCACAAGGCCAGCTGCTGTCCTGTGCTTTCATATAGAAAACCTGTCTGAGGTCAATTAATGTAAACATTGAATGATTGGGCATGAATCACAGAAAGGCTCTTAGGCATAATGTAACATGGTAGTTTTCCAAGTGTGGTCCCTGGACCAGCAGTGTCAGCATCATCTGGGAACTTTTTAGAAAGGAAAAGTCTCACCCCCATTCCAGATCTACTGAATCAGAACATTTCAGGGAGTGGGGACAACAATCACCCTCCAGGTAATGAATGCTGATTTCCATTCAGGTTTGGGAACTACCGCTCTGACCCAGTAATCTGTAAACCCAGTGGTCTCTGAGGAGCTGTAGAGGTTCTAGGGGCACCTCTGGGAGAGGAGGGAAGCCTCCAGCAGCTCCCCTTTTCTCCCCCTTACATGTTGAGCTTCCACAACAGATTGTGTTTAAAGAAAGTGTTCCAAAAGGAAAAAGTTTGAAAATCGTGACTCTAGTTTAATCATCGCTTTCTTCACTCTACCCATCTATTGTACAGATGGGAGAGACTAAGGCCCAGAGTGGGGAAGGCCTTTGCTCCAGGAGGCAGAATTGGGACTACCACCCAGGCCTCCTAACTCTTAGCCTAGGATGCTTTGCAACATCTCAGGCTGCCCCTCATGAGGGAGGAAACAGGAAGACAAGGCTTTGAACTATTTCCTCTTTCCTCCTGAGGCCCAGGGCCTGTAGCCCTAGACCACCTCCTGGTCAACCTGACTCTTCCCCCAACCAGCACTCATCTCAAGATGAAGGATCATGGGAAGTCTTCCTGAACATTCAGCCTCTCCCTCCATTCATCAGCCCCAGTTGAGTCTGAGGCTCTGCCTGTTGTTGTTGTTGTTGTTGTTATGTGCCGTCAAGTCGGCCCTGACTCATAGCGACCCCTCCTTGGGTTTCCGAGGCAGTATCACTACGGAAGTAGGATTGCCCAACCTTCCTTCCGAGGAGTGGCTGGTGGGTTTGAACCGCCAGCCGTCTGGTTAGCAGGCAAGTGTCTTAGCCACTATGCTACCAGAGCTCCCGAGGCTCTGCCTAGCTCTGCATTTCCTTGGCCTCCATTCCCTGCCCATCCCAGCAGCACTCTGTCATTACTATCACACTATGAGCTGAGGTCATTGTGAGCCTCTCCTGGGTGGGGGAATCTTTGCATATTGTACCATGTGTCCTTTCTTCCCAGCCTCCAACACTGTTAGCCTATTGCTGCAGCAAGCAGCTCACCAGGCTTGGTGAGTGGGCAGAAGAGATATCAGTGGGGTTGGGGCCTTCCACATGCTGTGCTCTCTGCCCAAGTCCCAAAGGCCCAGCTGGCAGGGCTGCCCTACTGCTGCCTGTGCCCTTGCTCAGGCATCGACTTTGATTTCAGCCTTGAACCTCTACCAAACTCAAATGGTTGCCTACCCCCAGGGCAAGAGCACCGTGTCTAGCTACCTCTACAGTGGAGGGGAGAGTGCAGAGGTTCCTCTAGGTGCCAAGTGAGGACAGCTCCCAGGCTGGAGTAGGAGTCTTAAGCCAGCTGAGCCTACGTGAACAAAGTCAAGACAACAGCAGTGTGAGTCAGCTGCTTGGCTCTTCCCTTCTCTGTGTGTGTGTGTGTGTGTGGTGGAAGAGGAGGTTCTGGAAAAGGGAGAGACTGAAAATAAATTGGAAACATAACCACTAAGAGGCTAATGTTTGCAAGCCAAGCCAGCTCATTCCCCCCCCCCCCACCAGCTGCAAAAGAGGATTTAAAACCTTAGCCAGGTCCGCCCCTGTCCGACCTCTTAGCTTCCATGGACTGGCTTGTATCAGGAATTTCACAAATGATGGAAGCCGAGTAGCATGCGGGATATAGCACCAGCTCTGGAGTCAGATGGATGAATTTTCAAATCATGGTTCTGTCATTCACTAGCTGATCTCAAAAGTTAGGCAAGGGACCCTACTTCCTTGAATCCTAGTTTCCTTAGCTCTAAAAAGGGGATGGTGGTGGTTCAATGGTTAAGCTGCTGTGGTAGTTATGTTTGTGTGTCAACTTGGCTGGGCCTGGTTGAGTGGCTGGGAAGCTGGTGGTAGTTATTCCCCAAGATGAGACTGGCAATCAGCTCCATGGTGGGATCTACCACAAGCAGCTGAGTAGCTGCCTTTGGGATATGGTCTGCTTCCTGTATACAAGGAGAAGCCTTGGGAATGGTCTCTAGCTTATGGCACGCTTGGACCCTGCATGTAGCCTTGTCATTGCTCAGTAGCCTGCTATGCTATGCTCTGCCAACCTTGGGACTTAAGTTAATAGCCTGCCATGTGGTTTGGTAACATCAGGACTGTGCCTTTTGACTTGTCAACCTTGGGGCTTCTCAGCCCCAGCAGCCAGCAGCTATCTGAGTGAAGAAATGCCTCTAGCTCCAGTGGGCTGGGAGTAGGAGGCAGAGCTGGACCCCAAGGTTGAGGGGTTTTCACCCAGCCCCTAGAACCTGGCACTTTGAACTTGGACTTAGAGCCTCCAAATTGTAAGAATAAACTCCTATTTGTTAAGGCCTTCCCATCTGTGGTATATTCCTGTCAGAGCGGCACTAGGGAACCAGAACAGCTGCTAACCAAAAGGTTGGCAGTTCAAACTCACCCAGCAGCTCTGTGTGAGAAAGACCGCTCCTGTAAAGATTACAGCCTAGAAAACCCTATGGGGCAGTTTGTCACTTATGGTTGCTGTGATTTGGAGTCGACTTGATGGCACCCAACAACAACAATATTAGGCTGAACCATATGAAAATAGTATTCTTTTAGGTCAAAAAAAAAGATTGAACACTACTTATTTCATATGATTCAACTTGATGGCTCCTTCCTCCCTGGGTTATTGTGCAGATTAAATGAGTTAATAAACAAAAAGTGGTTATATCAGCACCTCATACATAATAAAAACCCCAAAACTAAAATCACTGCCATTAAGTCAATTCCAACTCATAGTGACCCTATAGGATAGAGTAGAACTGCTGCCCCACAGGCTTTCCAAGGCTGTAAATCTTTATAGATGCAGACTGCCTCATCCTTCCCCATCTAACACCTACTACCAGCTACAGATTTAACCTCAAGCTTGGCCATCTCACAAATACAAGCCCTGGAAAGGCTGAAATACATCAGTGGCATAATCTGGGGGATTAATATGTACCCCTTGACCAAGTATCTCTCCTCTCTGGGCTGTTCCGGATCTTAAAATTTCTTGTTTGTCACTTTTTGTGGTGAAACCACTCTCCAGCTCTCCAGTGAAACAAACAAAGAAACAAAAAACCCAAACTCCCTGCCATCGAGTGGATCCTGATTCATAACGACCCCTATTGAGTTTCTGCGGCTTTAAATCTTTACAGAAGTAGATTGCCCCATCTTCCTTCCACAGAGCAGCTGATGGGTTTGAACCACTGACCTTCCGGTTAGCAGCCAAAAACCTTACCCACTACACCACCAGAGCTCCTTCTTTCCAATGAAGGCTCCCATTAAAGAATCCCCAAAAGGAAATGGATAAACTCATCACCATCCACAGGTATTCACTCATTCATCCAGCAGCTTGTATTAAGAACCTAAAATGTGCCTGGCACTGTGCTAGGTGCTGAGTTGAAGAAGGTCTGGTCTTGCCCCGGAGGAATTTGCAGTTTGGTATGGGAGAAAACCCCTAAACAGGTACCAACTGTTAACAACTGTTATAGCCATGAGAAGTGTGTTCCAAGACTTGTAAGGGTATCAAAGAAGGATCATTAAACTCTGCTTGGGGGTCACCAAAGACTACATTAAAAAAGTAAAATTTGGAGGGATGCCCAGATCAAAGCTCTACACCCCCTCCAACATTTTCATATAGTTAAAGCCAGGCTGAAACAAACATCAAAGTCAGACTTGAAAAAAAATAAAAAAGTGAAATTTCAATGGCCCTTGAGAGATATGTAGGCATTTCTTGGGTGGAAATGGTATGGCTCTAGAAGGACATTTCCAGCAGTGGGAACCTAGTGTGTAGAGGCACAGGCCTGCAAAGGGGAGTTGTTTTTAGTGATTGGTTAAATGTTTAGTGTGTTCGGAATATGCAAGGAAGGGAGAGACAGGAACTGAGGCTGAAGAGGTAGGTCAGGGCTGTTTTGGAAGTGCCTTGTATGGCAACTTAATGGGCTTGGATGTGTTCCTGCAGGTAGCTGAGAACCAACTGACAAAAGTTTCCCAGAACATCCATGTTTAAGACAACTGATTGTTCCTGGGCATCTGAGATAATTTTTTAAAAATTGTTAGTATTTTTTACTCAACTTTATTAAGGTATAATTTACATATAAGAAAATATACTCATTGTAAGTGTACAATCCGTTAAGTTAACAAATATGTATACCAATGTAACTAACACCACCTGCTGTAGTTAAGGTTGTGTATCAACTTGGCTGGGCTGTGGTTTTGAGTGGATGGGCAGCTGGATGCATTTATTCCCCATGATTAAATTGACTATGGTGTAATCAACTCCATGGTGGAATCAGCTGTGAGCAGCTAATTAGTTGACTTTGGGATGTGGCCTGCTTCCAGTATATAAAGAGATGCTTTGAGAAAGGTCTTAAGCATCTTGGCACATCTGGATCCTGCATTTGGCTGAGTTATCAGTGGCCTGCCATGTTGCCTGCCAATCTTGAGATTGTTCCTGGACTTTAACTAGTGGCCTGCTGTGTTGTCTACTAATCTTGGGACTATACCATTTTACCTGTTGATCTCGGGTTTGTCAGCCTCAGCAGCCAGAAGCTGTGTGAGTCAGAAAAAGCCACCAGCTCTACTGGGCCTGGAACAGAAGGCAGAGCTGAAGCCCAAGGTCGAGGGGCCTCCCACCCAGCCCCTAAAGCTGGCACTTTGAACTCAGACATCTAGCCTCATTAACTGTAAGAGAATAGATCCCTGTTTGTTAAAGCCATTCACTTGCAGTACTTCTGTTACAGCACCTCTACAGACTCAAAACACCACCTTTAGACCCAGGTGACAGGGGACCCCTGCAATTTGATGCACCTTCCTTAAAATTTTCTAAGTCCCACTCCAGTGCCTAGGACTGGCTGGGGCCAGCACTGTCATTGAGATTGGATCCTCATAGTCCAGAATGGATCCACACGAGTATGGGGCCTGGTTTATGTTTATCTCTTCTTCAGGGCACTCTCTGATTCTCCATCCCCTTTTATCACCCCTAGTGCTCGGGGTTGACCAGCTGTCCCGAGGAACTCCAAGCCTCTCAGCTACGGCATCATTCCATAGGATCACCTAAAGGAGATTCAACTCTAGGAGGGCACTGGCCTGTGCAACATTTCTTTCACAGAATTGCATGAGTTTGAGCCACCAGAATGGTACTGATAAACTGAGTTTCGCACGATTAGTTTAGATAGGGGCTTCACAGAAACTATCTGTCTAGTCCCTGAGCATTCTAGGAATGACCCTGGGTGTGACCACCACTGCAATCAAGATTCCTATCATTTCCATCATAGCAAAATGTGTCCTTGAAGCCCTTTGCAATCAATCTCACCCTTACTCCTTGATCATGACTACCACTATCCTACTTTCTGTCATTCATTATAGGTTAGTTTTGCCTATTCTAGAATTTCAAGAAAAAAAAAAAAAAAGCAGCATCTAGCCTTTTGTGCTTGGCTTCTTTCAATCAGCAGAATGCTTTTGAGGTTCTCCATGCTGTAACATGTATCAGTAGTTTGTAGCAGTGAAATATTGCACCGGCCATATTTTATTGCTGAATATCCATTATGTATATGTTGTATATTGATACAAATTATATTGTATAATGATATACCATTGTGTTGATATACTATGGATTTACCACAATTTCCTTACCCACTCACCTGTTGAAACTGAACTTTTTCCAATTTGAGGTTACTGTGCTTTAATTTCTCTTGGATAAATACCTAGGAGTAGAAATACTGGGCCAAAAGCATTAGCTTATGTTTAATGTTATGAGAAATTACCAGACCAAATTCCACAATGGTTGTACCATTTTATACTTACATCAACAATGGAAGAAAGTTCCAGGTACTCCGTATCCACTTGGTATTATCAATTAAAAACATTTAGCCCTTCTAGTCGATGTGTACCTATATCTCATTGTATCTTTCATTTACATTTCACTGATGACTAATGATACTAAGCAACTTTTCATGTGTTTATTGGCCAATTTATATGCTTTCCTTTGTGTAGTATCAGTTCAAATCTTTTGCCCATTTTTTGGTAAAATTTATATACAATAAAATGCACCCATTATTAGCATACAATGCAATGAGTTTTGATAAATGTATACACCTATGTAACCAGTTCAGCCAAGCTAGAGGTTTATCAGTTTGTTTTCTCCCTGCTCCTCCTCCTTTCTAGGTTCATCAATTGAATTGATCTTTTCAAAGCACTAGCTTTTGGTATCATTGATTTTCTCTATCGTTTACCTGGTTGCTTTTGTTGATTTCTGCTCTTACCTTTATTATTTCTTTCCTTCTACTGTCGTTGCTGTTCTTTTTATAACTTCTTAAAGTGGAAGCTGAGATCTCTCTCCTTTTCTAATACAGGTATTTAGAAACTATAAACTTTTCCCTATGTACTGCTTTAGAGGCATTCCACCAATTTTCATAAACTGTGTGTCATGAATTGAATTGTGTCCCCCCAGATTATGTGTCAACTTGACTAGGCCATGATTCTCAGTGGTCCACCGGTTATGTAATGAGGTAGTTTGGTGGTTCAATGATGTAATCATCCCCAATGATGTGATCTGATCTAATTATTCTATGTGTTGTAAATCCTAACCTCTATGATGTTAATGGGGCAGGATTAGAGGCAATTACGTTAATGAGACAGGATACAATCTACAGGATTAGGTTGTATCTTCAATCAGTCTCTTTTGAGATAGAAAAGAGACTAAAGAAATAAGCAGAGATAGAGGGACCTACTACCATCAAGAAAGAAGAGCTGGGAGGAGCACATCCTTTGAACTCAGCATCCTTGGACTGGTAACCTCCTAGACCAAGGCAAAGATTGATGCCAAGACACATGGAGATCTCCAAGGTATGCTGGGCCCACAGATGCTGAAAGGAGACAAGGACCTCCCTCCTAAACTGTAAGCCAACAGAGAGAGAAAACCTTCCCCTAGACCCAGCACCCTGAATTCAGACTTCTAGCTTCCTAAACTGTGAGAGAATAATTTTGTGTTTATTAAAGCCATCCACTTGTGGTATTTCTGTTACAGTAACACTAGAGAACTAAGACACTGTTTTCCTTTTTATTCATTTTTTAAATACTTTCTAATTGCCCCTTTTATTTATTCTTGGACCTATGGATTATTTAAAAGTATGTCATTTAATTCCCAAATACTTAAGGATTTTCCACACATATTTTTATTATTGATTTGTAACTTAATTCTGTTGTGGTCAGAGAACACACTCTGTATGACTTCAATCCTTTTAAATTTATTGAGATTTGTTTTTATAGTCAGTGTGGTCTATCCTAGAGAATGTTCCATGTGTCTCTGAGAAGAATGTGTATTCTGCATATGTTGGGTATAGTGCTCTATCCATGTCAATCATGTCAAGTTGATTGATAGTGATGTTCAATGATTCTATATCCTTACTGATTTTCTGTTTGTTCATTCTATCAATTACTGAAAAAGGAATGTTGAAGTCTCCAACTATAATTGTAAATTTGGCTATTTCTTGTTTCAGTTCTGGCTTCATGTATTTTGAAGCTTGTTATTAGGTACATATACATTTAGGATTGTAATATTGTCCTGATGAAGTGACTCCTTTATCATTAAAAATGTCCTTCTTTATTCCTGGTAATATTACTTGTCTTGAAGTTGACTTTTCTGAAATTAATGTAACCATCCCTGGTATCTTTTTCCTTCATCTTTGATGAAGGAATTCTCTGGTGGCATAGTGCCTAAGGCATTTGACTGTTAACTGGAAGGCTGGATGCTCAAACCCACTAGCTACTCCTTGGAAAGAAGGTTAGGGAATCTACTTCCATAGTGATACCACCTCGCAAACCTAAGGAGGGGTTGCTATGAGTCAGATCCGACTCCACGGCAGTGAGTTTTGGTT
>NW_006921840.1:2465720-2468008 GCF_000298275.1 Orycteropus afer afer | reverse complement strand
AAAAAAAAAAAAAAAAGTTGAGTCCAGTTTTTAAAACCCAATAGTGTAATCTCTAACTTTTAATTGTATACTTAGTGTCCATTTTTGCTTAATGTAGTTACCGATAATGGTTGGATTCAGATCTTCATTTCACTATTCTCTATTTTTCCCATCTGTTCTTCGTTAAATTTTCCCTCTTTGGATTAATTAAATATTTTTTAAAATAACAAACTTTATTTTGAAATAATTTTGATTTACAGAAGGATCACCAAGTTCTCATATACCTTTTATCAAATCTCCTCTAGTGTTAACATCTTACATAAACCTGGTACATTGATCAAAGCTAAGAAATTAACACTGCTATAATGCCATTAACTAAACTACAGAGGTGATTTGAATTTTCCAATTGATGTTCTTTTTCTGTTCCAGGATCCCACATTGCGTTTAGTCATCATGTCTCTAATCAACTCCAGCCTTGACAGTTTCTCAGTTTTTCCTCATCTTTTATGACCTCGGCATTTTTGAAGAGACTTAGTCAGGTATTTTGTATAAGTCTCTCAATTTGGGTTTTTCTGGCATCCTCTCTCTGAGGTTATGGATTTTGGGGAAGAATATCATCAAGATTATGACCCTTGTCATTGCATCATACAAGGGGTACATCATATTAGGAAGAGTGGCAGGGTCATTCATTGAGATTGAGAAAACTGGGACAAGGGAAGATATTTTTCTTTTTTGGAGGAGTCGATTGTTTATTGGGGAACAGGTGGCGTGGAGATGATGAATTCAGCTATGTACGTGTGAAAATTGAGGTGCCTGTGGGCCATTCAAGTGGAGAGAGCAGATGGATATGCGGGGTGGCGGCTCAGAGGAGAGGTGGAGGCTGGAGAAAGAAATGTGAGGTTTATGGCATATAAGTGGTAATGGAGGCCATGGATGTGGGGGGAAATTGTGCAGGAAAAGAGTGCCCAGTAAGAGGAGAAGGCAGCCCAAGACAGAGTGAATGTTCTCATTTGCCAACAGACAGCTGCACGCTGAAAGAATGGACCTTAGTCAAAGGAAGTTGTGATAGAGGAGAAAATAGGGCAGAGTAGAAGCCTTGCTGGTCCTTGTCCATGGAGAACAAGCCCTGGGAAGACCTGTCGTGCAGGCACAGGCCCCAGGGATGGGAGTGAGGGGAGCTAGAAGAGAAGTTGAGAGCAGAGGCCGAAGCACATTCTGTTGACTTCATTGTTCTCTTGGCTCTGGCCCTGGCCTCCCTGTCTCACCTCCAGGCACAGTCATCAACAATATTAAAAATAAAGGAAAAGTAGGTCAAAAACAAAGACATAATAGCAATGGAAATAGTTTCAAAACCCCAAAGTAGGAGAAAACCTCAACTGTTATTTTAGAGGCGACGGCAGCAGTTGCCACTCTGTCTCTGCTGGCTGGCATTGGCAGCTTGGCCCTGTGCCCTGCAGCTGGGCTCTGTGGACTGGCCACACTCCACCCAGCCCACACCTCCTCACCCCCACCCCTGACACTGGGGGCCACCATGTGGCCAGGCACAGGGAGCAGGGGCAGGGGACCTGGACAGACAGGGAAAGGCAGGAAAGGGATAGTTCTGTGTAGGTGGTGATAAGGATGCCTGGGCCCGGTCCCAGATGCCCACCCTCATGACCTCTCTGACTATTCTCACCTAAACTTCTTCCTGCTTCTAGAACTAGTAAAGCAGCAATGGTGTCCTCATCCACATTTTACTTGAATTCATCCTCTGTGGCCTGTTTTTCTCCAATAGGATCCTATCTGTCTCCTCAATGGGCTGGGAGCTCTCCAAGACCAGATCTAAGATTGCTAATTGCCTGACTTTGCCACAGTAGACATCCCCTTGGAAAAAAATGCTTTGGGGCAGCTTAAAGGGGATTCCTCTTCAGCAGCCCCACTTTACCATCAACTCAGATATATGGCAAGTTTACCTTTTTCGATGGCTTTTGATGTACTGTTGTTGTTGTTAGGTGCCATCGAGTCATCTCTGACTCATAGCAACCCCACGTACAACAGAATGAAACACTGCCTGGTCCTGTGCCAGCCTCACAATCCCTGCTATACCTGAGCCCATTGTTACAGCCACTGTGTCTATCCATCTCATCGAGAGCCTTCCCCTTTCTCGTTGATCCTCCACCTTACCAAGTATGATAGCCTTCTCCAGGGAATGGTCCCTACTTACAACATGAGCAAAGTAGATGAGATGAAGTCTGGCCATTCTCGCTTCTAAGGAGCATTCTGGCTGTACTTCTTCCAGGACAGATTTGTTAGTTCTTTTGGCAGTGCAT
>NW_006921840.1:2451014-2465250 GCF_000298275.1 Orycteropus afer afer | reverse complement strand
CAATCCTGATGCCATGTTCTTCTTCATATAGTCCAGCTTCTCAGATTATTTGTTCAGCATACAGATTGAATAAGTATGGTGAAAGATACAACCCTGATGTACTCCCTTCCCGATTTTAAACCATGCAGTATCCCCTTGTTCTGTTTGAATGACAGCCTCCTGGTCTATGTACAGGTTCCTCATGAGCACAATTAAGGGTTCTGGATTCCTATTCTTCTCAATGTTATCCATAATTTGTTATTATCCCCACAATCAAGTGTTTTTGCATAGTCAATAAAACACAAGTAAACATCTTTCTGGTATTCTTTGCTTTGTGCCAAGATCCATCTGACATCAGCAATGATATCCCTCATTCCATGTCCTCTTCGGAATCCAGCTTGCATTTCTGGAAATTCTCTGTCAATATACTGCTGCAACCATTTTTTAATTATCTTCAGCAAAATTTTACTTGCATACAATATTCATGATATTGTTTGATAATTTCCACATTCTATGGGATCACCTTTCTTTGGAATGGGTGCAAATATGGATCTCTTCCAGTCAGCTGGCCAGGTAGCTAGCTGTCTTCCAAATTTCTTGGCATAGATGAGTGAGTGCCTCCAGTATGGCATCCATTTGTTGAAACATCTCAATGGGTATTGCATCAATTCCTGGAGCCTTGATTTTTTCCAATTCCTTCAGTGTAGCTTCAACTTCTTCCTTCAAACCCCACCCCCAAAAAATCAAAACAAAACAAAAAAAACCTCATTGCTGTAGAGTAGATTCTGACTCCCTATGACCCTATAGGACATAGTTGTTGTTGGCATTAGGTGCCATTGAGTTGGCTCCAACTCATAGGGACCCTATGTACGACAGAACGAAACAATGCCCATCCTCACAATTTTTGCTATGCTTGAGCCCATTGTCACAGCCAGTGTCAATCCATTGCATTGAGGGTCTTCCCCTTTTTTGCTGACCCTCTACTTTACCAAGTATGATATCCTTCTCCAAGGACTGGTCCCTTCTGACAACATGACCAAAGTACAAGAAATGAAATCTGGCCATTCTTGCTTCTAGGACAGGGCAGAATGGCTCTATAGAGTTTTCAAGGCTGTAAATCTTTATGGAAGTGGAAAGACACATCTTTCTCCCATGGAGCAGCTGGTTGGTTCAAACTGCCAACCTTGCAACTAGCTAATGAATGCTTTAACCACTGTACTACCAGGGCTCCCATGTACTGCAGAGTCCCTTTTAATTGTGAACCTCCTGGGGCAGGTATAATAGGATCTGGTTCCCCAAATCTAGTTTGTACTCAACTTCTCAAGAACATAGCTCTTGGGTAAAGTGAACTACAACTGGATTTCTTCTTTGAGTGAGAATGTATAAATGCTTTGACATGTTAGGGGAGAGTTTCCCAAGACTTCTGTTTGAGGGAACTGGAGACCTCTGAGTTGACAATGTGGTGCAGGTTCCCCTTAGCAGGATGGGAGTGATGTGAGGCTGGGATCCCTTTTGGGTCAGCAGAACAGTGCCCACACTCAGCTCTTTCCTCCAGGCCTCAGAAAACAAAGCTCTTGCCTGTGTGTATTGAACCTTCCATGCTATAGGGGGCATATGTATCTATGAGATTGCTCGTCTTGACCCACGAGACCTTTGCCATCTGTGTCAGATTGGGTCCCCTGAAACTCAGACATCAAGACAGGATTAAGCATGCAAGAGATTTGTTGGAGCAAACACCTGTGAAGGAGATAGGAGAGGGAGCAGGAGTAAGCAGGGAGAGCTTTCAGACTGCGATGTAGGTCGGACACCTGAGGAAGGAGAGGGGAAAGGGAGATTGGGTAGGAAACGTCTTGGGCTGCAGCATGATTCTGAGAGAAATGGCTGGGTTGATGGGGAATCCCTGAGTAAAATTTGCCTGTTGGAGGAGTCCCATGTCAGGCAGGAATGCACTGGGACTAATATTCCTGCCAGGCTTAGTCATTGGCTGGAAACAGCCTGGGGAAAAGAAACGGCCTTGGTGTGAACATCCTACCACAGATCCAAAGTGTGGCAGCTAGGGCTGTCAGTTAATTATGCTCCTGTGGCAGGTTCTCTTGAAAGGAAACCTGAGCAATACATCTCTATGTCCGCCACTCCATCCCTACAGCCTCCTGGCAGCTCTACCTTGCTACCTTTGGTTGTTCCTAAAGCAATTGTGTCTCCCCTTCCAGCCAGCCCCCAGGCCAAACAATCTCCTGGGCCTCCTTAGGCACTGCATACAGCCCTGGCTGCTGACCTGCTCTACTGGAGCATCCCCTTGGAGCAAATAGGTGGTGGTGGAAGCTGGCCTTTGATTCACCCAGTGGTCACTTGGTCAGTGCAGGTGGTAGGGATGTTAACAATAGCCCACAAAGGGAGGATGTTGCTGCTTCTCTCCCTGGTCTGCTCCATCTTCTCCGAGGATGACCTGGAAACCACCTCTTCTTCCCCATGGCTTTCAAGGAAACACCAGCCTGACTCCTTGCAGATGTATGTATGAATGGCTCTCTGGGATCTCAGCCAACTTGTGCTACTGGGGGAAGGGAAAAGAAAGGATAAAGGAATAAGGAGTGGTGGGCAACTGAACAGGCCCAATGGAGCCACCTCCAGCCAGCAGAGTTAGGGATCAATTAAGGCTTAGCCTATAGCTATGGCTAGAATGAACACAAAATGGTCCACAGTGGGATGGAACTCACGATCTTGGCCCCCAGTGGCCCAAAACAACCAAAATTAACCCAGACATTAGCCCAGAGATTGAGATATTGTGTTACTCACAAATGACACACTGGGGAAAAACACTTTTCTGAAGGGGTGGCCACAACAGTAGCCTGGCTAGTGGCTCATCCTGGCCAAGTACCAGGTTTGCTTTGGCATTGTACCTCTAGGACCTAGGCTAAGCCTGGAGCACATTAGATGTTCAAACCTCTTGGTTTAATAAGTGCCTTCTCTTGGTTTCCCCTCCCGGGGCCTTCATTTGTCCTTCAGTAAAATGTCAGGTTCATGAGGGCTAGAACTTTGTTCACTGCCATATCCTAGCTCAGAGCTTGGCACACAGGTGCTTAATAAATATTAGTTGGATGAAAGAATGAATCAGAGTGTCCATTAGGTGCAAGAACCCTGTCCTTGTTCATAGGAGCACAAGAAGGAGGAAAGGGGAGGCCCTGCCTGGGACAACTCCCCGCCCGATGGGGAGACACAGCCCCTTAGGCAGCAGATGGGGAGGCAGGATTTACTCTGTGAAGTAGCTAGACATAAGGACCCAATGAGAAATCTATGAGCAAGAACATAGCTGGCTGCAGCTGGCTGGAGAAAGTCTTGGCGTTGAGGGGGACATTGGAATGACTGAGGTGACAAGAGCTGGCTGGAGCTTTTTGGATGAACATTTCCTTTCTAGGCCTTCTATTTATGGGAAGCACATTCCAGAACTCTGGACACATGGCCTGACCAAGAGTCTGAATGTGAGAAAGTGGGGCTGGCTTGGGAAATCCGACAGGATGATTTGAGTCTCATGCTGGAACTACTCATGGTAAGGAACAGCCCAGATGGAGGCCAGTCCCTCTGCTGGGGTCTGGGCCAAGTTCCCAGGCTGTAGATCTTACCAGCAGGCCTATCTTTGGCTCTCTTGTTGAAGGTTGACATAACCTGGATGCTCTGAGGGAGGATAGAGACTTGCTGCTCAAAGACTTCTCAGACCTGTGAAAGAGCAGTGTCCCTGCACTCAGCTCAGCCTGGGCACCCAATAGGCTCATCTTCACCATGGCAGCAGTCCCACCAGGTCCTTTAGTTTTGACCCAAAGAGAGAAAACATCTTATTCATTCATGCATTGTCTTTGGCCTGCTTGCTGTTGTCAGCACCAGCTAGAGACTGTACATGCCCAGAAGACAAATTCCAAGGATCTGAAATTCTTTGGGGGAGGTTATTCTATGAAACTTCAGATTCAGTGAGGGGTCATGATTGAGAGAAGGAACCAAGAGACCAATGTCATTTCCGTAAGATGACTTCAGATGTTTTGCCTATAGCGGGGATGGGTTTTGGTTTGAGCCTTTCACCCTCTGTCTTAAGAAGGCACATTAAGGTTTAGGGGCATAAGCTGAGGGCAGAGTTAGGGATCAATTAAGGCTTAGCCCATAGCTATGGCTAGAATGAACAAAAAATGGTCCACAGTGGGATGGAACTGACAATCTTGGTCCCCAGTGGCCCAAAACAACCAAAATTAACCCAGACATTAGCCCAGAGATTGAGATATTATTTTACCCACAAATGACACACTAGGACATTTTATTTTTTATTATTGTAAATCTTTGAGAGAAAGCTCAAAGTTCAAAATTTTAGTTCCAGCTAGAGGTATGGCAGTCTCCATTAATGCAGGAGTTATGGAAGGAATAAGAAATTCAACCAAGATTGGCCATTAACATGATAGTACCAGTTCTTTTAGTAACTGGGGCTTGGTAGAGAGGAGTATTTGGAATAGACTGTTGTTTTTGAGCTGGGGAGTGAATAGGTTGGTCTAGAACCCCAAGGAGGGCAGGTTCTGAGGGGAAAGGGTGTGGAAGAACATCATGATGGGGTTCCAGTAGGACAGTCATGGGTTTCCTCCTGTTAGATAATGTTGTGTGCCAAGAATTGTGTTTAGTGCTTCACAAGCATTATCCTTTTCTCTTTTTTCCCCCCTATTTTCTCTTTCAATTTCTTCTTCTTTCACCTTTTTGTTGTGATTTCGCTGAAGGTTTATATAGCAAATCAGTTTTCCATTCACCAGTTCATACATATTTTGTTTCATGTCATTAATTGCAATCCCTACAACGTAACAGCACTCATATAAACTTCCTTTCTGTCTTTCCTGCCTTCTGAACTTTGTGTTTGGGCAAATGTTGCCCTTTTGATCTTTAACGTTGATTGTTCTAAGGAGTGCTACCTCCCTAGTGTTACAGTTCACCTTATAGATCTGTCTATTGTTTGGCTATGGAGCAGTGCCTAAGGCATTTGACTACTAACCAGAAGGTTGGTGGTTGAAACCCATTAGCCGCTCTGAGAAATGAAGATGGGGCAATCTGCTTCCATAAAGATTTACTGCTTTGGAAACCCAATGGCAGTTCACTATGAGTCTGAATCGACTTGATGGCAGTGAGTTTGGTTTCTGGTTTGTTTGGCTGAAAGCTGAGCCACGAGAGCCATAGTCTTGGGAGTTCTACCAGTCTCTGTCAGATCGGTAAGCCTGGTCTTTTTATTATTTTGAGTTTTGTTCCACATTTTCTTCCACTGTATCTAGAACCTTCTAATGTGATCCTTTCAGAGTGGTCAGTAGAGGTAGTTGGTCACCATCTAGTTCTTCTGGTCTCAGGGTCATGGAGGCTGAGGTTTGCATGGCCCATTAGTCATTTGGACTAATCGTTTCTATGCACCTTTGATTTTCTTCACTCTTCTTTGCTCTTAGATGGGGAGAGACAAATAGTTGTACCTTAGACAGCTGCTTACAAGCTTTTAAGCCCAGTTGCTACTCACCAAAGTAAGATGTAGAACATTGTCTTTGTGGACTAAGTTATGCCAGTTGACCTTGATATCCCCCAAGAATATGGTCCTGAGTCCCCAGGCCCAGTGACTCATTCCCTGAAGGTGTTTACTTATGGCTGAGAAGTTTTCTTAACTTTGTCCCCTGCATGCTCTACTATACTCACAGATAAATTTGCAGCATATGTAAATACATATATAGAAATATCCTCTATCAAACCTATATATATTCTTGGGTATAGTCTCATTCTCTTTCCCACACCTATTCAGCTTGCATGTTGATCTATGTATTCACTCATACATTATTGTTATTGCTGTTATTGCAGGATTGTGTATTTTCCTCTGTTGCCTTTAACTCTTGTGCTCCTCCCAGTGTCTGCCTTTGTCTTGATCATTTTCTGCTGAGCTCCCCCTTACTGTATATTGCATTCCCCTTCATTGTTCCATTGGTCTATGTGTCTGTCAAGCATTATCTTATTTTGTTCTCAGGGCAATTCTAGCCACCACCACCACCACCCAAAAAAAACTTCACTGCCATCAAATTGATTCTGACTCATAGTGACCCACATTGGGTTTCTGAGGCAGTAAATCTTTACGGAAGTAGATTACCCCATCTTCCTTCTGAGGAGCAGCTGGTGGGTTTGAACAGCCAACCTTCTGGTTAGCAGTCAAATGCTTTAGGCACTACACCAAAGAGCTCCTTGAACAACCCTAGAGGAAGGTCAAATAATCATTCAACTTTACAGATAAAGAAACTGAGGCTGAAGGAGGTTAGATAATTAGTCTAAAAGTTCAGAACAGGGCTAGACATCGGACCCAAGTCTGTTTGACTCCAGAGACTTTATCATTATCATCTTTTGCTGACTCTAGTCTTTCCTGGGGGAATGCAAGTGATTTTTGCACTCAGCTGCTAACCAAAAGGTTGGAGGTTCGTCTATCCAGAGATGCCTCAGAAGAAAGGCTGGTGATCTATTGAAAAAACAAACAAACAAACAAAAAAAAAACCAGTCATTTAAAACTCTATAGAGCACAATTCTATTTTCACACACATGGGGTCACCATGAATTGACATCAACTTGACAGCAACTGGTTTAGGCTTGCTATGGGGGCTCTCCAGAGGACAGGTGGGCATCAGGGATCTTGGTACCCCTGACACAAAACTGTACCAAGCATGACTCATCCCCTCTGCCCCCTGGCCAGTGCCCCTAAAACTCTGCTGTCCCTGGAATTCCTCAGCCCTGCAGGGCCTCCTGTGCCTACATGGGCAAATGCCTGCTCCCTGCTCCATGTGCTGTCTCCAAAGACTCACCCCCAAATGACTGGGCCCAAACCACCCGTCTCAAGCACCTACCACATCCTGCCCCTCTGGCTCCCTTTGCCCTGCTGCTCTCCACAGGCCTCCCACCTCCTAGTAACTGGGTGGGGAGAATTTGGCAGCCTGGATATGAAGTTAATTGGCCACTGTCCAGGCTGAATTTCACTAGCTTGTTTCTTCACCCTCTCTCTAACCTCCCAGGTCATCTAGAAACTCAGGCTCAGTCTTGGCTGATTCTGAACAGTCTGGTTTTAGCTCATCTGTGGATTTCATTAGTACAGTGTTTACTGGCATCTTACACATTGTTAAATGAAGCTGTGTCTGGAGACTGCGTCTGGTTGTTCAGAGTTTGGGGTTAATGTCACTGAGCGTGTGGCCCCAGACTGCATGGGGCCCAGTGAACATAGATGGAGGCTGACCCCAGACCTCAAATCAGACTGAGCCTGAGTCCTAGCCATAGGCCAACTCTGCAGCCTCAGCTAGTCTAACCTTCAGAACAGAGCTAGGAGCTGGACCTAGGTTTGCGTGGCTCCAGAGACTTTCTCATAACCATCTTTTGCTAGCCATCTTTGGCAATGGACAAGGAATATTGGACTAATAAAAGAGCCAAGTTACATGCAAAAACATTGGCTTAAAAGTTTATCCCAGGTGTCCACTCCCTCACTCACCTGCCTGCCATACTCATTACAGACTTCAACGCAGATTCAGACTTTTTCATAGGACAGATGGGGTAATGAAAGGTGTGTGGAAGGGAGCTGGTCTGGACACCCCGCACCATTGCACTAGCCTCTGGCTCTGTGTTGGTGGTTTTTGACACCAGGCATCCATTGGAGCTCTCTTCTCTGTTTCTTCTCCTTTTCTCAGCTGAACTAATCTCAACTGAGGAATATGAAGGGCTGACCCCTGAAGTTGACATACCTCATTTCTAAGAAGGGACAGATAAGACCTCTCTTAGGGACCAACACTTGGTGAACATGCTTCCCTCTGTGCCCCAGGATGATGCTCGAGAGCACAGAGGGAAACATTTCTAGTAGAAATATTCTAATAGAAATGATTCGGCTTGCATGTTGCTATGAGGCTGGAAGCTATGCCACTGGTATTTCAAATACCAGCAAGGTTACCCATGGTGGACAGGTTTCGGCAGAGCTTCCAGACTAGGACAGGCTGGGAAGAAGGATGGGGCCGTCCACTTCTGAAAAAAATTGGCCATTGAAAAGCTTATGAATAGAAGTGAAACATTGTCTGATGTATTACTGGAAAAGTTTATGAATAGCCCTGAAACATTGTCTGATATCATGCCAAAGGTGAGCCCCTCAAGTTGGAAGGCACTCCAAATACAATTGGGGAAGAGCTGCCTTCTCAAAGTGGAGTCAAGCTTAATGACATGGATGGAGTAAAGCTTCTGGGACATTCATGTGCTATAGGACATGACTGAAAAAACAGCTGCAAACAGTCATTAATAATCAGAGCAAGGAATGTACAAAGTATGAATCTAGGAAAATTGGAAATTTTCAAAAATGAACTGGAATGGGTAAAGATCAATATTCTAGGCATTAGTGAGCTGAAATGGACTGGTATTGGCCACTTTGAATCAGACAATCATATGGTCTACTATGCCGGGAATGACAAAATGAAGACGGATGGCATCGCACTCACTGCCAAAAAGAATGTTTCAAGATCTGTCCTGGAATACAATGCTGTCAGTGATAGGATAATATCCACAATCCTACTAGGAAGACCAGTTAATACTACTATTATTCAGATTTATGCACCAACCACTAAAGGTGAACATGAGGAAACTGAAGAATTTTACCAACTTCTACAGTCTGAAATTGATCAAACATGCAATCAGGATGTATTGATAATTACTGGTGATTGTAATACAAAAGTTGGAAACAAAGAAGAATCAGTGGTAGTTAGAAAATATGGCCTTGATGACAAAAATGACACCAGAGATCGCATGATAGAATTTTGCAACACCAATAACTTATTCATTGCAAATATATTTTTTCAACAACATAAATGGCAACTATACATATGGACCTTGACAAATGGAATACACAGGAATCAAATAGACTACATTTCTGGAAAGAGGCAACGGAGAAGCTCAATATCATCAGTCAACACAAGGCCAGGACCTGACTGTGGGGCAGATCATCAATTGTGCACATCTAAGTTCAAGTTAAAGCTGAAGAAAATTAAATCAAGTCCATGAGAGCCAAAATACAATGTTAATTATATTCCACATGAATTTAGAAACCATCTGAAGAATAGATTTGATGCATTGAACACCAATAAACAAAGACCAGGCAAGTTATGGGAGACATCAAGAACATCATACATGAAGAAAGCAAAGGGTCATTTAAAAAGACCAAAATGGATGTCCGATGAGACTCTGAAACTTGCTCTTGAAGGCAGAGTAGCTAAAGTGAATGGAAGAAATGATTAAACAAAAGAGCTGAACAGAAGATTTCAAAGGGCAGTTCAAGAAGACAATGTATTATAATAAAATGTGGAAAGACCTGGAGTTAGAAAACCAAAAGGGAAGAACATGCTCAGCATTTCTCAAGCTGAAAGAACTGAAGAAAAATCTCAAGACTGTAGTTGCACTATTGTAGGATTCTGTGGGCAGAATATTGAACATTGCAGGAAACATCAAAAAAGATGGAAGGAATGCACAGTCATTGTACCAAAAAGAATCGGTTGGCATTCAACCATTTCAGGAGGGAGCATATGATCAAGAACCAATGGTATCAAAGGAAGAAGTTCAAGCTGCACTGAAGGAACTGGTGAAAAACAAGGTTCCGGGAACTGATGGAATACCCATTGAGATGTTTCAACAAACAGATGCAGCACTGGAGGCACTTACCCGTTTATGCCAAGAAATTTGTAAGACAGCTACCTGGACAAACAACTGGAAGACATCAATATTTAAGCCCATTCCAAAGAAGGTGATCCAACAGAGCGTGGAAATTATTGAACAAAATCAGTATCACGTGCAAGTAAAATCTTGCTGAAGATAATTCAAAAATGTTTGCCCCAGTATATTGACAGAGAACTTCCAGAGGTGCAAGCTGGATTCAGAAGAAGACATGGAACAAGGGATATCATAGCTGTTGTCAGATGGATCTTGACTCAAGGCAAAGAATACCAGAAAGATATTTACCTGTGTTTTATTGACTATGTGGAGGCATTGACTGTGTGGGTCATAACAAATTATGGGTAACATTGTGAAGAATGGGAATTCCAGAACACTTGATTCACATGAGGAACTTTTACGTAGAGCAAGAGGCTGTTGTTTGAACAGAACAGGGGGATACTACACGGTTTAAAATCAGGACAGGTGTATGGCAGGGTTGTATGCTTTCACCGTACTTATTCAATCTGTATGCTGAGCAAATAATCTGAGAAGCTGGACCATATGAAGAAGAACAGGGGATCAGGATTGGAGCAAGAATCATTAACAACTTGTGATATGTAGATGATACAACCTTGCCTGCTGAAAGTGAAAATGATATGACACATTTACTAATGAAGATCAAAGACTATAGTCTTCAGTATGGATTACACCTCAACATAAATAAAACAGAAATCCTGACAACTGGACCAATAAGCAACATCATGATAAATGGAGAAAAGATTGAAGTTGTCAGCAATTTCATTGATCTTGGAACCACAATTAACACCCATGGAAGTAGCAGTCAAGAAATCAGATGTCATATCGTACTGGGCAAACCTGCTGCGAGGGACCTCTTTAAAGTGTTAAAGATCAAAGATGTCTCCTTGAAGACTAAGATGTGCCTAACACAAGCCATGGTATTCAATTGCCTCATGCGCATGGGAAAGCTGGACAATGAATAAGGAAAACCAAAGAAGAGTTGATGCTTTTGAGTTGTGGTGTTGGCAAAGAATACTGAAAATACCATGAACTGCCAGAAGAGTGAACAAATCTGTCCTGGAAGACAGAGGTGGAATGCTCCTTGGAAGCGAGAATGGCTAGACTTCATGTCACCTACTTTGGTCATGTTGTCAGAAGGGACCATTCCCTAGAGAAGGATATTAAGCTTGGTAAAGTAGAGGGTTAGCAAAAAAGGGGAAGACCCTCAACTAGATAGACTGCAATGATGGGCTCAAACATAGCAATGACTGTGCGGATGGCACAGGGCCGGGCGGTGTTTCATTCTGTTGCACAGAGGCTCCCTGTGAGTCAGAGTTGACTCGATGACACCTAACAACAACAATGCAGGAGACCCAGGTTCGATTCTGGCCAATGCACCTCGTACACAGCCACCACCCATCTGCTAGCAGAGGCTTATGTGTTGCTATGATGCCGAACAGCTTTCAGACTAGATGGACTTGGAAGAAAGGCCTGCAAATCGACTTCCAAAAATCAGCCCGTGAAAACCCTGTGCATCATAATGGCCTGAGCCCATGGAGCATGGGGTTGCCATGAATCAGGGCAACTCAACAGCAGCTACCGGCAGCAGCAGCAGCAGCATGGAGTTTGAGTTCTCATTGAAGCCTGAGGATGGGGTGGCAGCAGAGCATTGGTCTCCATTCACAGGTGCGCCTTTAAAGTGCCTTTTGGTAAAATATCTCTCAACAACTCTTTGTCACAAGCTGCAAAGCCCACAAACCCATCATGCTTCCAAGGTCCCTCTCTACTAAGGGCATCTGAGAAGCAAATTAAACTGAAAGGTCTGATTGAGTTAGTTGAGGATTCTATTCACCCAGTTTGATTCAGTTCTTGTGATGCAACAAAGATTCACTGAAGAAGCCTCTGCTCTGGGCTAGGCCCCGTGACCAGCACTAGGCACGAATTTAAGTATTGAATCTTGTCTTCAGGGGGCTTGCAGGTGAGGTAGAGAGCTATGTAGTAGGTTGTTGGGTGCTGTTGAGTCGTTTCCCACTCTTAGAGACCTCATGTGACAGAGTGGAACCCCCCCGTGGAATTTGCAGATTGCCAGGTCTTTCTCTTGAGGAGGGTCTAGGTGGGTTCAACTGGCCAGTCTTTTGGTTAGCAGCTGGGAGCTTAACTGCTATGCCACCACAGTTCCTTTAGGCAGTAGGCAGAGAGGCAATTTCCATACAGTGTAATAGGGCACTGAGAGAAGCCTACTGCTAGAAGCACAGAGGAGGAAGTGATTAACACTGCTGGGCCTTGAAGGGAGAGAGAGCTCAGGGAGGTCCTCACGAGGGAGCTGATTCCCAGAGGGTTTGGAAGGGTGAATAGTTTTCCCAGATGGACAAAATGAAGACAGTGATACCAGGGGATGGAACCACATGAGCAAAGGTACACAGGGAGGAGTAGCAGGGTGGGTTTGGGGAAGGGCAAGGATTTTAGCAAAGCTGCTGGACTTTTGCCTCCCAGGGGCTGGCATGGTGTCTGGCACCTAGCAAGAACTCAGGGAATAGCTGGTGGTTGCTCCTAGGGTATCATATGCATCTACAGGAGTTCTGGGGGTGGGGTGTGTCCCCTTGCTAGACTGCAACTGGCTGAGGGTGGGTCTGTGAAGGAGATGTGAATGTACAAGGCAATACAGAGGGTTAGGGGATGAACCAGTCTAGAGCCCAGTCTCCTGACTCCCAGTACTTGGCCTCCTTTCCTCTCAGCCCACACCCATCTCTCCCTCCCCCATGCCCTGGAGCGCTCACTCAGAGCCATGTGCTCTCACACTACCCCTCAGCTTTCTTGAATTGTACAGAAGTTGTTTCCAGTGTGGTCAGCTTGTATCTCCAACTAGAATGTCAACTTCTTCAAGGCAGAGACTAAACTGGGGACTCATCTTTTCTGCGTTCTCAAAAGTTCACAAGACGTTCACAAAACCAAACCAAAAGCGAAACCCAAGAGTCGAAGGAATGGGGAAAAGTTCACATTTCCCACCTCACACTCTTCTCTTTCCCTCCTTCCCCAGGAGCCTTATGAGCTCATCTTTCTAGGGCGAGCTTACTCTTGGGGGTTCAAAACCTCTTTGGATAGACAACTACAGTAAATGCAACATATATAACCCTGCAACAGCAGTAATAGCCAACAATAATTTGTGAGTAATACATAGGTAAATAACGTATGCTAAATAGGCGAGGGAGGCCATACAGGAGTACACCTTCATAAATGTATTGGTATGGTGGTAGATATTTCTATATACATATTTGCAAATGCTGCATGCACACACACACACACACATATTAGAGCACATACAGGGCACAGTTAAAGAAACTACTTAGACATGGGGACTGAACCACTGGACTTGAAGGCTAAGGACCACAGCCTCAGGAAACATCTAGGTCAACTGCCAAAACACAGTTCCTAAAGATAATGTTCTACATCCTAGGCTGGTGAGTAGTGTCTGGGGTCTTAAAAGCTTGTGAATGACCGTCTAAGAAGCAGTTAGTTGTTTCTTCCCACCTGGATCATAGATAAATGAAGAAAAAGGAAAACTTTAGGAAGCAACCAGTCCAAAGAACTAATGACTGACATGAACCACACCCTCCTCTAACCTAAGACCAGAGCTAGATGGTGCCTGGCTACCACTACCAACTACTTTAACCATGACCACAATAGAAAGTGTCCATTAGAATGGGAAAAAAAAAAAAAAACAACTGTAGAACAAAATTCAAAGCCATTGGGGGTGTGGTCCGCTTCCAGTATATAAGGAAAAGTTTTGAGAACAATTCTAGCTTTTGGCACATCTGGATCCTGCATTTGACCAAGTCTTCATCTCAGTGGCCTGCCATGCTGCCTGCTGATTTTGAGATTATTCCTGGACTTGAACTAGTGGCCTACTGTGTTGTCTGCTAATCTTGGGACTGTGCCATTTTACCTGCTGATCTTGGATTCATTGGCCTCAGCAGCCAGCAGCTGCATGAGTCAGAAAAAGCCCCCAGCTCTAGTGGGCCTGAACAGGAGACAGAGCTGAAGCCCAAGGGCAAGAGGCCTTCACTCAACCCCTAGAGCTGGCACTTTGAACTTGGACTTCTAGCCTTCTAAACTGTAAGAGAATAATTCCGTTTGTTAAACTCATCCGCCTGTGGTATTTCTGTTTCAGTAGCAGTAGAAAAGCAAGACATGGGGGACAGAAATTGGGAGACAAATGCCTAGCCCCCCATCCCAGCCCTCCAGTGGGACAATCCTGAGGAGTGTCCCCATGAATTCTCAGTTTAGTGCACACTTCATTGGCTCTCCTCCTTTTCTCCCCTTTTCATTTTCCTTCCTCATGGGTGCCTCATGCGACCACTTCCTCAGTAAACTACCTAAACCCAAGTCCTTGTCTCAGGGTTTGCTTTTTGGAGGGAATCCGTATTTTAAAACACTTTTGCTGTCTTCCATAGGTTATACCAGATCCAGGAGCAGGGATGTAGGCACGTGAGAAAAGTTCATTCCAGAAGATAAGTAAGAAGCCTAACCCACATCTGAT
>NW_006921840.1:2448670-2450914 GCF_000298275.1 Orycteropus afer afer | reverse complement strand
GTGTTCTTCAAAATGTGGGCAAGCAGTCAGGGCATCACCTAGGAGCTCGTGAACAATGCAGACCTGCCCTAGGTGGCTGACTCAGAATCTGTGCTTTCTCAAGATCTCCAGGTGGTTCGTGGACACATTATAGTTGAAGACGCCCTGCCCTACATTACCTACCTTGAACCTCTCCTATAAGAAAGTATTACTATTTATAGTGGGCTGAATGTTGTTGTTAGTTGCTGTCGAGTTGACTCTGACTCGTGGCAACCTTATAACTTATTGATTTATTTTATTAACAGAATAAAATATTGCCCAGTCCTGCATTATCTACCAGCACTCTATTTGACACCGTTCTGTTACAATCCGTAAGGTTTTCATTGGCTGGCTTTCAGAAGTCGATCACCAGGCCTTTCTTCCTAGCCTGCCTTGGTTTGAAAGCTCCACTAAAACCTGTCCACCAACGGTGAGACATTTAAAAAGCCAGTGGCATAGCTTCCAGCGACCTAGGAACATGCAAACCACTACTAGTGCGACAAACTGGCAAATGGGTGGTGGTTGAATAGTGTTCCTGAAAAATTCATATCCACCTAGAATCTCAGAATGTGACCCTGAGTGTAAGAGAATGGCATTTCTGTTGTTTTAAGCCACCCAGTTTGTGGTAATCTGTTACGGCAGCCCTAGGAATCTACTATACTCTTATTTCTGACTTTACAGCAACATCAGTGGCAAAGCCAGGACTTGACTGAGGCACAGTTGGGTGGGTGGTGTTGCTAATCAAACACCCCACACATGGATGCCAGGCCTCAAGGGGTCTCCAGCAGTATTTCCAGAGTACTGTTCTCAATCCTGTCCTGCTCCACATTGTCATCCAGGATACGGAGGCAGGTACAGGGCCACATTGCTCAGGTGTATAGATGACACAAGGTTGTTGGTTAATATGATGGCTGGCTGAATCAGGACTCAGGAAGGTTTGGACAGGTTAGAACAATGGCTCCAGCCCCAAATGATGAAACCGAACAGGGATGAGCAGAAAGCCCAACGTTTAGGTTACAAAAAGCAATCACCAGGGATGGGAGCAGGAGGGAGGAATCACTTTCTAGATAGGAGACATCTGTTATTTTTGATGATGGGAAAGGCAATACTGGGTGTGGGTGATGTCCCCATAACTTGACCAAGGTGAATGAGGACACTGAGAAAGTACACAAGACTAAGGGACTTTTTAGTAAATGTTATAGCTCTGGTGGCATAGTGCCTAAGGCACTTGACTGCTAACCAGAAGGCTGGCAGTTCAAACCCACCAGCCACTCCTTGGAAGGAAGATGGTGCAATCTACTTCCGTAGTGATACTGCCTCAGAAATTCGAGGAGGGGTCACTATGAGTCGGGGCCAACTCGATGGCACATAACAACAACAACATAGCCTATATAATTTTGCAACAACAGCAATAAAAATTCAAAATGTGTATGTTTACGTAGGTAGATACATATGCATGTATGTGTGTAAGAACACAGATGTGAGTATATGCATGTGCATGTACAGACATATCTGTAGCCATATGTTTGTGTGTGCTGAATATATACACATATATTCATATATATAATAAAACACAGGAGGCACAGTTATGGCAGGACTGGCTTACTATGTTTGACATCTCATGGGACAATGTCATCAATTAGCACAGCACAGTTTATAAAGCTTATGTTCTACATTCTAGTTTGGTAAGTAGCGTCTGGGGTTTTAAAAGCTTGCAAGGTGCCATCTAAGATAGGAATATTGGTCTCTACTTGTCTGGGGCAAAAGAGAAAGAAGGAAACCAAAGACTTAAAGAAGAAATTACTCTACAGGGCTAACAGCCCACGTGTCCTCACGTATCCTGAGACCAGAAGCATTTAGTGGTAGCCAGCTGCCACCGCTGACTGTTCTGACCAGGGACACAATAGATATTCCCAGATAAAATAGAAGAAAAATACAGAATAAAACTCAAATTCTTAAAAAAAAAAAAAAAAAAAGACCAGACTTATTGGACCAGTTGAGACTAGAGGAAACTCCAAGATTGTTGCCCTATTGTTGTTTTTTGTTAAGTGCCATAGAGTTTTCTTTGACTCATAGCGACCCTATGCAGAGCAGAATGAAACACTGCCTGATCCCACACCAGCTCTGTGAAAACCTTATGAATAGCAGAGAAACAGTCTTGTTGCCCTAAGATGCTCTTTAAACTTGGAACTGAAACCATTCCTGGAGGTCACCTTTCAGCCAGAA
>NW_006921840.1:2443337-2448570 GCF_000298275.1 Orycteropus afer afer | reverse complement strand
AAAGTCATCTGTGTGAGACCAAATGGTCAACATTTGCCCTAAAGATGAGAAGTCAGAAGTAAAGCGGGGGCAGGGAAACTAGATTAATGGAAATGGAACAACCAGAATGGAAATAAAGAGACTGCTGACACATTGTGAAAAATATAACAAATGTCACTGAATAGTATGTATAGAAGTTGTTAAATGTGAACATAATTTACTCTGTAAACTTTCACCAAAAACACAATAATTTCTTTAAAGCAATCACACAGAAACAGGATGGGGAAAGATAACAGATGACCTGATAGAAAACAAAATTGGGATGGCAGCTAGAGCTGCCAGCATACGCAGTTCTGATAAGGGAGCCTTACACTGCATTAATAGAAATGTCATGCCCTACAATAACTGCCTGGAAAAATCTGGGACAAATTGCATCTTTTGGTATGCCACAGAAAATTTAAAGTCGAACTTTAATATGTGAGCCTTTGTTATTACATCTTCCAAAACTATTAGCACCATTGCTTCCTCTCTACCTTCCAGCCCTCTTACAAATATTATACAAAGCAAATTGCACTTGAAACAAATAAAATTAATGTTGTAAAAAAATGAAGAAAAGACATATCATGTCCTAATAAGTGGGAATGGCACTACCAGCTTCTATGCTGTGCTGCTCGCACCACCCCTGGAGTACTGGACTAGGGTTGGAGTACCAGTTTTTTTTTTCTTTAAAGAGACACTGCAAACTAGAGAGTGTTTGGGGAGTGACCAGAAGGGTGAGGATTCAGAAATTAAAATATTGATAATACTACCATTTACTGAGGAGTCCCTGAGGTGTGCAAATGGTTAAATGCTTGACTACTAGCCAAAAGGTTGGTGGTTCAAACCCACCCAGACACATCTCAGGAGAGTCCTGGAGGTCTGCTTCTGGAAGGTCCCAGCATTGAAAACCCTATGGAGCAGTTCTGCTTTGCACACATGGAGTTAGAATTGACTGCCATTGACAACAGCAACTGTTCATTGAGTGCTTCCTATGTTCCAGAGACTGGGCTAAGTGAGGGGAAAAGACAGACATTGTTCCTGCCTTTAGGGAGCTTAGAGTCTATTGGACATGGGCAGACAATAAACCCTGAAACAGGTCAATACATGTATTTATTTAAAAACCTACAAGCGCTACAGAGGACTGCCATGCGCTGTGAGAGCCCTTACCTCAGGGCAGGCTTCCTTGAGGAAGAAGCTTTTTTCATCTTTGAGCTAATTTATGAAGTATGGCTAAGTGTTACCCGGGATGATGGTGTCTTTCATGCAAAAGGAACATCAAGTTCAAAGGCTCTGGGGTACATCTGAGGAACAGGGAGAAGAGTTGTATTAAGGAATGTGGCTTGGTTAGACTAGGGTTTTGGAAATGTCACTTTGGCTGCATTGTGAGGATTGGACTGGAGAAGGGCAAGAGTGGGTGCAGTTAGGAGGTGGTGTAGCCTTCTGTTTTAGTTTCCTGTTGCTGCTGTAACAAATGGACTTAGTGGCTTAAGTCAACACAAGTGTATTCTCTCACAGTCCTAGATGTCAGAAGTACAATATGGTTCTCACTGGGCTAATATCAAGGAATTGGCAGGACTGCATTCTCTTCTGAAGGCTCTGAGGGAAAATTGGTTTCCTTGCCTTTTCCAGCTTCTAGAGGCTGCAATGATGTCACTTTGAAGATTAAAGTGCACCTAACCCAAGCCATGGTATTTTCAATCACCTCAAATGCATGTAAAAGCTGGACAATGAGTAAGGAAGACCAAAGGAGAATTGATGTCTTTGAATTGTGGTGTTGGCTAAGAATGTTAAATATACCACGGACTGCCAGAAG
Organism: Orycteropus afer afer; assembly: GCF_000298275.1. NCBI lineage: Eukaryota > Metazoa > Chordata > Mammalia > Tubulidentata > Orycteropodidae > Orycteropus > Orycteropus afer. The sequence continues at coordinate 2,446,739 of NW_006921840.1, read as the reverse complement.
AATGAACAAATCTGTTTTGGAAGAAGTGTAGTCAGAAGTGAGAATGACCAGACTTCGTCTCACCTACTGTGGTCATGTTGTCAGATGGGACCAGTCCCTGAAGAAGGCTATCATGCTTATAGTAAAGCAGATGGTTAGCAAAAAAGAAGACCCTCAATGAGACGGATTGACACAGTGACTGCAACAGTGGACTCAAGCATAGCAATTCTTGTGAGGGTGGCACAGGACCAGGCAGGGTTTCGTTGTGTTGTACACAGGGTTACTATGAGTCAGAGATGACTCAATGGCACTTAACCGCAACAACAACAACAAAGGCTGCCCGCACTCCTTGGCTCAGGATCCTCTTCCATCTTCAAAGAGTGCCATGGCCAGTTGAGTCTTTTTCATATTGCATCACTCTGAGTCTGACTCTTCTGCCTCCCTCTTTTCACTTACAAGGTAATTTGAGATTGTATTAAGGAGCCCTGACGGCTCAGCGATTAAGCACTAGTCTGCTAGCTGAAAGATTGGGGGTTTGAACCCATCAGCCACTCTGCAGAAGAAAGATGTATCAGTCTACTCCATAAAGATTACAGCCTTGGAAACCGTGTGCGGCAGTTCTTCTCTGTCCTGTAGAGTGGCTGTGAGTTGCAATCAGCTTGATGGCAATGTAGTTTGTGATTCCGTTGGGCTCACATGGATAATTCAGGATAATCTTCCCGATCGCCCTATTTTAAAGCCAGCTGATTAGCAACCTTCATTCCCTCTGCAATCTTAATTCTGCTTTGCCATGTAACGTAACATATCCATAAATTCTGAGGATTAGGATGTGGACATTTTCGTGGGATGATTTTTTTCCCCTAATTTACCTACATTACCTCATTTAATTACCCTACTTCCCACCTCTCCCTCACCCCCGCCCCCGCCAGGATGTTGATACTATTATTGCTCTTTTACAGACAAGGAAACTGAGGCTCAGAGAGGTGGCCTGCCTAAGGTTACACAGATGGGAAGTGGCAGAGTCCAGAGCCAGACTTCAGGTTGCCTGACTCCAGATTCTGTGCTCATAATCGCTGCCCCACACTGTTTTTCCATGTTCTATGAGGTCAGTTTTTTTAATGAGGTTAGTTTGAAAGACCAGGGGATACTTGCCACACAGAGATAATTTGGAGGGCACAGGGGAAGCAACTTCTAGTGTGTGACAGGCTGGCTGTTCTGTGGAGGAGGGCTCTGACTTGTTCTGTGTGACTCTAGAAGGCAAAACCAGGCTCAATATTTACTAGGAGATAAAATCCAATTTTCAGAGGCAGAATGTTAGAGCTGGCAGGGACCTCAGAGGTCATCTAGTCTATTTTCTTCTAAAGAAACTAACAAGGCCCAGAGAGGGGAAGTAATTCACCCAAGGTCACACAGCTAATTAGTACCCTAATAAATAACTTCCTAACTACTAACAGTTCTCCCAAGAATAGTATGGGCTGAGGCATTGAGTGAGAGCCTCCTTGTCACTAGAAGGATTTGGACATCTGGCAGAGATCCTGTGCTGAGCACAGGCACGTCGGCCATTGTAAAGTGTGCTGTGAGTAAATTTTTATTAATAACAAAGCACAACATTTTGCAAATTATTTACATGTTTCAGTAAATGAGAGCTTCTAGAACTCTGAGAAAACACAGTTCTGTTCCTCAAAGCCACCTGCTTGTGGTATTTGTGTTACAGCAGCCCTAGGAAACTAAGATACTTGGCCTCAGTTCTTGCCCAGGGACAGCCCTTCAGCAACTGGGAAAGGTCTTAGTGCAAAGCCCTGCCTATCTGATCCTTCCGTAGGTGTCCAGGAAAAGGCTGTGTGCCAATGCTAGTTCCCAAACCACTCACCCACCAACTCACTAACCACCCTTGGGGGCCTGCCTCCTGGAGAGGAAGGAAGTGGTAGTTGAGAGAAGAAACAAATACAAGAATTATTAGCAACTTAAAAGCATTTTCTGCTCTCAGGGTTCTTCTCATCTCTCTTCTTATCTGTTCATCACACAGGATGACAGGGCTAGGTTTCATACTGCAGAGGTGGGGAAACGGCCCACTGAGAGGTTGAGGGGTTTGCCTCCAGTCATATGATTGTTATTAGGCGCTGTCCAGTCGATTTCGACTCATAGTGACCCCATGTGGCAAAGTAGAACTGCTCCACAGGGTTTTATAGGTTGTAATCTTTACTCCAGGAATTGAGATGTTCAACAAATGGATGCCACACTGGAAGCACTCACTCATCCATGGCAAGAGATTTGGAAGACAGTTGGCCAACTGAATGGAGGAGATCCATATTTGTGGTCATTCCAAAGAAAAGTGATCCAACAGAATGCTGAAATTATCTAACAATATCATTAATATCACACACAAGTAAAATTTTGCTGAAGATAATTCTAAAACAGTTGCAACAGTGCATTGACAGGGAACTGCCAGAAATGCAAGCCAGTTTCAGAAGAGGACATAGAATGAGAGATACCATGGCTGATATCAGTTGGCTCTTGTCTGAAAGTAAAAAATACCAAAAAGATATTTACTTGTGTTTTATTGACTATGCAGAGGCATTCGACTGTGTGGAGCATAACAAATTATGGATAACACTGCAAAGAATGAGAATTTCAAAACAATTGATTGTGCTCATGGGGAACCTGTACGACCAAGAGGCAGTCGTTCAGACAAAACAAGGGGATACTGCATGGTTTAAAATCAGGAAAGGTGTGCATCAGGGTTGTATCCTTTCACCGTAATTCTTCAATTTGTATGCTGAGCAATAAATCCAAGAAGTTGGACTATATGAAGAAGAATGTGGCATCAGGATTGGAGGAAGACTCATTAACAACCTGTGATATGCAGATGACACCACCTTGCTTGCTGAAAGTGAAGAAGACCTGAAGCACTTACTGATGAAGATCAAAGGCTATAGTCTCCAGTATGGATTATACCTCAACATAAAGAAAACAAAAATCCTCACAAGTGCATCAGTGAGCAATATCATGATAAACTGAGAAAAGATTGAAATTGTCAAGGATTTCATTTTACTTGGATCCACAATCAATGCCCATGGAACAGCAGTCAAGAAATCAAATGACGTATTATTACATTTGGCAAATCTGCTGCAAAAGATCTTTTCAAAGTGTTCAAAAGCAAAGATATCACTTTAAAGAGTAAGTTGCAAGACCTGTTGTTGTTGTTAGGTGCCATTGAGTTGTCTCCGACTCATAGAGACCCTATGCACAGCAGAACAAAACATCCCCCAGTCCTACACCACCCTGCAATCCCTGCTATACTTAAGCCCATCGCCACAGCCACCATGTCAATCCATCTCTTTGAGGACCTTCCCCTCTTTTGTCGACGCTCCACATTACCAAGCATGACATCCTTCTCCAGGGAATGGTCCCTTCTGACAACAT
>NW_006921840.1:2440595-2441937 GCF_000298275.1 Orycteropus afer afer | reverse complement strand
TTCCTTCCATCTTCTTTTGATGCTTCCTGCATCATTCAATATTTTGTCCATAGAATCTTTCAGTATTGCAACTCAAGGCTTAAATTTTTTCCTCAGGTCTTTCAGCTTAAGAAATGCCAAATGTGTTCTTCCCTTTTGGTTTTCTAACTACAAGTCTTTGCACAGTTCATTATAGTAGTAATTGTCATTCTCTGCTCGAGCTGCTCTTTGAAATCTTCAGTTCAGCTCTTTTATCTCGTCATTTCTTCCATTTGCTCTGGCTACTCTCCTCTCAAGGGCAAGCTTCAGAGTCTCTTCTGTCATCCATTTTGATCTTTTCTTTTTCTCTCATCTTTTTAATGACCTCTTGCTTTCTTCATGCCTTGATGTCATCCCACAGTTCTAATTTTTGGTCATTGGTGTCCAGTGCATCAAATCTATTCTTTTTTTTTTCTCCTTAGGTGCAAGACCTAAGCCATGGTATTTTCAATAGCTTCATATGCATGTGAAAGCTGGACAATGAATAAGGAAGACCAAAGAAGAATTTTTGCCTTGAATTATGGTGTCAATGAAGAATATTGAACATAATAATGGACAAATCTGTCTCAGAAAAAGTACATCCAGAATGCTCCTTAGAAGTGAGGATGGTAACACTTCATCTCACGTACTTTGGACATGTGATTAGAAAGGATAAGTCCCTGGAGAAGGACATCATACTTGGTAAAGTAGAGGGTCTTCAAAAAAGAGGAAGACCCTCAATGAGATGGATTGACACAGTGGCTGCAACAATGCGCTCAAGCATAGCAACAATTATGAGGGTGGGACAGGATCAAGCAGTGTTTTCTATCATGCCTAGGGTCACTATGAGTTGGAACTCACTGGACGGCACCTAACAACAACAATATCTTTAAGGGAGCAGATTGCCAGGTCTTTCTGTGGAGCTGCTGGGTAGGTTTGTACCAACAACCTTTTGATTTGCAGCCATCTGTTTAACCATTGTATCACCAGAGCTCCTTTTGCCTTAGGTCATACATGCATCAAATTAGTCAGCAAGCTGGAGCAGGAGTGCTAGTTTCCTGACTCCTAGCCCAGGGCTCTTACCAACACATTGTATTGTCACCTGTACCTGACTGCCAGGCCTGGTGCTCAGAGCCCAGTCTGTTCCTGCACCTGCCTCTGAAGAGACTCTGCACTATGAACACAGCTCTGTCCTGCCCTTCATGGCCAGCAACCATATGGACCTCAGACTCTGGGACCCTGGAATGAGGGTGTGGTAGTTATGTTTGTGTGTCAATTTGGCTGGGCCTGGTTGAGTGGCTGGGCAGCTGGTGGTAGTTATTCCCCATGATGAGACTGGCAATCA
>NW_006921840.1:2435220-2440210 GCF_000298275.1 Orycteropus afer afer | reverse complement strand
AAAGCCTCCAAATTGTAAGAATAAACTCCTGTTTGTTAAGGCCATCCCATTTGTGGTGTATTCCTGTCAGAGCAGCACTAGGTAACCAGAACAGAGGGGGAGCATTTCAGCAAATAGAATCCGATGTTTTACCTGGCCAGACATTAGGACTCAGATGTGGAAACCTAATCATTGAACAGACTGGCCCTGGCCAAATGTGGAGCAACACCTTGACCTATTAAACGTAGAGGTGTCTGCACACTTTGAATAAGGGAAGACTTTCAGTTGTGGTGATCACGGGAGTCTTTGGGGGAAATATTAAGAAAGAAGTGGAGCTTACTTTAATTACTAAAGAATGTATTACGGATTGAGTTGTGTCCCCCCAAAATATGTGTTGTAAACCCTAACCACCCCTTGTGGATATAATCCTGTTTGGGAAGAGGGTTTTCTTTATTATGTTAATGAGGCCATATCAGTGTAAGGTATGTCTCAAGACAATCAACTTTGAGATATAAACCAAGCTGATTAGGCACAGGGAAGGAAGCAGAGCTGGGAGAAGGCAGATGCCAGGCCACCTGACGATCACCAAGGAACCAAGGAACAGAAGCTGAAAAGAGACAAGGCCCTTCCTCCAGAGCCAAGAGACAGAGAAAGCCTTTCCCTAGAGCTGGCACCTTGAATTCGGACTTCTAGCCTCCTAAACTGTGAGAAAATAAATTTCTCTTTGTTAAAGCTACCCTCTTGTGTTATTTCTCTCTATAGCAGCACAAAAAAACTAAGATAGTCTGCTTTGAGTATTGTGTTCTTTTAAAGAATTATCTAAACCAAAAACTAAATTCATTGCCATTGAGTCTATTGTGACTCATAGCGACCCCTCTTTGGGTTTCCAAGGCAGTATCTCTACGGAAGTAGATTGCCCAATCTTCCTTCCAAGGAGTGGCTGGTGGGTTTGAACCGTCAGCCTTCTGGTTAGTAGTTAAATGCCTTAGGCACTATGCCACCAGAGCTCCCAAAGAATTATCTATGTGAGATCAAATTGACAATGATACAGTGGCAAAATTATGAAAACTTCTTAGCTATAACCAAATACCTTGAGGGAATGAGCCTCTGGGCCTGGGGGCTCAGGACCATAATCTCGGGGGACAAAAAGGTCAATTGGCATAACATAGTTCACAAAGACAATGTGCTACATCCTACTTTTGTTAGTAGTGACTGGAGCCTTAAAAGCTTGTGAGTATCTATCTAAGGGACAACTCTTGTTTTCTACCTGTCCAAAACAAAGAAGAATGAAGAATAGCAAAGACACATGGAAACAATTAGTAGAAAAGATTAATGGACCATGTGAAGCTAGCCTCCAGGACCCTGAGACCAGAAGAACTAGATGATGTCTGGGTACCACTATTGTCTCTTCTGAAAGGAATCACATTAGAAGGTTCTGGACAGAGTGTGAAGAAAATGTGGAACAAAACTCAAATCATAAAAAGAAAGACCAGCCTCACCAGTTGGATAGAGACTGGTGGAACCCCTGGGATTGTGGCCATTAGATGCCCTTCAAGCCTGGAACTGAACTCACTGGCTCAACTTTCAGCCAAACAATGGACAGGCCTATAAGATGAACACCACCACCAGAAAGGTAAGCACTCCTTACAACAATCAACCATACAGGATCAAAAGGGTAGCATTTGCCCAGGGATAGAGCTCAGAAAGCAGGAAGGGATAGGAAAGAAAGACAAGTGGTAACAGAAAACAAAGGGAGGAAGAAGGAAGAGTGCTGCTACATTGTGGGAACTGCAATCAATGTCACAAAATAAAATGTGTATGAATTGAAAAAAAACTGACAATGGCAACTCGAAAGGTTGGATGGGGAGTTTAGGAAGCAGTGAGTTTAAGTTAATGGAGGAGGAGGAGCAACTTTAAGAATGTCATCAATGTCACCGAACTTGTACATGGAGAAATTGCTGAATAAGGGTTGTGTGTACTTTCACCAAAATAAAAAAAGAAAAGGTAAGACTCAAACTGGGGCCTGAAGGCACTAGATAAGAGAGGAAGGCACCCTGGGAAGGGATGCCTGTGGAAGCCAAACTACAAAAGCAAGACAGCAGAAGGTCTATCTGAAGGCCTGGGGAGGGGGATCCTGCTGGCTGAAGCAGAGGTTCATTTGAAGGAATCCTGGGAAATAAGATTACCATGGCAGATTGTATTTTCCCAAGAAGGTTGCAACAATACCTCCTGTCCCACGTGCCTGTCTTACAACGTGATGCTTATGCTCCACATATTGACATGTTGGGTCTATCTTCCTCCCCTCCTGAAACTGGGCTGGCTTGTGACTATGACAGAAGGGAGGCTGTGTGACTTCTGAGGTAGGTCACAAGAGGGGATACAGTTTCCACCTTGCTTGCTGGGATACTTGTTCTTGAAGCCTTGTTGTTGTTGTTTGGTGCCGTCGAGTCGGACCCGACTCATAGCGACCCCTCCTTGTTGTTAGCTGCCATCAAATCAGCCCCTGACTCATGGCAACATCACACCAGTGTGAAACATGGGGTTTTCATTACCTGATTTTTGGAAGTAGATTCCAGGCCTTTCCTCCTAGTGTGTCTTAGGGTGGAAGCCCCACTGAAGCCTGTTCAGTATCATAGTAACATGCAAGCCTCCACTGACTGACGGGTGGTGGCTTCCCTGGCCAGAAATCAAATCTGGGTCTCCGTCATGGAAGGGAATTCCACCACTGAACCGCACTGCTCCCAGCACTGTTCAGTCCTGTGCTAGCTATCCCCATAAGTGGTTGCAGATTGGACTGTTGTGATCCATAGGGTTTTCTTTGGCCAATTTTCAGAAGTAGCTCACCAGGCCTTTGTGCCTACTCCATCTTAGTCTGGACGCTCCTCTGAAACCTGTTCAGCATCATGATAACACGCGAGCCTCCGCTGGCAGACGGGTGGTGGCTGCACATGCCGTCAGCCTTGAGACACCGTGTAATTAGTTTGACTGTCCTGAGGAGACCATAGTGTGAGGAAGCATGAACTAGCTCACATGAAGAGATCACATGAAGAGTCCCTGAGACCACATGAAGAGAGAGGTGTCTGGACAGCCCCCAGCTACTCCAGCTTTACTCTCCACTCCATCCTGTTTCAGCTCCACTAACTCTCTGACTGCAACCTTGATAGACCTTGAGCCTGAACCACCCAGCAGAGCCCTTCCCAAATTCCTGGCCCACAGAAACCATGAGAGGTAATAAAATGGTTGCTTTTATTTTAAGTCACTAAAGTTTGGAGTGATTTATGCACAGCCATAGATAGACAACAGGAGCAGTTGGGAATTATATTGGTGAAAGCAGAGTAATGTTGTAGAAAGAGCATTAATTTAGGAGCCAGGAAACCTCAGTCTTTGAGCCTAGCCCAGGCAATAACTTGCTGTGTGATCTTAGGCCTCATTTCTCCTCTCTGGGCCTCAATTTCTTTATTTGTACAAATAAGAGGTTAGGGTGAAATGATTCAGAAAGTCTAGAAAAATTCCTTTGTGGTGAGTCTTGCAAGTTTGAACTTTATCCTTAAGCAATGGGGAATCACTGAGCAGAAGACGATGCTGAGAGCTGGAATGTGGGCGGAGACAGAGCTGGGGAATCCTCCCTTCCCTTCCTCAGCTGAGTGGAAAGTGAACTCCAAGGTGATGAGAAACCACCCAGGGCATCCTCAAAAGGAAGAAGAGGGGCAGCAGTTTGGGTAAGTCCAAGACAGACATTCTATTGGCCAGATTCAGAGCCAAAAGCTGCAAAGGTACCAAGGAGGTCCTTCCTGTTTGGACAAAGTACTCTTTGGGCCCTTTCCCATCTCAGATCCATCCACCTTCCTTTGCCTGGAGGGGTGTCTATTTATGAAATCTTTCCATTTCATCTTTACAGCATCAGGATATTTTATGCTTTCTCACTTCTGGGCAAAACCCACAAGGCTTAACGCTCTGCTGAAATATAGCTGAGATTAGACCCTAGCCTTATGCCCATTACTCAGAGCCGTGATCACCACAGGCAGCCACGCCCAGGAGAAGAGCCACCTCAAAAGCTTTGGGCCCCTTATGGGTGTGCCCAGGACACCTGATTTTGGGCCCTGTTCTAGATCTTTTTGCCACGAAGAATTTTGGTTACATGACACTCCCACTGCAACGGAACCTCCAGGCTGCCATTCCTGTAAGGAAGAGGTAGTCTCAGCTCTTGGCTTGGGATAGATTCTTAGGAAAACAATGGTCTGCTTGGTGCCAGTGGGGATGGGGTAGGTTTGCTTCTAAGCAACAAAGGGAGCATTTGAATAGAAAAGAAATCCTGGGGCCCTTGGGGACTGTCTCAATTGGCTATTTCTCTCAGTCCTAGACTATTTCAGGGAGCTTGGGGACCTGAATTCCCTTTGCCTGTAGCCTGTGGATGGGAGAAAGATGTGGCAGTCGGCTTCTGGAAAGATTATAGTCTTGGAAACTCTGGGGGGCAATTCTACTGTGTCCTATAGGGTAGCTATGAGTTGGAATCGACTGGATGGCAATGGTTTTGTGTGTCTTTTGGTGGGTAGCCTATGGTTAACACCTCCCTCAGTGCAAAAGGGAGGCCGCATTTATGCAGATCTCAACTGGAGGAGTTGGCCTTTTCCACACCAACCCTGGCAAAGGCTGACAAGCTATTCAGAGAGTTGCAAAAACTGGGAGGCCACAGCAGGGGAGGAGTAGGAAGAAAAAGCGTTGGCAGAGAAGAGCTATTTGAAACCGGCCTTGCTGCCTGGCCAGGGCTGAATACTGTCTTCTCTAGAGTGAGGTCAAGGACACAAGTGAAGCTATATACAACCCCTCCTACATCCCTGTGATAATATTGCCTAACAATGTACTAAATGTGAGTGACCAATATGACACCATTGAGGATGAGAAAGATATAGAGAGGTACATAGGAGGTACAGACAACAAATATGAACCCTTTTGCACATACAGTACTGCGTTGTCAGTGAAGGCAAACATGGGTATATGGGTGGATAGATGG
>NW_006921840.1:2430127-2434290 GCF_000298275.1 Orycteropus afer afer | reverse complement strand
AATGTCATGAGACAAAGTGTATGTGAACTGCTGTATGGAAAGTGAATTTGCTCTGTAAATCTTCACCCAAATCACAATTGAAAAAAATACATATATATAGAAACCAAAGTTTATTAGTGGCTACCAGGGGTAGGAAGGAGGGGGAAAAGGGAAGCTTTTGTTTGTGGGGCATTGAGTTTATGCTAATGGTAGTGGAATATTTTGGAAAAGGATACCAATAATGGTAGCACAACATGAAAAATGTCATCAATGTCCCTGAGCTGTAAATGGGGAATTTGTTATGTTGCTGAATGTCTTGTTGTGTATGTTTTCACCACAATCAAAGTCAAAATAAATAAATTAAAATAGTGCTTAACATTTTTTGAGCACTTAGTAGGAGCCAGGAGGCCCTGGGTAGTGCCAAGAGTTAAATGCTAGGCTACTAACAGAAAGGGGAGCAGTTTGAATCCACCCAGGGGTGCCTCAGAATAAAAAACTGGCAATCTAATTCTGAAGGATCACAACCACCGAAAACCCCGTGGAGCACAGTTCTGCTCTGAAACAGGGGTCGCCATGAGTTGGAACTGACTCAGCAGCAACTGGTTTGGTTTTTGGTTTAATATGAGCCAGGCATTGTTCACAGCCTTTTCATGGATTGTTTCATTTAATCTTCCACAGCAACCCTAGGAGGTAGATCTACTATTGTTACTATTTTAGAGATTTAATAATAATAATAATAAACTCTGAGGCACATAGAAGTTAAGTAAGCTAGTAAAAGTGGCTGAGTTGGGATTATGAACCCAGAGAGTTTGGATCAAGAGGGCCACACTTAACCACTAGGCTTTACTGCATCTCACATGGTAGCCTGCCTACGTTTTCTCACCCTCTGGGCCTGCCCTCTGAAGTGTCCCTTCAGAGATCGTCCTCCTGGGGCTTATGTTATAATTTACATATTAGAATTGAAACAGCCATTGAGCACGTACTATACATAGGGACTCTTTACATGGTTTATTTAATGTCATCCTCACAACAACCCTATGGAATGGGTTGCTATCTCCACTTTACAGGTGAGAAACTGAGGCTCCCAGTAGGTTAAATAACTCATCCAAGGTTAAGCTAGTAAGTAGCAGAGCCAGGATTTAGATCTGAACCAAAGTCTGTCTGATTCCAAAGCTCTAAGAACACAATTCATTCATTCATCCACCCTATGGACCACAGTTCTACTTCGACACACATGGGGTTGCCTTGAGTCAGAATTGACTCCATGGCAACTGCTTACTGGTACATGGACATTTAGTAGATACTTCAGATTAACATGTTCAAAATAGAACTCTAGATGCTTCCTCCAAATTTGCTCCCCTACAGCTTTCCTCAGTTCAGTAAATGCTGTTACCCTCCGTGCAGTTCCGCAAGCCCCAAACCTAGAGGCCGTCTTTGATTGGCATCCATCCTACCAGCCTGTTTGGTTGACTATCTCCGACCAGATCCTGAATCTTCTCACTTTTCTCCATTTCCTCCCTCCCCGCAATCCATTCTCCATACACCACTCAGCACCAAGGTTTCTCTGTTTCACTGGGAGAGCAAGGACTCGTGGAGTATGTTTGCTGGGAGCCCTCCCTGACGACAACGGGAACAATAGAATAAAGAAGCAGTGCTGGCGGTCCTGTCACGTCCCTGCACCCAACCAACAGCGGGGCTGGGCCTAGCACTGAGCGAAGCACATTGCTACTTGCTGAGAAAGGACTCCCAAAGCCGCAGCTCCCTGGAGTTCTCCCCACCATCTCCCCACTCCCACCCCAAATCCCTCCTCCAAATTAAAAAAGAATAATAAGAAGAAGTGATCAAATGGGTTCCAGTTCTATTATTAGTTTATTGCTTTGCTTTCTAGATATCGGCCCTGTTTTGCCCAGGAGCCCTGATCCTGCGGGCTGGACCAGGTGGGTGGATCCCGGACTATCTCCTGCTGGTGGAGACCTGCACCGGTGGTGGCGGGACCCGCAGTGTCGCCGCGGGCCCCAAGTCTGCTACCCACGCCCCTTGCCAGCCCAGGGACAAGAGTGCTTGGGCGGGTGCTGCACTGCCCCTCACAGGGCAGACAAAGCGCTGCCCCCGAATGGAGCCCGGATACTTCCGGGGCCCAGCCGCCACTGCTCTGTGCCGCCGCCCACCCGCCAGGCTGTCTGTCCGGGACCTCGCCAGGAAATGTCCTCTCACTGGAAAGACGGCCGCTGTCTGCTTTAGCGAATGACAGAGTCTGGAACCAATTTGCACAAGCCTTGGGTGACAGAAAACTTGGTGTTCGTTTTTTGGGCGTGTTCCCTCTGAATGATCGGTTACAAAAAGCCACCTGTCAGGTCCCGGGGTCCTTGTGGATCCTCCTCTCCCCCGGGAGGACAAAGATGAAGGAAGCATTTTTGTAGTAGAGGCTTAAACACTGGCAGAGCCGCCAGTTTGCAGCGCCCAAGACGCAGCCCCTCCAGAGCCAGCTGTTTGCTGTGTAACCCAGAGCAGAGTCCTCTGAGGACACTTGGGCAATTGGGTAAACACCTTCCCCTGCTTTCCAGCAGCTGGGTGTGGGCGGCTGCTGCCTTTGATGGGAGACAGAGGGCACCCAGCTGTTACTCCGCCAAACAAATCAACCTGCCTCTCTCCAAAAGCCCCAGGCAGCGGATCATTCCGTGAAAGACACATGTTGTTGCTATGTGCGGTGGAGTCAGACCCGATTCATAGCGACCCCTCCTTGGGTTTCCGAGGCAGTATCACTACGGAAGTAGATTGCCCAACCTTCCTTCCGAGGAGTGGCTGGTGGGTTTGAACCACCAGCCTTCTGGTTAGCAGTCAAGTGCCTTAGGCACTAAGCTACCAGAGCTCCTTGAAAGACACATAGCTTCTACCAAAAGCACAAGGGGGCCCCTGGAGCGGGGAGTGGGGTGTTACATACACCTGTAGAGCCCTGGTACTGCAACAGTTTAGTGGTGAGTTGCAGCCTAACCCACCAACCAGCTCCACCAAAGACCTGGACATCTGCTCCAGTAAAGATGACAGCCTAGAAAACGCTAAGGTGCAGTTCTGCTGTCACATGGGGTCCCTATGAGTTGGAATGGCCTTGACAGCACCTAACAACAACAACATGTATGTATGTGTGTACATATAGTGTGTGTGTGCATGCGCACACATGAAGGAACCCTGGTGGCGCAACGGCTGCTAACCAAAAGGTCTGGAGTTTGAATCCACCAACAGCTCCACACTAGAAAAGACCTGGCGATCTGCTCTTGTAAAGGTTATAGCCTAGAAAACTCTATGGGGAAGTTCCACTCTATCTGTTAGGGTCACTCTGAGTCAGGATCGATTTCACAGCCCACAATAACAACAGCAACAACATGTGTATGTGTATAAAACCAAAAAAACAAACTCACTGCCATCCAGTTGATTCTGACTCATAGTGATTCCCCTTGGGTTTCCAAGGCCATAAATCTTTAGAGGAGCAGCTGGTGGGTTTGAACCACTGACCTTTTGGTTAGCAGCCAAATGCCTTAACCACTGCAATAATTGGAGCTGTGTGTCAACTTGGCTGGATCACAATTCTGAGTGGTTTAAGTAGTTGTGATGTAGGTTATTCCCATGATGGGATCAGTTGTATATGTTTTGAGCAGCCAATCCATTGGAAGGGAGTTTCCCCAGGGGTGTGGCCTGCATCCAATATATTTATGGAATCCTGGGAAAAGAGACACTCTTCTGTGGATCAGGATCCTGTTATGCTGTCTACAACTGTCCATGAGTGAACAATCCACCATTCGGCCTGGAGATCTTGGATTCGTCATTTGTTGGAGTCAACAGCCAGTATACTGCCTGCCAACCTTGAGCGCGTCAGCCCCTGCAGCTGCGTGAGTCAGGAAAAGCCTCCAGCTTGATGTTTTATCCAAGAACTTGGGACTTGCCAGCTTCTATGAGTGTGTGAGCCATTTTCCTAAGACACATTTCTCTTTTTTTCCTCTCTCTCTCTCTATAAGCTTTACTGGTTTTGCTTCTCTAGAGAACCCAGCCTAACACAAGCACCATACCATCAGACTCCCTTGTGTATGTATATACTTATGTGTGTATGTACCTGTTGCCATTGAGTCGATTCCAACTCATAGTGACCTCATGTGACAGAGTAGAACTGCCCCCTGGGGTTTCCCAGGGTA
>NW_006921840.1:2427101-2427758 GCF_000298275.1 Orycteropus afer afer | reverse complement strand
TCCCAAATCCATGGGTCAGGGGACAAGCTGGAGGCCTCTGCTGGCTCATGGGGTTGTGGGTTGGCAAATCTAAAATCTGCAGGTCAGGCAGCAGGCCAGAGACTTCTGCAGGCTTATGTTCCAAGAACCAGAGTTCAGGTGACAAGAAGAGTGCAGAGGTGAGAAAGAAAGTGAACTTTGCCAGAACATCCATTTATATGATAGATGCAGGCCATGCCCCCAAGGAAACTCCCCTTTCAATAGATTGGCTGTTTGCATCAGATCAGAAAATGGAAGATGATTGCATAGTGTCTGCCAAACCACTGAGAATCATAGCATAGCCAAGTTGACACATAACATTAACATCACAGAAACTGTTGGCAGTTTCTCAACAAGTTAACCAGAAAATTGCTGTATGATCCAGCAGTGCCACTCTTAGGCATATACCTAACAGAATTAAAAAGGTATCCACACAAAATCTTCTACACTAATGTTCATAATGGCATTATTCATAATATCCAAAAGGTAGAAAGAACCCAAGTATCTATCAACTGACAAATGAATAAACAAAAATGTGATATGTATATATAGAGAGGAGCTCTGGTAGCATAGTGCCTAAGGCATTTGACTGCTAACCAGAAGGCTGGTGGTTCAAACCCACCAGCCACTCCTCAGAAG
>NW_006921840.1:2414889-2426821 GCF_000298275.1 Orycteropus afer afer | reverse complement strand
TATATGCTGCAGGAGCTCTGGTGGCGTAGTGCCTAAGGCACTTGACTGCTAACCAGAAGGTTGGCGGTTCAAACCCGCCAGCCACTCCTCGGAAGGAAGATTGGGCAATCTACTTCCCCAGTAGTCTTGCCTCAGAAACCCAAGAAGGGGTTGCTATGAGTCAGAGACAACTTGACAGCACATAACAACAACAACAATATATGCTACGACATGGATGAATCTTGAAAACATTATGCTACATGAAAGAAGCCATACACCATAATTCATTTATATGAAATATTCATAACAGGAAAATTCATATACAGCAAGCAGATTAGTGGTTGCCAAGGGCTGAGAAAGAAGCTCTGGTAGTGCTGTGGGTAAGGCATTTGGCTACTAACCATAAGGTAGGAGGTTCAAACCCACCAGCTGCTCCATGGGAGGATGATTAGGAAATCTACTTCTTAAAACATTTAAACCTTTTGGGAATTTAAAGGCCTTGGAAATCTTATGGGGGTTGCTATGAGTCAGAATCAACTTGATGGCAATAGATTGAGTGAGTTTAGGGGCTTAAGAAAGTGGATATGAGGAGTGACTGCTTAGTGCATATATGGAGTTTCCCTTTGGGGTGATGATAAAGTTCTGGAATTAAATAGAGGTGATGGTGGTACAATATTGTGAATGTATTTAATGTCACTGAATTCTACACTCTAAAATGGTAACTTTAATGTTATGTTATTGAAAACTTGTATTTTACCACAATTTTTAAAAATCCAGTGGGAGGAATAGTCAATTAATTATAAGAAAACCAACCAATAAAAAACTTGGCAAAAGATTTGGACAGACAGTTCACCAAAGAAGATATTCAAATGGCAAATAAGCATATATAAAGATGTTCAACCTCATTAGCTATTAAAACCCATTGCCATCGAGGCCGTCTCATAGTGACCCTATAGGACACAGTAGAACTGTCCCATAGGGTCTCCAAGGCTGCAATCCTTATGGAAGCAGACTGCCACCTCTTCCTCTAGCACATTAGGTATGAAGGAAATAAAAATTAAAACCACAGCAAGAAACCACTATACACCTATTAGAATGACTGAAATGAAAAAGACTGACCATATCAAGTGTTGACAAGGATGTGGAGAAACTGGTTCTTCCCAATTCAGTTATGGCTGACAAAGTAAAACCAGAACAGCCCCAAATTTGTAAAATGTGGGTGAACTGGAAGGATAACTGGAAAAGGAAAAATTATGGGTCAACACTCTGCTAGAAACTTAATCTTCTCTTAGAAAATGAGGGCAGTGTGTGCATTGCATAGCAACCAAATCTCTTAAACGGTAGGGTGGTAAACAACAGTGCCCAGCTCAAAGATGGCAGCTGACCACACTACTTTCAGTGTGTGTTACTCTCTACAGTCCTGGAAATAATCCAGTCTCCTGCATCAAGCTCCTGAAAGGGCTTACTCTTCTTAATCATTCATTCCAGGGCTTCAACCCATAATTTTTCTTGTTCATGTTATCATTCCAGTATACTCACATTTTATAAATGTGGGTCAGTTCCAATTTCTCTTCATTGGCCATGCCTGAACCAGTTTGAACTGGTTTGAAACCCTGGTAGAATTCTTATACACTGCTGCTGGGAATGTGAAATGGTATGACTACTTCAGGAAATATCTTGGCAATTTCTTAAAAGTTAAATATACATCCACCATATGACCCAGCCATTTTATTCCTAGGTATTTACCTTTGTCTACACAGAGATTTGTCCACAAATATCTATAAACCAAAAAACCAAACTCACTGCTGTCGATTCAATTAATCTCATAGAGACCCCTCCTTGGGTTTCCGAGGTGGCATCTCTACGGAACTAGACTGTCCAATCTTCCTTCCGAGGAGTGGCTGGTGACTTTGAACCACCACCCTTCTGGTTAGCAGTCAAATGCCTTGGGCACTATGCCATCAGAGCTCCCACAAATATCCATAGCAACTTTATTTGTAATAGCCCCAAACTAGAGAAAAAAAAAATGTCCTTCGATAGGTGAAAGGATAAACAAAATATGGTGGAATACTACTCAGCAATAAAAAGAGATGACCTATTGATACATACAACACTAGTGAAACCTACAAAAACATGAATTAATCTCAAAATAATTCTGTTGAGTGGAAAGAAGCCAGACAACCCCCCCAAAAAAAGAATACATACTGTGTTATTCCATTTATATAAAATTCTAGAAAGTGCAAAGTATATATTAACAGAAAGCAGATCAGTGGTTGCTTGGGGCTGGGGGATTGGGGGGACCTGGGGGGAGGGATTAGAAAGGGCAGGGGAATACTTTCAGAGGTGATGGAAACTGGATTGTGGTGATGGTTTCACAGGTCTGTACATACCAAAATTAACAAATTGCATACTTTTGCACACTACCCACAGAGATGTCACTTTGAGGACTAAGGTGCACCTGACCCAAGCCATGGTATTTCCAATCACATCATATGCATGTGAAAGCTGGACAGTGATAAAGGACTGAAGAGGAGTTGATGCATTTGAATTGTGGCATTAGCAAATAATACTGACTATACCATGGACTGCAAAAAGAACGAACAAATCTGTCTTGGAGAAAGTGCAACCAGAATACTCCTTAGAAGCGAAGATGGCTTTGGCCATGTCTCTTTTACTTTGGGCAGTCATCAGGAGGGACTATTTGCTGGAGAAGGACATCATACTTGGTGAAGTAGAGGGCAGCGGAAAAGATGAGGATCCTCAGTGAAATGGACGACACAGTGGCTGCAAAAATGGGCTCAAACATAGCAACGCTGATGAAGAAGGTGCGGGCTACACATGGTTCATTCTCTTCTACACAATGCCACTATGACCTATCTGATGGCACCTAACAACAACAACACAAATTGTGCACCTTATTGTGTGTCAGTTAAGCTTAAAACCTTACTGCCGTTGGGTTGGATCCAATGCATAGCGACCCCTCCTTGGGTTTCCGAGGTGATATCACTATGGAAGTAGATTGCCCAACCTTCCTTCTGAGGAGTGGCTGTGTGTCAGTTATACCTCAATAAAGTTATAATAAATAAAAAAAAAGGGATGTTTGACTAGATAAGGTGCAAGTCCTTTCCAGCTATGATTCTGTGGTATCTATTAGAGGTAATTATCCCAAAGCCTTCTACTGAAATACAGGCAGTTCCCAGGTTACAAACCAGATCTGCTCCTAAGTGTGTTTTTAAGTTGAATTTGTAGGTAAGTCAGAAGAGGTGCATACAACTTTACTTTAGTGCAAGAAAAGGCATGAAACCTTTTCAACAGGGCTTCAAACCAGTTCTTTCGGTTCAATCCGCTGCTAAGACTTTGCATTTCCACCCTAGTTATATTGAATCAGAATCTACATTTTAGCAAGATACCTAGGGGATCTGTAAGAATCACCTTGTTAAAATGTAGATTCTGATTCAGTATAAGGAGGTTTAGGGGTGCGGTGATTAGGCATTCAGTTGCCAGTGAAAAGGTCAGTGATTTGAACCTGACGAGGTAGTTTGCTTCCCTAAATATTTACAGCCTTGGAAATCCTGTGGGGGCAATTCTATTTTGTCCTATAGGATCGCCATGGGTCATAATTAACTCCACGGTGTGGGTTGGGTTTGCTTTTTGATTCAATATGCCTAGGGTGGAAATGCAAATTATCAACAGGAGGTTGAACCAGAATGAACTGGTTCAAAACCCAGCTTTTCAAGTATTTAAAAGCTTTGTGTGGCAAGTGAGGGTGACTGAAGAAGAATTTGTTACTAGTAGGCACTTAACAACAACAACAACAACAGGGGTTGGTTCATCATTTCAAAGTGAGGGCAAATTTACATAAAATTAAAGCCTAAGTAGGAGTTGTCCCTAAGTTGCTCATTCATAACCCAGGGATTGCCTGTAGTGTTTCGCACTGAAATATCCAAATCATTGAGGCAAAACTGAAGATTTTGCTTGGGCTATCTGGAGATATGGCCCTGTGCCTCACCTCTCTGGGACTGTGTAGACAGAGTCTCACAGTCCATTGGGACAGAGCAGGGAAGCACAGCGCCAAGCCAGTGGGAAGACATCCAGGTCAGAGAAGGAAATTGGGGAAATGACAGCCTAATGAGCTCTGCTCTTTCCAATTTCTTCAAGTCTATGATTCAGAGGATCGGCTTGCTGTGGACATTCCAGACCAGTGAGGCATCTCAGGGCCATGAATGTATAGACATCTCAGGGGAGAAAACAATTGAAGACAAGATGGAAATGTGAAATGGCCTTTTTAGGTCTCTTGACCCAAATGCAAGGAGCTAAGAGGATATGGAGGAAGAGGTGGAAGTGTCCCTTTCCTGCAGGAAAGGAGATTATGACTTGATGGGGCCTGGGGAAATCAAATGGAAGAAACTGAAGACCTGGAATGTCAAGCCCCCAGGGATGTCTTTTAGATGGACGTGCTAGAGGAGCGAGAGGAAGGAGGTGATACACTCCCTGCCTGCAAACAGTGAAAGCCAAGAAGGCAAGGAAGGGGAAGAATAAGAAGCCAAGAGGCACGCTTCAAAGTAATTTGTCAGCTGAGCAATGCCTTAAGCAAGTGCCATGGTTGATGAATCAGATCACCTCATGGGAAGCCCCCGCCAGCCCAGGAGGTATCACCCTACCCTCAGCCCACACCTGGAGC
The DNA here is from genome assembly GCF_000298275.1 of Orycteropus afer afer. Lineage (NCBI taxonomy): Eukaryota > Metazoa > Chordata > Mammalia > Tubulidentata > Orycteropodidae > Orycteropus > Orycteropus afer. The sequence goes on along the minus strand of NW_006921840.1, from coordinate 2,422,161 downwards.
TGATGCTTTAAAGCAAGACAACCAAAACCTTAAGTGCCCAGGGTGACTCCCGTGAATATTTACACCTGAAGAGAGTGACGTTTTCTTCTTGATCCCAAAGGATGATAAGTTATGAACTTTAAGCCTGAAGCAAGGGAATTAAGTGTTCTTGTAATTTTATCCTAGATAGAGCCACAGAAATGCTTCTTATCCCGAGGAATGTAGACCTCAAGTATCCTTCCCCACCCCCATTTCCCCTGCTACCCTTAAGCCCTGTGCAGTACACCTCCACATCTCCCAAAAGGCTGGCTATGTGGACGAATACAATAACGGTGCCTTATATTACTAAGGCATGTCATGGTTTATAAAACACCTTCACCTTCATTATCTCATTTTGATTCTTCTTCAATTCTGAGAAATAGGCATTGTTTCTCTTGTTTGGGGGAAGAGGGATCTGAGGGACCAGAACACAGATCTTCAAACTCATTCATTCAAATAAGGATTGAACATTGACTATGTGCCAGGTACTAGCTAGATGCTGAAGACACAGTGGTGAAACCAGACAGCCTCAGCCCCTGCCCTCATGGAGCTCAGTCGAGTCAGCAAGGAGATAGCCATTAATTCAACACAAATTGAATTACAAATTATGAGAGATGCTGTTACAGAGAAATCTCAGCCAATCCAAGGATCAAGGAAACCATCCCTTGAGGAGCAGTTATTTGACTTTAGAGATGATGAGAGTTGGCCAGGAGATGATGGGGTAGGACAGAGAGGCGTTGAGGAGGGAAGAGCATTGGAAAGGCACTGTGGCAGGAAGGGACATGGCACTGAAGACAAAGAGTGAAAGACAAGAGAGAAGGCTGGTGAATGAGGGCTAGATTATGCAGGGCTTTGTAAACCATGGCCAAGAGTTGGATCTTGATCATAAGAGCCAGGAGGGTTTCAAGCAGAGCAAGGTAGGCACGACTAGTCTAGTTGCTATGGAGAACGTTTTGTGAGGAATGATGAGGGCTTCAGTAAGGACTGGGGCAGTAGAAGCATAGAGAAGTGTACAGATTTGAGAGATATTTGGGAGGTAAAATGAAAAGAAATTCCAGCATGCCAGGGATGTGATTGGAGGCAGTGTGATGTAGTGAATTGAATGGTGATCCCCAAAATGAATGGTGGGTCCATGTCCCAACCCCCAGAACCTGTGAGTGTGACCTTATTTGGAGAAAAGGTCTGTGCAGATGTAATTAAGTTATGGATCTCAAGATAAAATCATCCTGGATTCTCCAGGTGGGCACTAAATCCAATGACAAGTGTCTTAATAAGATACAGAGGAGAAGAAGAGACAGACACAGAGAAGGCTATGTGAAGACATAAACAGAGATTAGAGTGATGCAGCCACAAGCCAGGGACATCTGGAGACACCAGGAGCTGGAAGAGGAACCAGTAGACGCTGACAGAGGTGTAGCCAGTGGTGTCACTTGCGTTGGTATCACTCATTATGGTGACTCATGTTGTCACTCCCCCCCATGGACATTCTGCATGTCACTGAATGTAATGGCAATGCTAGTGACATAAATAACTAACAAAGTTAAAATTACACCTTTAAATTACAGTAGTGCATGCATAAATGCAGGGAGGAAGTGAGAAGAGAGCTGTTACATTGTGGGGAATTGCAGTCAATGTCACGAATGAACTGCTATAGGGAAAATGAATTTGCTCTGCAAACTTTCACCCAAATCACAATAAAAATTTAAAAAAGAAAAGAAAGCAGAACTAGGTTACTGACATTGAATGTTGTTTATGCTATTAAATGCATATCTGTTTGTGACGAGTTACCATACAAAAATTACAATAATGTGTGTAGATGAAACCACATGATTTGAAGCATCATTAGAGTTGAGTAATAATGATAGCTCTTATTGGAGCACATTAACTCAAAACTTACTGCCATCGAGTCATATCTGACTCATAGCGAACCCTCCTTTGATTTCCCAGGCAATATCACTACAGAAGTAGATCGTCCAGTCTTCCTTCCAAGGAGTGGCTGGTGGATTTGAACCGCCAGCCTTCTGGTTAGCAGTCAAATGCCTTAGGCACCATGCTACCTACCACAGCTCCCTGGAGCACATTAGAAGGTTCCAAAAGTAAATTAGCATAGGGTTTTAGTCTTGTAGGTATATTGACACCCTCAAGCTGGGCTTATGAAAAATGTTATTGTTGTTATAACCGGGGATATTTTTATGAAAATAATGAATTTCTGCTGAAACACTGCACAGAAATGTTGTAGTTAGTCATTTTGGTGTCACCTCCTCTCACAGTGTCACCCAGTGCAATCCACACCCTGCAAAACCCCCCTGGTGATGCCACTGGATGGGACCCGCCGACACATTGATTTTGGCCTAGAGAAACTAACCCCAGACTCCTGGCCTCCAGAATGTGAGATAATAAATTGCTGGTCTTTTAAGCCACTAAGTCTGTGGTGATGACTTGTTACAGCAGCCTTGGGAAATTAATATATGGCGTTTTGATGTAAAATGGCTACTTTTCCTTCCTTCCTTCCTTTTTTTGTGCAAAAGCATGGCCTTTTTAAGGTTGCTATTTGACTCTATCTTTATGTGTTTTGGAAAAGTATGAAGGGTGAAAAAGTAACAACCCAAGATCTCACTATGTGGACAGAGTTAGGATCCAAGTGGTGATCAGAGCAGGGGCTGGTTTCTGATCACTTCGAGGGTATAAATGTCCATTTGAGATGGAGCAAAACTGACCTAGATCATCTCTCTGGCCTTGACTTCATTATTTCGGAATTCTCAACTCATAACCCAAACAGCCAGAGACTCACACCTAGTCCCCAACAATCTTTGTGCTGGCTTGGCACACAAAGTGCCAGATTTGAGCTCATATAATATCGCACTTGATATAAGCCCAGATAAGACTGGCCAACAAAGCAAGAGGAAGCAAGTTCAATGGCTCCCTGGAACTTGAAGATAAACCTGCTCCTTGGGGAGTGCTATCCAACCTCACAGGGCCCTGCTGCCTGAGGAAGGAATTTGCTTGCCTCCCCTGGGGGAGCAGTGTATTTATAGACCCTAGGGGAGAGGAAGGATGGAGGCTCCTGGGAGACGTCATAGAGGATGTGCAGAGGAAATGAAACTGCTCCGAAAGACAAACAGGAGCAATGGGGACCTGTGTGGCTTTGGGAGAGGCCCAAGGATCAGAGGGAATTAGGCAGGATGCAGGGGAAACGTAGCCACTCTGTGTGGCTGGGCTGGGACATGTGCAGAGGAATAATTGTCCACCTTCTCCGAGGACCCCTAGTAAGCAGTGGATTTGAGATACAACAAATTATCTGAATTCCACAGGCATCATATTTCTCAGGAACATGGTTTCTTATGTCAAGTGAGGTGTATCTATGGGAACCGCTGATGTCTCTTAAATGTACAGTAAAATCTGCAAAAGCCAGAACCTGTGTAAGATGGAAACCTGGTCAGAGAGGGAAAATTCAAATATTTCCCACTAGTAGAGAGCAATAGAAAAGTGGTAAGACTGCACTCTGTCAAAAGCAGAAAACCTTGGGGTCCAGGTTTCACTGTATGAAGTGAACCTCAGAAATGGACGTAGTGTGCAAAGAAGTTGGAAGAAACATACATGTGGCAGAAACATTTCTGGGACATTTGGAGCCCATTTGAGAGTGGCTCAAAAGCTGCTGTGTGGAAGGAATTAGCAGGCGGTAGGACCTAGGCACTTGACTGCTAACCAGAAGACTGGCGGTTCAAACCCACCGGCCACTCCCTGGAAGGAAGATAAACACTACTTCCATAATGGTACTGCCTCGGAAACCCAAGAAGGGGTCGCTTGAGTTGAATCAACTTGACAGCAGTGAGTTGGTTTTTGTTTTTTGGTTTTTTTTTTTTAAGGATCTAGCTATAGTGTTAAACAGTAAGGATGTGAACAAAGGTGGTGTGGTTATGCTGCAAATGGGAGACTATTCGAATGTTTGCAAAAGTAGTATACAGTTGGTTCTTGAACAACACGAGTTTGAATTGTGCTGGTCCAGTTATAGGCAGATTTTTTTCAAAGACTGGTACCATATAGAAACATTTTTAGAGAAATGAAAAGGCAAAAAAGTCAAACAGAAATTAAGGATGTAGTTTTGTAAAGTTACACAGAGTGTGCCTGCCTCTCCTGCTTCCCCTCCCACCTCCTCCTCCACCTCTTCCGGCTCTGCCCCCCGAGACAGCACGACCAACCCCTGCTCTTCCTCTGCCTCCTCCTCCTCAGCCTACTCAACATGCAGACGATGAGGATGAAGACCTTTAGGTGACCCCCTGCCACTTAATGAACAATAAATAATCATCATGCCATGCAGTTCATAAACTTCCCTGTTGTGTATGTGTGTGTGTGCGTGTGTGTGTGAAAATCTAATAAATGTCCAACGAAAACTGTGTCAATCAACTTGATGTTATTGGTAAGGCTTCCAGTCAATAATAGACCATTAGTAGCTAAGTTTGGGGAAGTTTAAAGTTATACACAATTTTCTACTGCATGAGGGGGTTTGTCAGTGCCCCTAACCCTCACGTTGTTCAAGAGTCAACTGTACCTTCTAATGGTTAGTATTTGACCCTGTGTGCTTGGAAAAAAGGACAAGTGTGAAAGACAAAAAAGTAAGAACCTAAAATCTCTGTCTATGGCCAGGGTTTGGAGCCAGTTGGTGATCAGGATTAGGGGACATTAGACACCAATCAAGGAGCCCTAGTAGTGCAGTGCTTAAGTGCTTGGCTGCCAACTGAAAAGCTGATGATTGGAACCCACCAGCTGCTCTGTGGCAGACAGATGTGCCTTCTGTAAAGATTACAGCCTTGGAAACCCTATGGGGCAGTTCTACTCTGTCGTATAGGGTGGCTATGAGTCAGAATCCACCTCATGGCAATGGGGTGGGTTTGATTTTTCGGTTAGACACCAAGCAGAGGGGACAATCATACAGCTTGCTGAAAAAGAAACTAGCAAAATCCACCAGCAACCAAGTTATTTCCTCCAAGTGGTGATTAGCAACTTTTGATTCACATAGTAAGTTCCAGGTTAAAACCTACTGCCATCAAGTTGATTCCAACTAATAGTGATGCTATAGGACAGAGTAGAACTGCCCCATAGGGTTTAAAAAACCCCTCACTGCTGTCGAGTGGGATCTGACTCATAGCGACCCCTCCTTGGGTTTCTGAGGTGGTATCGCTATGGAAGTAGATTGTAGATTTCCCAACCTTCCTTCCAAGGAGTGGCTGGTGAGTTTGAACTGCATTCTCTGATTAAAATGGCCTCACACACAATATGAGAATGTTAATCCATGAATATGCCTTAAGGCTCTACTGTATGAAGAAAAACTTTGAGGTTGTCAAGGATTTCATTCTACTTGGATCAACAATCAATACTCATTGAAGCTGTAATCAAGAACTCAAATGATCTATTGCATTGGGCAAATCCTCTGTAAGACCTCTTTAAGGTGTTAAAGAGCAAAGATGTCACTTTGAGCACTTGTGCCTGACCCAAAACACGGTCTTTTCAGTCGTCTTATATGAATCCAAAAGATGGACAATGACTAAGGAAGACTGAAGAAGAACTGGTGTATTTGAATTATGGTGTTGACAAAGAGTATTTAACATGCCATGGACTGCCAGAAGAACAAACGTATCTGTCTTGGAAGAAGTACAGCCAGAATGCGCCTTAGAAGTGAAGTGGCCAGACTTCGTCTCACATACTTTGGATATGTTATCAGGAGGTACCAGTCCCTGGAGAAGGATATCATGCTTGGTAAAGTAGAGGGTCAGCGGAGAAGGGGAAGACCCTGAAGGAGATGGATTAACCTAGTGGCTGCAGTGATGGGCTCAAACACAGCAAGGGTTGTGAGGATGGTGAAGAACCTGTTATACTTAAGGTAGCCATCAACTGGAGTTGACTGGATGGCAATCAACAACAAACAACACTGATGCCCAGCATTTTGCTGGCTTGTTCTGGTGGATACAGATGAGTTAGAAAGCTCAATTCTAGCCAATAGCCTTAGAAAGACAAATACTTAGTAATGAGACAGTGAAAACTCATGTTCTCTAATGGTGCTTAACTGAGCAAAAATAATTTGTTATGGAACTAGTTAGCAGGATATAAACCAGCAGCTGGCTTCTTAGGCATCTCCCCGCCCATAAGTTCCTGTTAAGTAGCTTCAGAGACAGGCAAAGTTTTGAGCCTCTTCTTAAATACTTTTTACCACTTTTGAGCATCATGTGCTTTTAAGAACTATTTACATGGGATCAAATTGACAGCAGCAATTTGAAAGACTAGATATAAAACTTAGGGGGCAGTGAGTTTATGTTCATGGCAGGGCCATCTCAGAAAGGAGGGTGAGAATGTCATCACTGTCACCGTACGTGGAGAAACTGTTGAATTGTTGTATTTTTCGGTGTGTGTTCTCAACAGCAACAACGAAATAATTAGAATTATTTTAAAGAATGCTTTGTGCCAATGTTGCTGCTACTGAACTTCGTTGCTCAGGAATTTCGCTCTTGTCTTAGGGAACAAACTGGATGAGCAACGTTGGAAAGACAACCCTTCCCTCATTATGAGGTGCTCAGGAGGGCTGTGTTGTGGATTGAGAGTCTTGGGCCTGACCACAGCTGTTTTGGTGCCTTTGCAGCCAACTGGGGGACTGCTCAGCCAGTAAGCACTAGTGCCATGTGGGGAAGGGGAAGGCAGTGTGTATAGAGGGAACCCTGACTTTACCACCATCTTTATGTGTAAACTTGGGCGAGTCGCTTTTCCTTTCTGGGCCTCAGTTTCTCCATCTGTATAATGAGGGGTTTGGGACTCTTTCTGTTATAAAATATTTCTGATTCAACCCCACTTTTTGCATTACTCCAGTAAAATTAACTACTAGACAACTGGAAGAGCATGGAAGGGAGGTCACATCTTTGTATATTTCTGCTGTTGGAGATGGCCCATCCAAAAATCAAGTATTTTGTAAGTATTAACTCATTTAATCCTTCCAATAACCCAGGGAGCTAGATTCTATCCTATTTTTTAGATGAGGAATCTAAGGCTCAGGAAAGATAAATAATTCCCCTTATTATAAAATTGTTGTTGTTGTTACGTGCCGTGGAGTTGGACCCGACTCATAGCGACCCCTCCTTGGGTTTCTGAGGCAGTATCACTATGGAAGTAGACTGCCCCATCTTCCTTCCAAGGAGTGGCTGGTGGGTTTGAACTGCCAGCCTTCTGATTAGCAGTCAAGTGCCTTAGGCACTATGCTACCAGAGCTCC
>NW_006921840.1:2411070-2413759 GCF_000298275.1 Orycteropus afer afer | reverse complement strand
ATACACAAAGCAGACCACATTCCCTAAGGCAGCTACTCAGCTGCTCACAGTAGATTCCATCATGGAGTTGATTACCAGTCTCATCACGGGGAATACTACATCCAGCTGCCCAGCCACTCAACCAGGCCTAGCCAAGTTGACACACAAACTTAACTACCACAATGACTTAACCTCTTAGCCTCAGTTGCTTCATTTATCAAATGGAGACAGTAAGGAATAGGACCTACTTTACAGGTGTGAGGATTAAATGCATGTGTAAAGCATCTAGAACAGTGCTTGACACATAGCACATGCTCAATACATTTGAGCTATCATCCGCATGGTCATCATCATCTGTAGGGACAGGCAGAGAGGTATGGGCTGCAACAGGATTGAGCTCTGAGGCTTCAGTGGCCAAACCTACAGGTAGAAGTTTGGATTGTAAATGGCCAGAGGTAATTCTTTCCTGAGTTGACTTTGAAGCAACGTGAGATCTGTGGACCAGGACCAGTTGCCACCAACATGACTCCAGTTTATGGTGACCCCATGTCTGTCAGATTAGGACTGTGCTCCATAAGTTTTTCAGTGGTGGATTTTTTTGGAAGTAGATCTCCAGATCTTTCTTCCAAGGCACCTCTGGGGTGGACTCGAACCTACAACTTTCTGGATAGCAGCTGAGAGCATTATTTTGCACCACCCAGGGACTCTGAGTTCTGTATGTTGTTGTTGTTTGCTGTTCAGTCGATTTTGACTCACAGCCAAATGAAAGTCACTAAAGTGTCTCCTTGCTAGAAAGGGTAGAGTTTGAAGTTGCCTCGGGCTAGGGCACCCTCTCCCCAATGCCCCTGCTAAAATACATCCCTTACCTAGAAGGCAGAACTACAAACCACTATCACACGTTAACCCAGTGCATTCATCAGGTTAATCCCAGCAGGGATTGGTGCCATTAAAGAATGAGACAGAGGGCAGTTTTGTTGGCTACTAAGAAAAAGACGGAGTCCCTGGATGGTGCAAACAGTTAATGTGCCCCGCTGCTAAAAGTTGTCAATTCCAGTCCACCAGAGGTACCTTGGAAGAAAGGCCTGGTGATTACTTCAAAAAATATCAACGATTGAAAACCCTGTGGAGCACAGTTCTGCTTTCATACACACGGCGTCTCCATGAGTCAGAATTGATTCCATGGCAACTAATTAAGAATAAGACAGATGGGAATAGGGCAGGGCAAAGAGAGAGAGCTTTCCTTCCTGATCAGTTCCAAGATGCTACAGGACAGAGCCAAAGGCAGTGAGGGAGCAGGAAGGGAAGAGGAGATAACAGACACTGAAAAAGCAACTACTGTGGGCTGGGGAAAAAAGCCCTGGTGATGCAATGGTTAAGCACTTGGCTGCTAACCGGAAGGTTGGTGGCTCAAACCCACAAGAGAAAGATATGGCAGTCTGCTTCCCTAAAGATTTCCCTTGCAAACTCTATGGAGCAGGTCTACTCTGTCCTATAAGGGTGCTATGAGGCGTAATCAACGCATGGCAATGGGATTGATTTACAGGTTTTGGTGGCTGAGAGCTGTGCTAAATACTTTATAAGGGTTATCTCATTTAACTTTGCAACCGTTCAATGAGGTGCGCACTATTATGTTGTTGTTAGATGCCATCCAGTCAGTTCCAACTCAGGGATTCTGTACAACAGAACGAAACACTGCCCAGTCCCGTGACATCCTCACAATTGTTGCCATGCTCGAGCCGACTGTTGCAGCCGCAGCAACATCTCATTGAGAGTCTTCCCCTTTTTCACTGACCCTCTACATTACCAAGCATGATGTCCTTCTCCAGGGACTGGTCCCTTCTAATAACATGGGCTAAGTACATGAGATGAAGTTTCACCAGCCTCCCTTCTAAGGTAAGGCTGCACCTCTTCCAAGACAGATTTGGACGTTTTTCTGGCAGTCCATGGTAGGTATATTCAGTATTCTTTGCCAACGCCATAATTCAGTTCTTCAGTCTTCTTTATTCATTGTCCAGCCTTCACATGCATATGTTGTTGTTGCTGTTGTTGTTAGGTGCTGTGGAGTCAGCTCCGATTCATAGTGACTCTATGTCCAACAGAATGAAACAACACCTAGTCGTGCGTCATCCTCACCATCCTTGCTATATCTGAGCCCATTGTGGCAGCCACTGTGGCAGCCCATCTCATTGAGGGCCTTCCCCTTTTGCTCTGACCCTCGGCTTTACCAAGCATGACATCCTTCCCCAGGGAATGGTCCCTTCTGACAACATGACCAAAGTAGGTGACATGAAGTCTGCTCGTTCTCACTTCCAAGGAGCATTCCAGCTGCACTTCTTCCAGGACAGATTTGTTCATTCTTCTGGCAGTCCATGGTACTGCCAGTATTCTTTGCCAACACCACAACTCAAAAGCATTAACTCTTCTTAGGTCTTCCTTATTCGTTGTCCAGCTTTCACACGCATATGAGGCGATTAAAAACACCATGGCTTTTTCATGCTTTCACATGCATATGAGGCTATTAAAGACACCAAGGTCAGGTGCAACTTAGTCTTCGAAGGGACATCTTTGCTCTTTAACACTTTAAAGAGGTCTTTTGCAGCAGATTTGCTCAATGCAATTAGAAATCTGATTTCTTGATTGCTGCTTCTATGGGTGTTGATTATGCATCCAAGTAAAATGAAATCCTTGACAACTTGAATATTTTCTCCAT
>NW_006921840.1:2406690-2410970 GCF_000298275.1 Orycteropus afer afer | reverse complement strand
AATCTGATTTCTTGATTGCTGCTTCTATGGGTGTTGATTATGCATCCAAGTAAAATGAAATCCTTGACAACTTGAATATTTTCTCCATTGATCATGATGTTGCTTGTTGGTCCAGCTGTGAGGATTTTTGTTTTGTTTATGTTGAGGTGTAATCCATATTATTATAATCCCCATTTAATAAAGATGAAGAAACTCAGGCTGAGGGAGGTTAAGTGCCTGCCCAAGGTCACACAGCTAACAACTGGGATTGAATGGCAGAATTGGAATTCAGTTCTTTGAAATTCTAAAGACTGAGTCCTTCCCACAGCTCACTCAGACCTTACGGGACAGAGAGGTGGATTAAGTCCATTGAGGAGCAATAGCTGGTGGTGATGACATAGGACACTGAGAGGAACTGAATAGTTTGTGCACAGTTGTGAGGAGGACAAGTCACAGGCTGACATCACATAGTTTAACTATGCCCAGCAATACATGGCATCCCACCTGTGACCCCAGGATTATCTCTCACCTTGACCAGAAACTAAGCCACTCCTGGACCACAGCAATGCACCCTGCAGCTGCTTGTTATTTGACCTCAGGGTAGGAATGTGGATGGTTTCAAGTATCTCCTTTCCACATCAGAAAAACCAAAACCTGTTGCCATCATGTCTTCCTCCTGCAGAGTGACTGGAGGGTTCAAACCACCAACTTTTCAGTTAACAGCCTAGTGTTTTAACCACTGCTCCACCAGGGCTCCTTCCACTCGGGAGAAATACTTTAAAATGCTTGTTCTGCTGCTAATAACTCAATAGTATCATCTTTCTCAACAAAGATGCCACAGAGTCCTACCGCCAGTAGGACAAGCAGAGACTGAGTGCCAATGACGTGCCAGTCACTGTGCTAGGGGCTCACATCCCAGTGATTTTAAAGTCTGGTGGGTGGAGACAGATATGAGAGAAAACTGGCCATTTCAATATGATACTGAGATTTATGGGAGCCCACAGGGAGGTCAGAAGCGAGCCGTCAGAGTTGCATTCCTTGTCCATGGGCCTGGATTCCTGATTGGCTACTGTGGTGGAGGAGCCTCTCCATAAAACACCAACAGGCCCACAAAGCACTGCATGCAGATACAAAAGCGCTCTTGAGGAAACGCGAGCGTAACTGCCAGCGAAAGGTCCAGCCTGTGCTGCTATGAAGAGCGCAACGACCACCATGGGCAAGAGTGGCCTGAGAAAGAAGGAAAAAGACATCTTGGATCTGGGACTGGAAAAATGGGTGCAATTTGGTTAAGTGGAGAGAAGGGTTGGATTAAAAAATGATTCCCTGGCTACTTGCCTCCATGAACAACTGCCTCCTTTGCCATGAGACCAGAAGAACTGGATGGTGCCAGGCTAACATTACTGAACAATTTGATCAGATTCTGTAGTAGAATCCCTATCAAAAGGGGAGAAAATGCAGAAAAGAATTTCAAATTCTCATGGATTCCAGACTATCTGGAGTCATGGAGGCTGGATAAACCCCTGAAATTATCACCCTGAAATAATCATTAAACCTTAAACCAAAAATATCCCCTGAATTCCTCTCAAAGCATAGTTTAGCTTCCCCAGTAAATAACGTCTGCCTTGAGCTTTGTGCACTTATAAAAAACCAACCATCTATATGGGATCAAACTGACAACAGCATCTCCAAAGGTTATCTGGGAAGCTCAGGAGCAGTGAGTTAATGGGGGAAGAACAATTCAGAAAAGAAGGGTAAGAGTGGTTGCAAGAAGTGAAAAACATAATCAACATCACTAAATTGTGCGTGTAGATACTGCTGTTGAACTGGTATTCTGTTGAACTGCTGTTCTGCTGTGTATATGTTCAACAACAACAACAACAACAATGTTCTTAAATATGACTCCCCCAAGTGTCGAGTATTTAAAACCTTGTTTTAAATGCATGCCTTCTATGTAGTGAGTGCTTTGCATTTAGTTTGCTTTTGTATTTTTACCCCTTCCCTTGTGCATTTGAAGACTAGGTAAGGTGGGAAAGAAGAGTACAGAAAAAGGAAGAATAAATGGGGTACTCTAACCCAGTGCTGCTCAATGAACTTTCTGCAATAATTGCAAGGTTTTATTCTGTGCTGTCTAATACAGTGGCCACTAACCACTCGAGGCTACTAAACACTGGAAATGTGCCTATTGTGACTGACGGGATGAATTTTTTAGTTTATTTTCAGTGTTGCTGGAAGCCACTATATTGGACAGCATAGCTGTCACCACTTAGCAAATAGCCCATACACAGCCCAGTATAGGTGTAATAAAATAGGAAGACTTCTGTTAACTTTGTTATCGGGGGCACTTATTTGTATATTTATAGGCTTGCTCGATCAGGGGTTGGAGCACCACGGTTCTTAAAAATGATCCTATTAGGTTGTTGTTGTTGTTAGGTGCCGTTGAGCTGGTTCTGACTCATAGAGACCCTGTGAACAACAGAACAAAACGCTGCCCGGTCCTGCGCCATCCTCACAATCGTTGCTATGGTTAAGCCCGTTGCTGCAGTCACTGCGTCAATCCATCTCACTGAGGGCCTTCCTCTTTCTCGCTGATCCCCTACTTTACCAAGCATGATAGCCTTCTCCAGGGACTGGTCCCTCCTGATAACATGGACAAAAAGTATGGGAGACAAAAGCTTACCAAGCTCGCTTCTGAGGAGCATTCTGGCTGTACTCCTGTGCCCTGCAAGGGCTTATTTCTGATTTCACAGTAACTTCAGGGACTTACCTCTCTCGTAAATCCCATAACAACTGTGAAAGGGAGATGATCATCCCCATGAGAAACAGTAGATCTAGGTGAGGACAGGGGCCTAAAGTGATAAGAGTTGAGAGCAGAAGCCAGGTGGTTCTCCTGGGAACACTCCAGAAGGACAGCAAAGGGAGAATGCTCTCATGCCACCCATGCCCACTGCCTTCATTCTTATCCCACTACGGCTAATGGGCTGTGCACTATTAACAAGGACCCTATCTTATTCTCTTCCCACTAGCTTGGGGTAGGCAGTGGGGATGTTCTCAAAAAGTGCATTCACATATTCAAAAGTATTTAGTGAGCACCTACCATGTCCCAGGCACTGATCCAGGTACTGGGGATGCGGCCATGAGCAAAACAAAGATCCCTCTCTTTCGAACCTGAATTCTTGTAGAGGGAGACACATAATTGTGTATATGCTGCATTTCTCTAAACATTGCAAAACGTATTTTAAATATGCCATGGTCTCGTGTCTTTCATGGGGCACATAAATACTGTCTGATGTATCATTTATATCAACCTGGTCTTGCACTTCACGCAAACTGCCTGGTTGACTCAACAGTAGAAACACCTTTCAGTGCAGTCTTTTAACATGTGTTGAGTGCCATCTATGTGCAGAGTCTGACATTGGGGACTTTCAGGAAAGCCAGAAGAATGAGAACCCAGGGATTTACTTTTGGAGGTTCCCAGGCTGGAGGAGCTAACCATCAAGTCTGAAATAGGCGCCGAAAGGCAAAAGCCTTCAGCACCTGCTTACAGAGACATCCCAAACGTGTGCAGAATGAATCCAGCCTACACTGCTTGGAGGTGGGGAGTCACCCTCCCCACGACGATGGGCAAGAAGAAGATGGTGCCACAGAAGCTGTCACATGTCCCAACATGTCTCAACAGCAAGGGGGCCCAGCGGGGCAGCCCCACCTGGGAAGGCTTCTGGGGGAGAGAGGTTTGAGTTGCTGCAAGAATGAGGTGCTCAGGGGAAATGAGGGAGTGCGAGGGCATTCTTGGGGGGCTCTAAGGGACTGTGGATAGTAGCAGAAATGGGTAATGGGTAACTGATCAAGCCTTGGGCACAAGCCTATGCAGTCACCCCAATTTAAACCTACTGTAAGATGCAGGGAAGAGGCAGAGGGAATGTGGGAGCCTTGGCCAAGCCCTGCTGGCTGGGAAGCAGGGCGGGAAAGGGTGAGAGTCAGGGTCAGAGGTGAAGGGGGTGGGTGGAGGGCAGCCAGGGCTGGGTCCTACCCTGAGCGCCCAGGTTTCCTGACAGCTGTTGAGGAAGCGAGGTGAGAAAGGGTTAAGTGTGTGCCCCTCCACCACGCCCCCCACACCTCTTCCCAAATGCTTCCTGTGTTTGAAACCTTTCGGGTCTTGGCCAACACTCTGGCCCTCAGCCAGGCGGGCATTGTCCGGGGAGCTGCCGTGCAGCCTTTGTGGTGGGGCCACCTCGGGGTTCCCACTGGCGCCCGGGCCGGGCGGCCGCGTGCATGCCGAGCGGGGAGGCGGTGCGGGAGGCGCG
>NW_006921840.1:2397861-2406091 GCF_000298275.1 Orycteropus afer afer | reverse complement strand
CAGGCCAGCGCCGCGGGCACCGCTTCCTCCCAGCCTCGGCTCACAGTGGGCATCACCTGCCCTGCCAGGCCCCACCTGGCCGCCTGCCCCTAGTAGTCCAGCAGCTCCGGGCCGCGGAGTGTGCCCCACGCGCCTCGGGGATCAGCGGAGGGAAAGAACCCCAGCGGGGTGGGCTGCGTTCGCACTTTGAAGGTTTTCTGGCCCCTGAGGGTCAGGGGCCGCCGGCCAGTCTGGGAGCGCGGGCCACTGGGGATGCTGTGCCAACATGCAGACGTGACACTTGTTGCATAGGCCGGAGCCGGGCCGGCCGGGCTTCTCCTTTCACCCAAGGCCCTGCACAGGAGGCTGGCCCAAAGCTTCCACTGACCCCAGGGACCAGCTCTTCAATATCCTGGCTCCTGCCTCCCCACCCTGGGCTCGGGCATACTTCACCTTAGGCCCCCTGTCTTCAGACACCAACCCAGAAAACACAGAGTCCCCTGAGCTACCTCCATGCAGCTCAGGGAAAAGGGCATCCTTACCCCCACCTGCACCACGCCTCCCACCTGGCAATACTTTGCTTTAGTGTTCCCGTGCAGTCCCCAAGCCTGATCCCCAGTAGCCCCAGCCCCAGTGGCTGGTTTCTCTGTGCGTCAGTGTCTCCTGGGGCTGCCAGCTCCCACCTCCAGCTGCCACAGTCCTGTGATCAGGCTGTCACTGCTGCTTGCTTGCCTGGCACCACAGAAGGGGAATCCAAGGAGACACAGGCTGGTGCCAGTGCTGGAGTCACAGGGAGGTGGGAGCAGAGAGGAGAGGGCCGGGCAGCAATGTTCCTAGAGCAATACTGGGCCCTGCTAGGTTCCAAATCCTCCAGCTTAGGAGGGTGGTCTGCAGCCCAGAAGCCTCAGAGGGGCTCCACCTGGCCTGGCTTGGCCTCCTTCTGTAGGTAGCCTCCTTTCTCTGCTCTTGCCTTTTGGCGTGGCGCTGGCACTGGCACGCTGTGACTTCTCAGGAAGGCACATTGGTTGAGGCTGGTACCCCCTTATCTAGATGGCTGTCCAGTGGCCTTCCTCTTCAAGACCTAAGCACTGGGTCAGTCACCTCCTTGGTAAGAAGGGAGCAGACTTTTCCTCAGAAACTCCTATCAGGCAGACACTGGCAGAAGGAACACAAAAGCTATGAAGGAAGGGCCCCACAGGAATCTGCCCTCCAGGAACCTACCACCCAGCATAGTTGGCAAGCCAGGAAACCCACGTCATACCACTAGCAAAGAATCCAAGGTGGTGGCTTCAGGGAAGAAAGAGTGGGTGCAGAGAGGGCTCCCCAGAAGAAGCTGGAGCATCTCCATGTGGGCACTTGATGCTTTCCTCAGAGGGAGACCCCTGGCCAACGGACCACCACTTGAACCCTATCAGGGTTCAGGCCCACCACTTGAGCCCTTTCGGGGTTCAGCTGGTCGTTGGGACAACACTGAGAAAGGGGAGAGCTTATTTCAAGAGGAAGGAAATTGGCCAGGCTGCCAGAACCCAGTGTGTGTCTGCCCCCGACACTGCCACTTGTTTTATTTCGCCCTTACTCTTTTAGTCGCCTGTCTTTACACCTTGAGTTGTGTAAATTCATTCCCCATATATTTTGCTTAAGACTAACACTGGAAATTTCCAAGGCTTCCCTGTCTTCTCCACCCCATGACCACAACCAAGGGTCCAGGTGCACATGGCCCACTTCTCCTGCCTTCTGTCCTAGAGACACTTGGACCTTGTCTCAGACTGGCACACTGTCCCCAGCCAGAGTCCCAGGCCTGAAAACCACACTTTCTCCCTCCACACTCTGGCCTGACTTGGACCCTCCCACCCCAGCACTCCTCCACTGCCTTCTGACCTGAGATACACTTTGCTCTTCTGAGTCCAAGAGCTGCTGGGCCAGGGCCAAGTGTCCCTTGGTCTTTGTCTGAGCACCTTCCTCGCCTCGTCCCCTCCCTCTCCCCAGGCCCAGCTCCAAGCCTGCAGTCACTGTGGTATTGTGAGGACAGCCTACTGTACCCTCCCTCCTGCTCAGGGAGGGGGCATCCCCACTCCATCCCCAATTGCTAAGTACCCATGTAACCTGAGCCTGGCCTCTCAGCCGCAAAGCACCTCCTGCAAGAGGAGTGGAGAGCCAGGCTTCCAGAGCGATGTGTCTGAGGGCAGCAAAGTTGGCACCGCAGGATAGTGTAGGGCACCAGACTCGGGGGCTAGGCACACAAAGGGAGGGCGCATCATTCCACGGACACATGCAGCACCACAGGGCAGTGGAGGGGACACAGCCCGTGTGGTCCCCCCACCCAGAGCACATGTGAGGGCTTTAAAAGCGATCACAAGACAGTCCAGACAGCGAAAGGAAGACCAGGTGCGTCATTCCCGGTGAGGCTGGCGGGTTCCTGGAAAGTTGCACGTAGCTCTCCGTGCATTGGCCGGTTTGGAGTTCAGGTTGTGGAAAAATCAAATCCTAGTCGCCACCTGATGGAGGCTTTCAGCATGGTGATGCCGTAGCCTCATGGCTGACAGTGCTTCAGAGAACAGAGAATGGCTCCAGTCCTTCCAGGGCTGTGATTCTTTGGGGCTTGCCCCAGTCTCTCGTTAAGTAGCAAACAAGCTGGAAGGAAATAAATGTGCTGGGGATGGCACCATTTCTAGAGGGGAATTCTTTGGTACAGCCAGGAGCTCTGCAGTGATGAGAAACTACAGCCTCTAATTTGTCCCTTTGGACAAGAGAAAGCCAGGGTTTCAGGTGTCAACCAGACTTAGAAGCAAAGGTAGGAAACAGGTGGGTGGCGGGATCAGGACAGTGAGTCCCCGCCGAGAGACACAAGACGCCAGGGCCTTCAAAATTGGTGGAGCTGGTACAGATGGCATGAGTAGTGATCTGCTCTCGCCAGAGGGCCTGAAAACATTTTTCCTTGACTGGACCCAAGCCCACTCTCAGTGGCTCTTGCAAGAAGCCACAGTCCTGTTGTTCCAACAGCAATCTGGCCCCCTGAGAGAGCACTCAGCCCCAGAGTGATGTGGGGGTGGGCAGCTGGGAGGGACCCAGGTGGGCCAAGGACCCCCAGAGAGAAAGAAGTCGGGGAAGCAGGCCTGGAGGCTGGAAGAAGGCAGACCTAAGGGAGACAAACCAGGGCTTGTGGGGGCTTCTGGGTGGCTGCTTTCCTGGCCAAGTGCTCAGTGGGCTCAGGCTAGTTCTTCTGTGCAGACCTGGAGTCTGAGCCACCATCCCTGTTCCCCATCCTGTCTCTTGGCCTCCCTCTTGGGTGCCCCCAGCTCTTCCTCATGCCCACCGTACCTGTGGTGCCACAGCCAGTGCCATTGCCCCCCCCCCAGGAGTCGAGGATGTGGAAGGGATGAACCAAGCCTTCATTGACACACTCAAGGCCTCTAGGGTCCTTCCAAGGAGCCCTGGTAGTACAATGGTTTAGCTCTTGGATGCGAATTGAAAGGTTGGTGGTTCGATCCCGCCCAAAAAGCTCCATGGGAGAAAGGCCTGGTGATCTGCCCCTTTAAAGATGACAGCCTAGAAAACGCTATGGGGCAGTTCTGCTCTGTCACATGGGGTCACTGTGAGTGGGAATCAACTCAGTAGTCCCCAACAACAACAGGTCCTTTCCCAAAACCTGGTCACACCCTCTCGCAGTCCTTATCTCCCTGAGTATTTCTCTGGTACTGACTCCTCATTGGCATTGTTCTGATCTCAGTGGGCAGTGCAGGCCTTCAGGAAACCCTGAAACAACTGGGGTAGAGGATTTGTGAAGGCCTTGCCCCAGCCCCAGCTCCTTCTCAGATGACACCGAGAGGAGCTCTGTGACACTTGGACAGAACACACCCCTGCCCCTGTCCATCCTAATGGCCTTAAAGTGTTTCCATCCTCATAGGTGATGGGTTGAGGGGAGGAGTTGACACATTAACCCATGCCAGCCATAAGCATGGAAGTGTGGGAGTTAACCAAAGGATTTCAGCAAATTGGTGGGTTTTCCTGGGGAAGAGGGGAAGGCGGGAAAAGTCATGTGCATTATCCAGCCTGGGTGGAAGGTTAGAGGAGAGGAGTGTGTGGGGCGGGTGTGCCTCGGGGCGTGGGTGAGGAGAACTTCAGGCCCTGGCAGCCTGGGCAGAGAGCATTTTAAGGACAGACCTTGCCAAAAGTAGGCAACTTTTGGCCCAAGAGGAGAACAAACGCCTGGAAATTGTGTGCAAGCAGAGGAGGAATCACTAGTACCAAGGAGCCAAGGAAGGAACCAGAGCATGGGGGGGGGGGGGCGGAGGCAGGGGAGGAGAGTAAGGAGGAGCTGTTGGGTATGAGTAGAGGGCTAGCAGCCAATAAGAGGTTGTATGGAAACTGTGAGCTAAGGGTAGGGATTCCTGGATGGATGAAAATGGGACTCGAGGGACAGGGATATAGCTGAGGGCAAATCTGATGGTGGGGGTGAGGGGGAGAAGACTGGAATTCATTATCACGGGTCTCAGAGGCACCATTCCTGCAGGCTAGCCTTGCACTGGGCATTGCTCAAGCGCCCTGCCAGTCCACCTCTGCCCCAGCCCATCGACCCACTCTGCCTGCCTCCTGTGCCCACAGCTTGCCCCCAGAGGGCCAGCTGGCCAGTGGGCTCCATGAGAGGAGGCCTTGGTGCCATCTCTCTCACTGCACCCAAGAATACCCAGCACCACTTGGATCCCACTGTCAGGGCTCATTCTGGCATCAGGATACTTACCCTCTCGGCTAGATGTGGACAGATGGAGAGGCGCCCCAGGAGCCAAACAGAAGCCAGCTGGGATTGGAATGACCAGAATGGAATCAGACCCAGGATGGAGAGGGTGTGAACTGGGAGTGAAAGGGGGTGGGGCATTGAGTGAGGAAGTGCCAGCTGCAACAGCCCACCTCCTCCTGATGCTACGGGTAACCATCCATGCATCCATCCGGTACTTATTGACCTCTGGGTGGTGCAGGCTGTTTGCATTTGATTGCTAACGTAGAGTTTGGTGGGTCAAACCCATCCAGTGGCACCATGGAAGAAAGGCCTGGCAATCTGCCTCCATGAAGATTACAGCCAAGCAAACCCTTTGGGGCACAATTCTACTCCGTAACACGTGGAGTTGCCATAAGTTGGAATCAGCTCCACGGCAATGGGATGATTAAATCTGGTTACAGTGGAGTGGCGCTCAGTATGAGGCAGAGTCTGAGACTGCCCTTCAAGCCCCCAGCCAGCCCATCCTCTTGCAGGGGCGAGAGAGATAGAGAGAGACAGCGAGAGTAAGCCCTGCAGAAGCCTAAACACTGATGAGGTGCCCCAGGTGAGGTGTCAGATCTCTAGGACTCAAAGTGAGTCAGTCACCCTGCATACTAAAGAATGTAGAAGGGCAGTAACGTGATGTTTGGGGCTTGCTTTGAAATACTTCAGCGAAGAAAAGACCCATAGGTAACAAAGGCATGTGGGACAACATCCGACTAGCTGTTGGATCAGGGTGATGGGTACGTGAGGGGAATGTTCACTGTAATGTAGGCTGGAAATGTTTCAAGCGTATTGGTGGTAGGAGTGTGCAGTGGGGTTAGTGTATCCTGTGCCCCAGCAAGTCCAGACAGAATGGCCCAAACTGCACCCCAGTGATGTTCCAAAGACTGAACACGTTTGTACCAGTCAGAAGCATGATGTAACTGTCCAAAGGACATAAGATCAGTTACAGCAATTGCAAAATGTGAGTAGTGGGTTCTGTTTGCCCCAGACAGGTGTTAAAAGAATGGCAATGTTTCCATGAGGATAGCAAATACAAAGAAAAGCCATGCACAGCACCACCTCATGGAGAGAGACGTTGCCCTCTATGATCTGTGGCCCTGCTGCCCATTTTTGTCACCCTTCCTCACTAATGGAATTCACTTGACTGCTAACTGAAAGGTTGGAGGTTCGAGTTCATTGAGAGGTACCTCGGAAGACAGGCCAGGCGAGCTTCTGAAAGGTTACAGCCTTGAAAATCCTAGGGAACAGTTCTGCTCTGCACACATGGGGTTGCCAGGAGTCAGAGGTGACTCACCTTGACAGCAACTGGTTTCATTTCTTCTTCTTCTTCTTTTTTTTTCTCACTAACATGCTCTTTTTTTCCTATAGGGCCCCTGATGCAGCCTTTTGACAGGAAGGGGCTGGAGGAAGGCAATGTTCGCCACCTGGTGCAGCCCAGAGGGGCGAGGAATGGACCAGGGCCCTGGCAGGGAGGTCGGAGAAAGTTCCGCCGCCAACGGCCTCGCCTCTCCCATAAGGGCCCCATGCCTTTCTGAAACAGGTACTGGAGCCTCTGGTCGGTAGGCAGGGCTGAAAGGGAGGGGAGGGGTGCAGACTAGATGCTGGGGAAAACTGCCCCTTGTCAGTGGGTGGGCAAATCCACCAAGCAGCCCAGCACTACACACAACACAGGGACTTAGAGCCAGCATGGAGCCCACAGAGTACCTGCCCACCCCTTAATTTTCCAGGGGAGACCAGGTCCAGAGGGCACTTGACACCTAGGCCAGTCTTCTCCTTGAGAGTAGAACGTTGGCACCGCTGCACTCTGCTGCCTAGGATTGGGAAGGCTGGCCTAGTTGGTGAGTTCTAGAGGTCTTGATGACCTGGTGGCCTTGCTGAGCTGGGAAGGGGTGCCCTAGAGTATGCCTTCAGGGGCCACAGTGTAGATCCTCCCGAGGGAGGGAGAGGAAGATAGAAAGTCTTGGGGGGGGGCATCAGACAGAGAAAAGGAAGAGAGTTGTGGCCGTGGGTGCTCCAGTGCTGTGACAAGGAGAGAAAAAGGCAGCAATAGGAGCAGGGCCCAAGGCTGCCCCTGAGGACGGGCCTACTTTCTCTCCTACAGCAGTCAGTACAGGGCGGCACCAACCCAGGGGCCTTGGCCTTCCGGTTCAGTGTGTGGGGTGATGGGAAATGAAGGCTGCATCTTTCACTTTCCCAGATGGTTCCACTGGCCTAGGACATGTCATTGACTTCCCTCTTTCTCCCTCTCTCTCTCATCATTTTTGTCTCTTCAGGACTGAAGGGCCCCCAAGTGCCCACCTCCTGCACTTCTCTCTGCTCCATAGATTGGTCTGCTTCTCTGGAGCCCTCACAACCATTTGTTCTCATCTTGCACCTGTTTTAGCTGCTGATGGTCCCGGCTCTTCTCACCCACCAGCTTCTCTGAACGGCATGGTGCTTGCTGCTCCTAGCTCATTGATTCCTTGTGTCTCTCACGGATCCATTCAACCCATCTTCCCAGCCTCTTCTTGGACTGACTTTGGAAACCCAACACTGGAAGACCTTCCTCACTGTCCTTCTCCCAGGCCCTCCCCTCATTCTTATACCTCCCTCTCCCATCTAGATACCAGTCCTTCACCTGGCCTGCCTTCATGTGTATGCCCTGGGATCTGGGTGCCAAAAACCCATTGCCATCGAGTCAATTCTGACTCATAGTGACCGTGTAGAACAGAGTAGAACTGCCCCACAAGGTTTCCAAGGCTGTAAATCTTTATAGGAACAGACTGCCACATCTTTCTCCTGCAGAGCAGCTGGTGGGTTTGAACCACAGACCATTCGGTTAGCAGCTGAACATTTAACGCTGCACCAGCAGGGCTCTTTGGGGTCTAGGTGGACACCTCCCTTTTCCAGTAAACTCCAGCACATCCCATGTCTTCTTGTCACCTGGCCCTTCAGCCCTGCCTCCAAGAGAGAAACACAGAGATGCGCAATGAGAGACTCTAGTTAGGGAGGGCTGGGGGCCAGACAGAGTGCTTTGGGAATCATTGGAATGTAAGCGTAATTGGAGCTCTGGCAAAGGGGGCATGAAGCATGGGAGAAGAGGAGGAATAGTTGGGGTGGCCTCTTCCTCATCCCCATGTTTGGGCCCATGAAGTACTTTGTCACTTCTCTCCCCTTTCTGTGTCCCCTTAACCCTCCCTTCTCTCTACCTCCTCTTCCCCCAGCTAGTCCCATCTCCAGCCCAGGAAGGGATACTCTGGGCCTGACATGGCTCTGTACCCTTCCAGGAGCAAAAGCCAAGCAGGAGGATTTTTTTTTTTTTTTTTGGTGCCAAGAATCACAGACTATTGCAGCTGAAAGGAACCTTGGAAATCACTTCACTTCTTCCCCTTGTGCAGACTCCTACAAAACCAGAGGCCTGGGAAGGGGAGTGACCTGCTCAGCGTCACTGTGGAGCCAAAATCGGGATCCAGGTTCCCCAACTCCCACTTCATGATGTCCTCGTCCCTCTTG
>NW_006921840.1:2392189-2397761 GCF_000298275.1 Orycteropus afer afer | reverse complement strand
CTGTGAACTGCCCCACGATGGGGACAGAGCTGCTCCCTCCTCCCCAGTCCCCCAACCTAGACTGCAAAGTTCTAGAACTGGCCAGCTGCCTCTATCCCTGTAGCACCCCCAGGCTCCAGATACCTTAATAGGGTCAGGACAGGCCCTGAGACTACCATTCAGATGCTTTAACTGGTTTGGAGGAGCCAGGAGGTAGCCCGAAATAGTTTGACTTGATAGCCTTCCCTTCACTTGGCACCATCTCCCCGGCCCCTGGAGCTTGGTGTTGACTGGACCTTCTTTGCCAATGGCCTTTCCTTGGAGGTGGGGGGAAAAGGGAAGGAAGGAAAGATGGGAGGAAGTACAGCTGGGATAGCAGTCCCCCAGGGGATCCCATCTTCTATGAGGGGGCTTTCCTGAAGGTGGTCTCTCTCCCCTTATGTATGGGCAGGCTTACTTCTCAGAGGCCTCCTAGGAGGGAGAAGAGAGAGACAAGAACCTGATGGCCCCTTGTATATGTGTGGGAGCAAGGGGACTCAGGGTCCCCCAAGTCCCACAGTAACTCCCCCTCCACTTACCTCTGCTGCTGCTAATGCTACTGCTGCTGCTGCTGCTTCAAAGCCCGCCCTGAGGAGTTGGGCTGGGCACCAGCCCCCTACACCCCCCAGGCTTGGAATGGGGGCTGGCCAGTGTCCAGAAAGTCTCTTCTGCCACTGATGCCCCCTGCAGGGACTGGACCTTCTTAACCTGCCTCCTTCCCACACGTGCCTTATCAGCCTTGCATGACCTGTACCCAAGCCTAGCCCCATGGGGAAGGGAAGAAAAGGGGGACGGCTGAGAATGTTGAGGGATCTGGGGCAGAGGAGGATTATGGGTGGGCTGGAGGGGCTGTCTTATTTAAAGTGGTTGTGTATGATTCTTGTACTAATTTATACAAAGATATTAATTAAGGCCCTTTCATTAAGAAATTGTCCCCTTCCCATAATTGTGTTGACTGTGTTTGTAAAGATTGTTCTGTGTAAATATGTCTTTATAATAAAGAGTTCAAAGCTGACAATTAGCCCTTCCTTTTAGAGGTCATGTTCAGGAGGGGCATTCCTCTCCCCAGGGCCCACATATTGCGTGGGTGGGGAGGTCAGTGCCTGCATCCCAAATCAGTTCTAGGTCAACTGGCTTCAAACCAATTTGCCACAAACACATGAACGATTCCCTCTGCTTAACATCCAGTGCAGATACGACTCACCCTACGTTTGAGTGTTTTGGTAACTTTTGGGCATCCTCGTCTTTTCTGTTTGTTTGTTTTATGGTGTCATTAGGAATTTTTTAAAAGCCATTTAAGAGCATTCTCGTGCGATGTGGGATTTCTACTAAACACTGTTTTGTGTCCTTGGTGGGTGTCTTTTATTTTATCTACCTTTGAACACTTTCGGGACTTTTTAGCCAGTTTGCCTTTCTTGAGAAATGTTATGTTTCCAGCAATAAATACTTTTGGTAATGCCTTTGTATGTATCATTTTATATTTCACAAAGTCGAGTTGCTTGATGAATGAGATAGCCTGAAAAATAAAATGCGAGAGTTCAATACAATTCGGCCCCATCTGTCTCACTTCTTCATGCTTGTCAAAGTGCCAATATCTTGCAGAACAGAAAGGAACATTGGGTACATGCTAATTTGGTTAATAAGCCCATTAGGTGCACATAGGCATACACAATGCAGAACAAAACCCAGTGAGAAGGAGACAGGGGTGATCAAAAAGGGTGCATTCGATAAATCTTGTGGGAAACTCTACAGCTTTGACAAGTAGTTAGCACTAGGAACATACAACTGTAGAGAAAGGGTCTTTAGATGAACTTGCTAAAAAAAAAAAAAGTCATAAAAGTGTTCAATAGGAGATAAAATATAAAAAGTCACCTGCAAGCATACAAAACAATTTCATCATTCACAAAATGCTGCAAATTGTAGCATAGTGATTTAAAATATGGCATTATGCTGGAAGTGCCTCTTAGGAAAATTGATGCAAAATGTCTTGCTGTAAAATTACTGATCTGACTTTTAGGCAAACTGGTCATTAAGAGGACCTGGTTTTAGGCAAAGAGGTTTCAGGTGGGCTGGCTTTATGCTGATTGGTCTATTACCTCCCTAATCATCCCCCTAAGTTCTAGTTTCACATGAAAGCAAGGAGAGGAGGGCGTGGGCAGGGCAGGACAACTTAATAAGACCCATAGATGACTCACACCAGCCCTTTAACAGTTTCCAGAGGTTTTTGCAGGAGCTCTGGTAGCGTAGTGCGTAAGACACTTGACTGCTAACCAGAAAGCTAGCAGTTCAAACCCACCACCTTGGAAGGAAGGTTGGGCAATCTACTTCTGTAGTGATACAACCTCAGAAACCCAAGGAGGGGGTCGCTATGAGTCGGGTCTGACTCGACGGCACATAACAACAACAGAACAGAGCTTTTTGCAACTATTAACTCATTTTGTCTTCCTAACCACTGTGTGACACTTATCATTACCCCCAGTTTACTGAGGAAACTAGCCCAGAGAGGTGAAGCAACTTGCCCAAAGTCTCACAGCTAGGAGTGACTCTAGAATCTGCTTTCTAATTCTACAATACAAACTCTTTCTATGGTGCTCTTTCTAGAAGGTCCCCTAACTAGAGAAGAATTAAATACAAAATGTGTTTTGTATTGCACTCAGTAAGTGCAATAGAAGTTGAGAGTTCAAAGTGGCATGGTCTGTGCTGGCTGAACCAGGGCAAGGTTAGTGGAGACTGAGAGACTAAAACTGGCCTCATGGCACGTGATTAAGTTTGCAGAAGGATGGTGAAGAGCCATGTCAGGTGGGGACAAGGAAGGAGGAACAGCCACC
This sequence comes from Orycteropus afer afer, assembly GCF_000298275.1. NCBI lineage: Eukaryota > Metazoa > Chordata > Mammalia > Tubulidentata > Orycteropodidae > Orycteropus > Orycteropus afer. The sequence continues at coordinate 2,394,915 of NW_006921840.1, read as the reverse complement.
AGGGTCCACAGGGCATATGTAGCCAAGTGCATGCTGATGGGCGGGTGCAAGTCTGATTTCCTGGGAGCAGGAGATGAGGGGAAGGAAAGCTTGTGGCTACTGGTGACATTTATTAGACATCAAACCAAAAGCAGGCAGGACATGTGAGTTGCCACCATTTGGAGATGACTTGACCAAATAAGTACAATAGAATCAGAGTTCTTGTTATTGGTGGTGGTTGTTAGTTGCCTTCAACTCAGCTCCAACTCATGACAACCCTATTATAACAGAATGAAGTGTTGCCCAATCCTGAGCCATGCTCCCTATCGTTGACATGTGCGAGTCCGTGGTTGTGCCCTTTGTTTATTTTGAGAGCCTATCAGTTGAGGGGGTTCATCTTACAGCACTCTGTCGGCCAGTGTCCTGTTATGATCCATGGAGCTTTCATTGGTTAACTTTGGGGCACAGATTGGCAGGCCTATCTTCCTAGTCCATCCTAGTCTAGAAGCTCTGCTGAAACCTGTCCCCCTTGTTGTTATTTGAAGTCCTGGTGGCATAGCTTCCAGCACCACAGCAACACGCAAGTCGGCACAGTAGGACAAAGTGACAGACTGGGGCGGTGGAGAATCAGAGTACAGGGTTATTTTTCAAAAAGCAGAGTTTTAAGAAAAGAAAAAGAAGTTCACTTAACTATTGCTGGACCTTAAGTCCTGGACAGAGAGGTTGAAGGGTGGGGGCAGAGAAGCTGAAAAACAATACTGCTCCAAATCCATCCAGAAATTAGGGGCCTCTGAAGTGACAGAGATTAGAGAGGCAAACAGCTTTGGACCACACACAGCTTTTCAGGAACCCAGGTGTGTCATAAAATGAGCCGAGGCTTCCTTGAAGCCTACCGTTTCCGGCTCACCCACAAGCCTTGGCTGACTTGGTGCCCCAATCGGGCCTGGGCTCCTCCACCAAAGGAACCATGGGGCCAGGCCCAAGTAGCCATTCTGAGGTGTTTGTACAATTTGATTTTTCAGGCCTAAAGGTTATCCAACTGAAATTTCTCAATCCAAAGTCTCTTTCTGACCAGAGCAAGCCTATGCCGGCTAACTGCCAAATGAAATGGTGGAGGGGCCTTACCCAATACCTTCTGCTCCCGGTCCAAGATGGGTTGCTGAGTCAGCCAGTGTTTCTCTGGAACCTTCCAAAAGGAAGGCCTCTCCAAAACCTCTCAGAAAGGCTAGTCTTCCCTCTGTGTTGGCTGGTGCTCAGAGAGGGAGCCTGGCAAGGGACTCCCCTTGCTGCTGCCTTGGACTTCAGCCAAAGGCCAGAGCCACATTCGGGACATTTCCTAGAATGTCTCAAATCAGGGGTCAGTCAGCTTTTCCTGTAAAGGGCCAGATAGTGATTATTTTTGGCTTTATGAGCTTTACAGGCCATACGAGCTCTGTCTAACGATTCAAGTCTGCTGTTGTCAGGTGACAGCAGTCATAACTCAGCCCAGTGTCGTTGAGTCGATTCTGACTCCAAACAACCCTGTAGTACACAATACATATGCCCCATATGTAGAGTTTACAAAGCTGTCATCTCCGGAAGCAGACTGCCACATCTTTCTCCCACAGAGGGGCTAGTGGGTTCAAACTGCCAACCTTGCAATTAGCAGCCAAATGCTTATCCACTGTGCCACCAGTGCACCTTGAAAGCAGCCTTGGATAATATGTAAATGAATGAATGTGGTTGTATGCCAACAAAACTTTATTTATAAAAACAGATGGTGGGACAGAGCTTGCTAAATCCTGTCTCAGATGAAGCATCGGCTTGCCCTTCAATTCGGCCCTTGAACCCTTACCTGGGGCCCAGGAGCAAGACAGACACTCTGCATTAAGGTCTATAATGAAGGCAATGGAATAAACTGGGTAAGAAATGACCTGTGAACTGTACTCTGATAGTAATCACACTAACAAAGTGCTTTCAGTGGAAAGGGAAGTCTGGAGTTGGATCAGGGTTCAAATCCTGACACGACCATTTACTTATCTGTGTGACCTTAAAGCCAGCATCTTGATCTCATTGCCACCTTACAGCGCAGTGGTGAGTGCTGAATGAGGTGATGCAGGCAAAGTGTTTGGCATAGTGCCTGACTCGTGGTACTTGCTCATGGAGTGGGAGCTAGTGTGATCTACATGAAGCATCCCTCCAACCCTGAGAAACGGCAAGGGCAGCCATCAGTATCCCCAATTTACACATGGAGAGCAAATTGCTTGCTCAGATTCACAGAGTGACTAATTAGCGAGCCAGGGCTCAAACCAGGGTCTGTCCTCAGCTCTGGTTAGGTGTCACGCTCCTGCTAAGGGGTGCTCACCCTGAGTGTGCTGTGACCATTGGAAACTTTTAATATCCTAGACAACAATAGGGCCTCCCCAGGGACAGATTAGGTCCTCAGTATTTGCCCACACTGCAGTGCTAGTTTGGGTAGCAAGCAGCCCAGGAAGCCTGTCCAAAGGTGCTAAGTTGGGGACCCTGAACTGCAATTGTAAAGCCGAGCACCTGTTGCCCTGAGGACCACCTAGCTCTCCAGTTTCCTTTCTCCACAAGTGCAAACACACACACACACACACACACACACCCCATTGCTGTGGAGTCAACTCTCACTCATGGCACCCCCATGGGTAGAACTACACTCCATAGGGTTTTTCAATGGCTGTAATCTTAAGGAAGGCACTCTGGTGGTGCAGTGGTTAAAGCATTAGGCTGCTAAGCAAAAG
>NW_006921840.1:2386398-2392024 GCF_000298275.1 Orycteropus afer afer | reverse complement strand
AGTAGATTGCCCCATCTTCCTTCCGAGGAGTGGCTGGTGGGTTTGAACCGCTAGCCTTCTGTCCTCTAGGGTGGCTATAATTCGTAATCGAATTGATGGCAGTGGAGAATCTTAAGGAAGGGTTCCTGGGTAGCTCAAATAGTTAAGGGCTCTAGTATCAGCCTAAAGGTTGGCGGTTCGAACTCACACTGAGACACTGCGGAAGACAGGCCTGCTGATCTGCTCCTCAAAGTTCACAGCCGTGAATAGCCTATGGAGCAGCTCACGGGGGTCATGGTGAGTCAGAGTCTACCCAACGGTAACCAACAGCAGCAATCTTACAGAAGGGGATTGCCCACCTTTTTTCTACTGTGCTGCTGAGTGGATTTTTTAAAAAAATTTTTTGTGATTTGGGTAAGAATTTGCAGATTAAATTCATTTTCCATACACAACTTCACACACATTTTGTTTCATGACATTGACTGCAATCCCCCACAATGTAACAGCTCTCTTCCCACTTCCTCCCTATAGTTATTTCTACCCTGTGTCCTTCCCTCCTATGCACTCCCTCCCCACAAACTGTCTCCCTGTACAAAAACTGCCCTTCTGTTCTCCCATGACTGATTGCTCCAAGGACTGTATCTACCTGATGTAAATGTTCACCCCATGTGCCTGTCTGTTGTTTGGCTGGAAGTCACAGGAGTGAGTTCAGTTCCGGACCTGAAGGGCAACTAGGGGCCATAGGCTCAGGGGTCTCACCAGGCTCTGTCAGACCAGAAAACCTGGCTTTCTGGTCTTTTTTTTAAATTCTTTTTTTAAAAACTTTATGATTTTGAGTTTTGTTTCCCATTGTTCTCTCCCACTCTATCCAGGATCTCTTGCACCAGTGGTCCTCTGAGTGGTTGACAGTGGTAGCCAGGCACCATCTAGTTCTTCTGATCCCATGATCATATAGGCTGAGGACTGCGTGGTCTCCCAGTCCCTTGGACTAATTGTTTCCATGCATCTTTGGTTTTCTTCATTCTTCTTTGCTCTGCACGAGGAGAGACCCATTGTTGCATCTAGGTGGCCTTTTGCAAGCTTTTAAGAGCCCAGTCGTTATGCTGAGTGGATTTAAGCCATCAACTTTTCGGTTAGTAGCTGAATACAAACGGTTTGCGTCACCCAGGGGCCTTCCACAGGGCAGGGGACAAGAAATCGAAGTTCAGGTCTGGCTCTGCCTCTGCTCAAGGCTTGCTGAGCAACTGGCAAAGCCTCTCCTTTGCCCTGTCTGGGCCTCAGGCCCCTGATCTGCAGAGGGGAGGGGTGCGGGGCTTGGGAGGGTGAGTAGGTATGAAGCACCTGCTTGTGGATGGAGCTTTGTTGGGGTCCCAGAGAACAGTGGGTCTGCTTCAGGCTGGCCATCTGGATGAATTCAGGGCCTGCCAAAGCAGAGGAGCACCGGGAGAAGAAAGGGCACATGGCAGGAAAATGGGACCCTCAGCCAGGGAGGAAGACCCCCCACACACACACTGCACAAGCTTCCCACGGCTGCAGGACTGCTGGAACTTCCATTTTCTATTTCCCCCATTGTGTAAACCAGATGTTTTCTGATCTTCCATATTCTGGGTGGTGAACAACTGGCAGACTGCAGCCAAGCAACCCCACTGGCCGGAAACGAGGGGTGTGACACTCTGGGTCCTCAGCCCAGCTTGGCCGGTAGCTGGCTGTGACCCTTGGCAGGTTAGTTCATCTGTAGGGGTCCCAGCGCCCCCTTATCTATCTTCATAGGACAACAATCTCTGCTCTCCCTACCTCAGACATATAGAATCCTAGAATGTCAGAGCTGGCAGGCACCTGGGAAGTCGTTCAGTCCCCAAGTCCCTTCATTTTTACAGCTGAAGCAAGTGGGACTCATGGACAGTGACCTGCTTTCAGGAACATTAAACAGATAAATTACAAGTTGTTGTCGAATCAGTTCCGACTCATGGCAGCCCTGTGTGTTGCAGAGTAGAGTTTTCCACGGCTAAATTTTTCCAGAAATAGATTGCCAGGGCTTTCTTCCAAGGAACCCCTGCACAGATTTGAACAGACAACCTTCTGGTTAGTAGCCAAGCATGTAGCCATTTATACCACCTAGGGACGCAGGCTGGATAATACCAGCAAACATGTATACAGTGCTCCCCACATGGCAAGCACAGTTCCAAACACTTCACTTGCCCTGACTTATTTAACTCCTCCTCACAATCCTATTTTATAGCTGTGGAAACCAAGGCATGGAGACACTGAGTCATTAATCCAAGGATCTTCAGTGATAGGTGAAAAAGAAATGAGAGAACAAAGTTGGCCTTGCTCTAAAGGAAGATAAAAAATGCCAAACCAAACTCACTGCCATCAAGTCGGTTCTGACTCATAGTGACACTTATTGGGTTTCCAAGGCTATAAATCTTTATAGAAGGAGATTGCCTCATCTTTCTTCTGAGGAGAGGCTGGTGGGTTTGAACCACCAAACTTTTTGGCTAGCAGCCAAATGCTTTAACCACTACACCACCAGAGCTCCTTAAAGGAAGGTGAAGGTGGTGTTGAAATGCCAAGCATTCACTCAAGGGCTGCAACCACCTCTCTTGACTGTTGGGAGGGGCTTCGCTCAGCACCATCAGTCCCAGGGCGGTAGACTGTTCGAGTCTTCAGGGTTGCAGGTTGCAGGAGGCCTCCTGGGAAAAGGAAGTCCCTGCTTCCATCCAGGTAGGGGGCGAGGTCTCTGGCTCCCTCCTTGGCAAGTGTGGGGGTAGTCATGGGGTTTCATTCCCTGCCTCTGGACTCTTCTCCTCCTCTAGTGCGAGAGATATGGAAAGACAAGGGACCAAAACAAAGTGAGGCAGGAAAAGATCACACAGAAGGGACCAAGAGCTGCTGGTGGGGGGCTCTTGCAGGAGGGGTCACCATGGGAACCTCCTCCCTCCATTCTCTCAGAGATCTCAAAAGCTTATTCCTGGAGGAACTCCTGTCTCACGCTGCTCCTTCCTCACCCACCATGCAGGCCACTGAGGGCTACCTCCCAGCTCAGTTCCACCGCCCTCTCCACCTCCACCCTCACCCCAAATTGCCTCTCAAGTTCTAGATCCCATGTCCTGCAAGTTTCCAAAGTAATTCCTCCTCCATTCAATCGATGGCAAAGCTTTGAGACGTGCACTTAGCAGCTAGCCAAAAGGTTGGGGGTTCCACCCAGAGTGCCTCAGAAGAGAGGCCTGGTGATGAACATCTGGAAATCAGTCAGTGAAAACCCTCCTCTGACCACACGGGGTCACTGTGGATTAGAACTGATAACAGCAGCTGGTTAGCCCAACGAGTGACTCCCGACAATCAGTCCCCTGGACTATGAGCTTGAAAACCACATCAGCTCACCCTGGTGGGACCCCATGCAAGGGACAGTGGAGGAATGGGGTGGGGGTTGGTGCACAAGGAAGAGGACAGCTGCTCCTTGCCTTGCCTCTGGAAGGTTCCAAGGAAGGAGGTGTGTGAGATTGCATCACATGATGAACATAATCAATGTCACCTGAATTGTACATGTAAAAATTGTTTCGATGTATAGAATTTTACTACAGTAAAATATAATGAAAAATAATCTACATTCAAAAAAAAAGTTTGGTAAACTGAAGCACACTGTAAGAGTATGAAACAGGGAGAAAAATGCCTGCCTCTGAGGGTAAGTACGAGGAGTACTAGTTTGTATGTAAAATGTTTCTTCCCAATGTTCAACAAATGGTTGTTGAGTGCCTACTATATCCCTTACCACCTAGGGAGGGAGATAGACGTTATTGAAAATGGACAACTGAATGTCTGACCACCAACTGTGGTGAGCACTTTGGATGGAAAGCATAGGCCTCTGGGAAGTTTATCACAGAGCACTGGGCCTCGGGGGAGAGGGGGCAGGGTCACACAGGCTTTCTTGAGAAGAAATTTGAGGTGGCCTGAGGGAAAGAGAAGTCCTGGCAGAGGGACCACAGGGCTAGTGTTCAAGCACTAGGGAGGGAGGGAGCTGAATTATTCTCAAACCCATGTCACAAAAGAAGCAGGCCCTGAGAAGGGCCGTGACTGGCAGAATGAGAGGTGATTCAACTCTGTGTGGACTGATTCCATTCTGAGTTCTAAGCTGAGCAGGACAGGGGCGTGCTGGGTAAGAAAGACATCCTCTCCACATAACTTGTCCAATGCTCTATTGATTTCACCAGCTAGTCAGGAAAAGCTAAGGACCCCGATCCACAGGAGTGGGCGTCTGGGTGGCCTAGGCCAGCCCCAAAAGTTGCTCCCACACTTTGAAAGCTTCCTAAATGTTACATTTTCCCTGAGTCCGGCCTCCTTTTCTCCTCCAGGCCTTAGTCTTTGGGTGAAGTCCAGTGCAGCGTGAGGGACTTCCCCCTGCTGGCTGAGCTCAGGAACTGCAGTGACTTCTTTCTCCTTGAGCCAGGCCTATGCACAGGCCATTGAAGGGAAGCTGCCGAAGTTGCCTATCTTTCCTGTTTGCGAGGTAGAGCAAAGACCAAGGATGTGGAATGGGTGGCCGGTTGGAGTTAGTCAAAGCTGACTCTTTTATTTTTTATCATCATTTTTCTTTTTGTTGTGATGTGCGTGAAACTTTACAGAAATTATTTTTCCATTCAACAAGTCATACACACTTTCTCTTGTGACATTGATTGCATTCCCTACCATGTAACAGGGAGCTCTGGTAGCATAGTGGCTAAGACACTTGCCTGCTAACCAGATGGCTGGCGGTTCAAACCCACCAGCCACTCCTCGGAAGGAAGGTTGGGCAATCCTACTTCCGTAGTGATACTGCCTCGGAAACCCAAGGAGGGGTCGCTATGAGTCGGGTTTGACTCCACGGCACATAACAACAACAACAACCATGTAACAGCACTCTTCCCACTTCTTCCCTATGTTTCCTGTTTCCATTCATCCTTCTTTCCTATCCCTTTCTTCCTTCTGAGCTTTATCCCTGGGCAAATGCTGCCCCTTTGATCTCCTATGGTTGGTTTCAAGGAGTGCACACCTCCCTGGTATTACTGCTCACCTTATAAAGCCTGACTACCATTCGGCGAGAAAGTTGAGCCGCCAGAATGAGGTCGGTTCCAGGACTAAAGGGTGTCTAAAGGCCATAGTCTCAGGGATTGCACCAGTCTCTATCAGACCAGTAAAAACGGATTCTTTCTGAGGGCAGCCCTAAAGGCCCTTCTGCTCTGGGATTCTGACTCTGTTAATGTTCTGGTGGGTGTGAGTGTAGACCCTATGACTGAGATGGCATGAGGGTATGAGGTCATGAGCATATGTGGGCTTTGTATATGTTTATGTGCATGCATGTGTGCATGTTAGCCCCAAATGGGAGGGTATGCATATCTCTTCCTAGATACGCATTGTAAGACTCGGAAATTTGCCCTGAATGGAAAATAGCTAAAGGAAATGGGAGAAATGACAAGATAAAAGAGCTCAACAGAAGATTTTACAGAGCAGCTCAAGCAGACAAAGCCAATTACTATGATGAAATGTGCAAAGACATGGAGTTGGAAAACCAAAAGGGAAGAACATGCTCGGCATTTCTCAAGCTGAAAGAACTGAAGAAAAAATGTAAGCCTTGAGTTGCAATATTGAAAGATTCCATGGGCAAAATATT
>NW_006921840.1:2378553-2382637 GCF_000298275.1 Orycteropus afer afer | reverse complement strand
TCTACTTGATGGCAATGACTATGTGGTACAATGGGTGAGCGCTCAGCTGCTAACCAAAAGAGTTGGCACTTTGAACCCACCAGCAGCTCTGTGGGAGGAAGGCCTGGCAATCTGCTCCCATAAAGATGACAGCCTAGGAAATTCTACGGGGCAGTTCTACTTGGTCACATGGGGTTGCTGTGAGTTGAAATCTGCTTGATGGACCCTAACAACAACATGTACTGGGTTATTGCCTGTGTGCATGTTATATGTGCTTGTGCATGGTACGGGGGAGGGGTGAGTGGAGGAGAAGTTGCCACTCAAGGGTATCAATTGGGTCTCTGGATGCAGGCCAGGCCTTGTTTGTATCCATACAGGAATGTTCTAGAAGAGTGCCTCCAAATGACTGTATGGGGCTCTTCACAGACCTTCTGACCCCGATTGCCAGAAGGTCTGACCCTAGACTATCTGGTTCGAGGGCTGTAACAAGGCTTACTTCCTTCAGGGAACCCTGTCTTCCAGCCAGTCTTCCTCCTAGCAGGTACATCTTCCTGCTGTGTGGGGAATCTCATAGCCTGTGGAAGCAGCAAGCAAATCTAATTCTTGCCAATGTGTTCCTGGGGGAGGTCTACAGGAGCACACTTCTCCCCACCACCAAGGCCCATTTTCTTCTTTATGTGCTGGTGGAGCCTTACTGGGTGTTTCCAGCCAGTGAATATTCTGATTAGTCGGTGCCCATGCCATGCTAGTTATTACAGATTTTCAGTGTCATCCCTGTCCACCTCACACACTCCAGGTAACATGTATATTTTAACCTGGTGCTTCAGAAACCATGAGTTAGGACATTACTCTTGTTCTCAAGCCTAACAAGTAAGTATTTGCTTTCAAACGGCCCTTCTTCATCCCCACTTCCAAAATAGCACGACAACACCAGCCCCCCTTGCTAGTCTCAACAAATACAATGCCTTGGCAAGTCCATCAGGCATCAGTTAAATACTTGCACCAGTAGGCCGGGAATAGAAATGTCAGATCAAATTCTAATGACTCCCTTGGACTTTACCCAAAGGCATATCTCCTTTCTGAGTGAGCTTAGAAGCATGGGAGCTCTGAGGATTCCCGCTCAGGTCTAGCCTTGTCCTTTGCCCACAGGGTGGGGCACACCAGCCACACCCACCACATTTCTAGGAAATGCCCTCACCCATGCCCTAGGCTTTGGCCTCAGCTTCTTCTTGGAGAAACGCAAACAGTGGGGAACTACCTTCCACAGGTCACTGTCAGGCAAGGCTCCTCCTCTGCCCACCCCACGGCTTGCCCCATCCCGATTACTGTCCTCCCGCAGATGCCTGCCCTGAGCACTATGAGGGTGATAGAGGAGCTTGCATCCCAGGTCTGCCACTTGGTAGCCTCTCTGAGTTTCCCATTCCTTATCTCCGACATGAGGACGATAATTCTAACTCTTGGGTTGTCTTGAGGCTCAATTAAAACATTGAACCTGAAAGTACTTTGAAAAGACAACCAGTGCTAAAAGTATGCAAGGCATGAGTACAAAGCTCCAAGGTGCTACCCTCAGCCAGAGTGCGAGGTTGCCAGAATCCCTTTGTGATCCTCAGGGTGTTTGGAAGGATCTGTAACCAGCATAGTCATAGAGAATCCCAGGGTCAGCAGGGGCCTTGGTTGTCATTAGTCGAGCCATCATTAGATCATACAACCTAACATTTACTGAACACTAATGATACCCTATAAGGAACCCTGGTGGCACAATGGTTAAGCACTTGGCTGCTAACTGAAAGGTCGACAGCTCAAACCCGCCAGCCGCTCCATGGGAGAAAAGAACTGGTGATTTGCTTTTGTAAGATTACAGCCTAGGAAAACATATGGGGCAGCTCTCCTCTGTCATATAGGGTCACTATAAGTCAGAATCAACTCAACATACTAGGTACGTTTCTAAGTGTTTTACATATATTATACTCATCAATCCCCACAACAACCTCATGAGGTAGAAACACATCCTCATTTTACAAATGAAGAAACTGAAGCTCAACAAGCTTAAGTAAATTGCCCAAGGTCACACAGCTAGTAAATTACAGAACCAAGATTTGAAGTCAGGCCATCTGGCTCTACAACCGGTGCTCTACACAATCCTCACTGAACGGTTGCTTTACTTCTGCTTACAGACCTTTAGTGATGGGGAGCTCATTCCTTCCAACAGCTGTGGCTACTAGAATCTTCTGGCATGTCTAGCTAAGCCTTTGGGGGTCTGGACTATGCAAAAATCCTCTCTGTACCCTTCAACACATACACGGACCTTCTGCTGCCACTCTCTTTGGCAAGATGGTTCACTCCACCTCAATGTTCCTCTTTCAGTTGAGGAGAGTGGATGGGCAGCTGTTGTTTCCTCCAGTTAGAGCCCAGGACATGTGCGGTGTCCGTTGTATTGATAACACCAAAAAAGAAAGAAAAAAAAAAAACCTCACTGCCGTTGAGTCGGATCCAACTCATAATGACCCCTGCTTGGGTTTCCGAGGTGGTATCACTACGGAAGTAGATTGCCCAACCTTCCTTGTGAGGAGTGGCTGGTGGATTGAATGGCCAGCCTTCTGGCGTATTAATAGGTGCGCGATAAATGCTGAATGAATGAGTGAATGAATGAATGGTCAAGTGAATGAAGGACAGGCTCACAGCCTCCTTTCCTGCTAGCCTCTGTCTTCTTGATGAGTCAGTTTTGCTTCATGCTCTGAGATCCTTCAAAGCTGCATTTCCATGGTAATGAGGCACGGACCTGCCACTCTCTATGGGCCAGATGCTTTCCTGTCACTCTGATTCTGAGCTCCCTCCTGAAAAGGCCCTAAACTATCTTCAGTGTCCAGGGAGCAAATCACTGTCAGTTGGAAGGCACATGGAGTGAGCACTGCCATGGGCAGATCCCCCAGCGCATATCTCCTCGAGGAAGTTCCCAGCCAATCGACCTTCCTGGGGTTTCTATGGTAACAACACTAGGCTAATGGGTTGCCAGGGTGATGGTGCGCTACTGCTAAGATTGCACGGGACCGGACCACACAGGGCCACCGAGTTGAAAAGATGCTTAATAACACCTTTCTGAGTCTCCATGGCAACAATACTCAAGCACTGGGTAGGCTTTGTCCCAAATGCAGATTAAGTCCCTACCCTCCACACTGGGCGTGAACGCCCTGGGAAGCTGGGCCACTGGTCCAGTGTCCTCAGGACTAGGCTCCTGCTGTTCCCTCCCAAGGGGAAGAGAAGGCCATGGCTTGTTCCCCCTCCCAGGCCCCTTCACCAGACTGCTCCTGGGGTGGAGGATTGGCTGAGGCAGCCTGGGTTAGGAGTAGTTGGGACTGCCGAAGAGGCTGAGGAGGGGAGAGACTGCTTGGCAGGAAAATGCCTTCGAGGTAGAGGACACCTACTTTGGATGCTCCCAGGCCACAGGGCTCATGCCCTCTGGGGCCAAGGAAGTCACCCCTTATCCTCCTGGCCTAGGGTTCTGTGCTGTCAAAACTAGGAGCATGGGGCCAGGAGTTTCCAAAGTATTTTTAAAGTGATGATGCATGTAAATTCCATCCAAGCAGGATTGGGGAGGCGGGACAGAGCCTCACCCACCCAGTCTCATCCCTCTCCCCACCCGTGCCCTCCAAAGCACCTAGGCTTCTGTGGAAAAACCACTGATCTAGGCCAGTCCACGTCATAGCCCAGATGGAGAGGTTAGCTGAGGACCAGAGATGGGAATTGACTTGCCAAAAGCCCTGCAGCCAGTCATTAGTTTAGCCAGGACTAAAACCCAGGACTTCATGTTTATAGGGCCACTCCCAATAAACCAGGATGGTATGAAATTCTTAGGCTCTTACTGAGGACCACTATGGCTTCTGTCTTTTCACCTATTCATGGAGCTAGTAACAAAGATCTAGGGAGGGGAGAAGTTTCCATGGGGTGGCAGGCAAAAATATTTAGAATGGACCTTTCATATTTTATATTTTTAGCACCTACTATGTGCTAGATAGGGAGCTCTGGTAGCATAGTGGCTAAAGCACTTGACTGCTAACCAGAAGGCTTGCGGTTCAAACCCACCAGCCACTCCTCGGAAGGAAGGTTG
>NW_006921840.1:2363985-2378022 GCF_000298275.1 Orycteropus afer afer | reverse complement strand
AGGGCTTCCTAGGCTGTAATCTTTACAGGATCAGTTTGCCAGATCTTCCTCTGTCAGAGGTCCTGGGTGAGTTCAAATCACCAACTTTTTGGTTAGCAGCTGAGCATTTAACCATTGCACTACCAGGGCTCCTTCCCCAGGGATGACTACAGGGTAAATCCAGTCTCTAAGTTCAGGTGTGCGTTGTTTGTTCACAACATGACACAGATGTTGATCACAACAGGCAGAACATCTTGTGAGTTGGGATGGGGTGGAGGTGGTGATTCCCAGTTGCCATGGAAACTCGGGAAGGTGTTATAAACACAGCATAAAAGGTCTGTGATTATTCATTGGGAACCAGGCCAGCCGCAGGGCAGGCGGAGATACCTCCCCAGTTCCTAAAAGCAAGGCCTGTTGAGCCACGTCTTGGGCTGGTGGTTCTGGTAGGCATGGCCCCTCCTTGGTTGCCCCAGGAACTGAGTGGTTGGGCAGAGTTCCTGAGCCTTGGCTGAGCAAAGCCCCAGTTGTAACTCACTGGGCCCTGAGCTTTCTCAGGCCAAGCTAGCCACCTGGACACCCTTCCCCTCCTTCGAACTCCATCTCCTCTAAGGCCACTTTCCAGGCTAACTGCCTGCCTCTCACCTTTCCTTCATGTCCCAGCTCCCCTCCTTCAGTTGAGCTCATTTGCATTTGCTTGGTCTTGCTGTCTTGGGGATCACACCAGGCTGGGAGTCAGAGTGTAAATTCTGAGCCCCAGCTCTGCGAATCACTGATTTTGTATTCCTGAACAAGTCATTTGACCTCTTGGGTCCTCAGTTTCCCTTTCTGTAGATTGGGCTAGTGTGACAGTTGAACTAGATCTCAGCTTAAAGCATCATGTTTTCTGGGAGCCTTTCCTGGTCTCCCTAAAGTGGGGGTTTAGATTACACCTAGGCTCTGCTTCTCCTCTGTGACCCCACAGCCCTCTCAGTGCCTCTCCCTACTTTGTGACTCAGTTTCCTTATCATCTCCCATTGTAACTGTTTGCTAGCTGCTCTCCCCCTGTAGACTATGATCCATTATTGTAGCCTTAGCCCTTATCACACTGCCTGGCACATGTTCTTGTTGGGTGCCACTGAGTTGATCAACTCATAGTGACCCCATGTGACGGAGTAGGGTGTTCCAGGCTGTGCTCTTTACAGGAGCAGATCACCAGGTCTCTCTCCCATGGGGCTGCTGGGTGGGTTTCAACCACCAACCTTTCAGTTAGCAGCTGAGTGCTTAACAATTGCACTACCAGGGCTTCTTGCCTGGCACATAGTAGGTGCTTAATAAGTGTTAAATGTATAGAGATTATGGTGGACTGTCCTATACAACCCTTCTTTCCCTTTCCAACTCTCTTGTCTTAGTTCTGTTTCCTTAGGGTCCTGCTATCCCTACAGAAGTCTGGGAGACTCATGTCAAAGCTTTCACTGGGGCTAATGGCTTAATAGGCCCTTCCATCTAAAGAAGGCCAGGAGGGAGGTACTTTGGGGCTCATGGCAGGTAGAAGTTGTCTAGAAGCATGGGGGCCTTTGTCAACTTCAAATTGGGCCCTCCAATGCTACCTCCAAGCAGAATTGGCCTTGAGTGAGACGGCCTTTGGCCAGCAGGCACAGCAGTTTCACCACAAGCTGGTATTCTCAGCCAAAAGGCATTATAGCTTAGTGGCTAGGCGTATGGGTATTAAAATCTGATAACCTGGGTTCCAAGCCCAACTTTACTACTCTTTAGCTGTGATACTATGGGTAAGAGGAGTCCCTGGGTGGTGCAAACAGTTAATGGATTCAGCTGCTAAATGAAAGTTTGGGGGTTCGAGTCCATCCAGAGGTGAAAAATTAGCTGTTGAAAACGCTGTGCTATGGAGCACAGTTCTACTCTGACACTCATGGGGTTGCCATGAGTTGGAATCAGTTCAACAGGAACTGGTTTTATGGGTAAGATACTGAACTTCTCAGGGCCAATTTCCTTCTCTGCAGAATGAAGGTAATGATAGCGCTTGATGAAGTGATGACAGGAATGTGTGTGTGTGTGTGTGTGTGTGTGTGTGTGTTTATAACAGTGCTTGGCACCAAGTAAGTATTCGGTAAAAATCGAAAGGGGAAGCAAAGCAGAAATTCTTCATCCCAAGTAATGGGTGGCTTCTTTCTCTCTACCTTAACTGCCCCCCCTTGCTGCACCCCAGTTTCAGGTCAGAGTTGTCCTACTCTCCCATGGGACAAAAGCCCAGGCTGGCTATCTAATCTCCCTGATCTGGACCCAGGAGGACAAAACTTTCTACCCCTGTGACTCCATCCTTCCCCAAACTCCTGGCTGTGTGTGAAGTGTACTGCCTGGGAATTGAGCCTGGGTCTCCCACGTGGAAGGCGAGCATTCTAGCCCTGAACCACCACTGCCTCAGAGATTCCTAGAAAGGAGACTTCCGTCTTCGCAATGAGTTTCCAAATGTTGCTCCAAACAGACCAGGCTCCAGCGGAAGTGAAAGGCCTGCCCAGGCTGGATAAAAGCAGCTGCCCAGATCGCACTGGGGCCTTCCAGTCCTGAGTGGAAACTCTTTCACTGGTCTCATCAGCTGCCTGCAGGGCCAGCCAGGCTGAGTGACTAGGAGAACAGCTCCTCTACAGTGAGAGCCAGCTCTCAGGCTGCCAGCCTTCCACGAAGGGCCTTGCTTGGCCCACATTGACATGACAGCTTTCCTACACATACTCCTTCTCTGAGCCTGATCACAGTCCCGCAGACTCTGGTGCACAGATCTCACCTGCCCACTCTGAAACTCTTCCCTATACCACCCTCAAATCCCAAAGCCCCCCAATTTGAGTTATATCTTTTGACGGTCTGCCACGATTTAACTGAAACTGTGCTCCCTCATTCAGTTCCTTGTGAGGTGAGGAGAGTTAGTTCTTCAACCTCACAGGCATAAGGGAGCAGGGTTGGTTTTTGAGTAAAGGAATAACATGCCAAAAGTGTTCATGGTCTGATGAGGATCCAGCGCTAGACTTGAAACACTTGGAGACAATATCTGAATTGGCTCTGCCATTTACTAGCTATATGACCTCAGAAAAGCCATGCCACCTCTCTGAGCCTGTTTCCTCATCTATAAAATGAGGACAATGCTATAACCTGCTCTACCAACCTCACTGAGTCAATATGAAAATCAACTAAGACTATACATGTGCTATGGATTGAAATGTGTCACCAAAAAGTATGTGTTGGATCCTAACCCTTATACTTGTGGAAAGGTCCCTGGGTGACATGAATGGTTTGAACGTGTCTACAAACCTAAAAGTTGGAGGTTGGAACTCACCCAATGGCACCACAGAAAAAAAAAGTCTGGTGATCTGCTTCAGTAAAGATTACCCATGAGTACTGCGGTCCTTTAAAAATCATCTATATAAAACCAAACAGTCAACAATTACCTTCAAACAAAGATGAGAGTGAAAGGGGCAGGGAAAATAGATTAACAAAAATAGAACAACCAGAATGGAAATAATGAGAATGTTCAGGCATTGTGAAGAATGTAACCAATGACATTGAAAAACTGTGTGGAAATTGTTGAAAGGAACCCAATCTGCTGTGTAAACCTTCACCAAAAACACAATAAAATATTATTAAAAAAAAATTACAGCCCAGAAAAGCCTATAGACCAATTCTACTCTAACACATGAGGTTGCTATGACTTGGATTTGACTCCATGGCAATGAGTTTGGTTTTGTTGATATACCTGTGGCCATAATGGGAGCTCTGGTGGTGCAGAGGTTAAGCTCCCAGCTGCTAACCAAAAGGTCGGCAGTTTGAACTCACCAGCCACTCCACAAGAGAAGGACATGGTAGCCTGCTTTTGTACAGATTTTGTTGTTATTGTTGTTAGGTGCTGTGGACTCACAGATTCATAGTGACCCTACGTACAACAGAACAAGACACTGCCCGGGCCTGTGCCATCCTCACAACCATTGCTGCATCTGAGCCCATTGTTGCAGCCACTGCGTCAGTCCATCTGATTTAGGGTCCTTCCCGGTTGGCCAATCTACTTCCGTAGTGATACCAACTCAGAAACCCAAGGAGGGGTCGCTATGAGTTGGATCCGACTCGACGACAGTGGGTTTGGTTTTTTTTTTTCTTTTGTTTTCTACTCTATCAAGCATAATATCCTTCTCCAGGGACTGGTCTCATAAAGATTACAGCCTTGAAAACCACACAGGGCAGTTCTATTCTGTCCCATGGGGTGGTTATGAGTTGGAATCAACTCGACAGCAATGGGTTTTGGTTCTGTGGATATAATATAATGTAATCCAACGTTATATTAATGAGGTCATACCAGTCTAGAGTGTGTCCTAAACCTCATCCCTTCTGAGTTATAAAAAGAGCAAATGGACACAGAGACAAGCAAACACAAACTGGGGAAGACAGATGTTACATGAAGATCGCCAGAGAACCAAAGAGCACTGAGGCTGAGGAAGCTGAAAGATACAGGACTTTCCCCAGAGCCACCAGGTAGAGAGAGCCTTCCCCTAGAGCCAGTGCACTTGAGTTCAGACTTTTAACCTCCTGAACTGTGAGAAAATAAATTTATATTCTTTAAAGCCACTCACTTGTGGTATTTCTGTTACAGCAGCAGTAGGCAGTAGTTAAGTGCTCAGCTATTAACCGAAAGGTCAGCAGTTTGACTCTAACAGCCGCTCCACGGGAGATGGATGTGGCAGTCTCAGCACAGGGCTGAGCAATCTGACCCAGAATTCCGAGGGTTGGCCAACACACTGAGAGTCTGGAGGGTGAGGCAGTTGCCTAGATGGTCTATTTTCAAGCCTTGAGAGCTAATGTCAGTTGCTCTGCTGGGTTTTGGACTTTCTTGTTGCCTATCTATCGTCCCTTCTTTCCCTCCAATTTCTCCCGTATGTAATGGAAATGGCTACCTTGTGCCTATTCCACTATTGTACTTTGGAAACAGATAACTTGTAGTCTAGATTTCACAGGTTCACATATGAAGAGGAATTGAATTTTGCCCTAGGATGGAATATGCCTAAAGTCTCACGCATATTTCACTTAGATGACTCAGAAGTTGAGCCTTGAGATGACTGAAGCCCGGGCTGATATATAACTATGGCCTGTGAGAGAACTTGAGCCAGAGGACTCTGCTAATACACCCACACTCCTGACCATCAGAAACTGAGATAATCAGTGCCTGTTGTTTTAAGCTGCTAAGTTTTGGGGTAATTTGCAATGTGAAGATCATTGCTATTGCTTTCCAGTAGCTTGGACAACATGGCTAATCAAATAGCACCAGGGAGAAATCTGGCCTGGTCCTGCTTGGTGAATAGGACACAATGAAATCAACAGATATAGTCTATTCCCTATTGCCTGGGACTTAATGATCCAAGAAACAGATTGTATTAAACAGAAATACCCAGTCATTTCGTATCTGTGTGCTTAGCACCCCAAAACGTTATGGCACACTCTACAGAAATAGAAAAGGCATCAAGAAATTCAATTACCTAAATTCTATTAATAGAGGAATGGATACATAAATTGTGGCATATTTATACAATGGAATGCTACATACAATTAAATCAGAAAAACTATATCCATCAAACATAATGTAAATCTCAAAAACCGAATGTTGAACAAAAAGAGCAAGTTGCAAAAAGATATGTATGTGGTGTCATTTGTGTAAAGTTTGAAACCTGTAAATTGCCTATAGATACAGCACACCATGAAAGCATAAAAACATGCATGGAAAAGGCATAGATCTCTGATCTGAGCTCCAGACTCATGGGCCCAACTGCCCACCTGCCGTCTCCATTTGGAGGTCTAATAGGCTCCTAAAACAGTATAACTATGACCAAGTGCCTAATTCTCTCCTTCTCAAAACCTGCTCCTCCTGCCATTAATGGCAGTAAAAGGCAGCTACAAAGTGGCTCAGGTGGAAATTCTTGACTCACCCTTGATTCTTCTCTTTCTTTGGCATCCCACCCTCATCTAATTCATCAGCAAATCCTGTTGACTCTACCGTCAGAATCTCTCTAGATTCTGTCCACATCTCATCACTCCATTAATACCACCATGGGCCAAGCCACCATCATCTTTCACTTGGATTTGTGTGTGTGTGTGTGTGTGTATTTTCTATATACACGGTTACAGACCATTTCAACAATTTCTACACGTAAACCTCAGTTATATAGATTACATTAAAGTTGTGCAACCATTCTCACCCTCCTTCTCCAAATTGTTCCACCACCATTGATTGAAACTCAATGTCCCCTAAGCTTCTCATCTAATCTTTCAGGTTGCTGTTGCCAATTTGATCCCATATAAATAATTCTTTTAAAGAGCATAATGCTTAAGGCAGAGATACTTTATTTATTAAGATAATTTTTTTTTAATTTTGAAATTTGGTCTTATTTTATTTGTTATTCATTCATCTCACTCGTAATATTTTTCACTAAGATAAACCATTTTTTGGTTCAAAGAAGACATCAGGGTATATATTTGGTTTAAAGTTTGAAGATTATTTCAGGGCAATAATTTCAGTGGTTCATCTAGCCTCACTGGCTCCAGAAAGTGGCTTCCATTGAGATTTTGAATTCTATTGCACATTCTTCCCCCTTTTGATCAGGATTGTTCCATAGAATCTTTTCTTTTTTAAATTTTTATTGTAATTTGGGTGAAAGTTTACAGAGCAAATTCATTTTCCATATAGCAGTTCATACACATTTAGTTTCATGACATTGACTGGAATTCCCCACAATGGAACAGCTCTTGTCCCACTTCCTCCTCATAGCTACCTCTTGCCCGTGTCCTTCTTTTTTATGGATTCCTGCCCCCAGAGCTATCTCCCTGTGCAAATACTGCCCTTCTGTTCTCCCATGACTGATCCCTCTAAAGAGTGTATCTACCTAATGCAAATATTTACCCTACATTCCTCTTATTATTTGTTATCCTGTTACTATTTGGCTGGAAGAAACTCTGGTGGTATAGTGCCTAAGGCATTTGACTGCTAACCAGAAGGCTGGTGGTTCAAACCCACCAGCCACTCCTCAGAAGGAAGGCTGGGCAATATACTTCCATAATGATACCACCTCGGAAACCCAAGGAGGGGTCGTTATGAGTCAGACCCGACTTGATGGCAGTGAGTTTGGTTTAGTTTGGTTTGGCATTTGGCTGGAAGCCACAGGAGTGAGTTCAGTTCCAGACCTGAAGGGTAACTAGGGGCCATAGTCTCAGGGGTCTCACCAGGCTCTGTCAGACCAGTAAACCTTTTTTTTTCTTTTTAATGATTTTGAGTTTTTTCCACATTGTTCTCCCACTCTATCCAGGATCTCCTGCACAGATTCCCCCTCTGAGTGGTTGACAGTGGTAGCCAGACACCATCTAGTTCTTCTGGTCTCATGGTCATATAGGCTGAGGATTACATGGTCTACTAGTCCCTTGGACTAATTGTTTCCATGCATCTTTGGTTTTCTTCATTCTTCTTTGCTCTGGATGAGGAGAGACCCATCATTGCATCTAGATGGCCGTTTGCAAGCTCTTAAGACCCCAGTCGCTACTTACCAGAGTAGGATGTAGAACAATGTTTTTGTGTACTATGTTATGCCAATTGAGCTTGATGTTCCTCACGACCACGGTCTCGAGCCCACAGGTCCAAATACTCACTCCCTCAGGGTGATTGGCTGTGGGCAAGAAGATATCATAACTTTGCCCCTTGTTAGCCTCTATTATATTTGTGAACATTCTTACAGTACATACAAATACATGTGTAGAAATATCATCTGCCAACCTTATATATGGTCATGGGTATATTCCATTTTGCCTAGGCATACCTGATCACTCAGCCTGTCTACCCATCTATTTACATGTAGATTAATGTTTGTTATCACTGACAATGCAGTATTGTATATGTAAAAGGGTTTATCTTTGTTGTCTGTACCTCTTATGTACCTCTCTGTGTCTTCCTCTTCCTCACTACCACCATGTTGATCACTCACTTTTGGTACGTTGTCCATAGAATCTGTAAACAAAATGATCGGTAATTCACCTGGATTATTGCAAGGGCCTTATGATGATTAATGTTATCTGTCAACTTGGCTAGGCTGTGGTTCTCAGTGGTTTAGTAGACATTGGACTGATTGCTCTTCCATAATGTCATATAATATAATCACCTCCATGATGAGATCTGATATGAGTAGCCAATCAGTTGAAAGAGGAGTTTCCTTGGGGAAGTGGCCTGCCCCCAGTACACAAATGGATGTTCAAGCAGGAGTGAATCCTAAATCTAATTGAGTTTAAACAAGGAATATGCAAACCAAACTCACTGCCACAGAGTCAGTTCTGACTCATAGCAACTCCCATTTGGTTTCCAAGGCTGTATATCTTTACAGAAGTAGATTGCCTCATCTTCCTCCTGCACAGCAGCCAGTGAATTTGAACCACCAACCTTCTGGTTAGCAGCCAAATGTCTTAACCACTACACCAAGGTGTGTGTATGTGTTTTGCTCCTCTAGAGAATCCAACCTAAGAGAAGCCTCCTAAATGGGTTCCCTGTTTCTCTTCCCATTCTTGTCACCCTATAGTCTATTCTCAATGCAACAGCCAGAGTATATCCTTATTAAATCTAAATCAGATGATGTCACACCTTTGCTCAGAACTCTTCAGTAGCCCCCTTCTTCCTCATTACAATGGCAAATAAGGCCTCATAGGATATGGCCTCCATTACCTCATCAGCCTCAACTCCTACTGCTCCTCCTTCGATCCCTCTACTCCAAATACACAGGCTTACTTGTTATTCCTTGCTCACCCCAAACACATTCCAACCTTTGAACTTGCTGCTCCTTTGGCCCAGAATATTCTTCTGGATATCAGCATGGTCCACTTCCTCACATTCTGAAGTATTTGCTTAAATGTCACCTTCTCAGTGAAACCTTCCCTAACCAACATATTGACAGTTGCAACTCCCCCTCCTTACTCCCTATTACCCTTTCTTCCTTTCTTTTTATCCATAGCACTTATCACCATGCACCATACTATTCATTTTACTTTTTTGTTTGTTGATTCCTTCGCCTTCTACTACAGTATGAACTTCAGGAGTGCATATTTTTTGTCCATTGTATTCTCTACTGGATTCCCAGTGCCTATGAGTCTGGTAAGAGTATATCAGACAGCATTTCACTGCTATTCATAAGGTTTTCACTGGCTAGGACTTTGTGAAGTGGATGGCCACTTCCTTTTTCCCAGTCTGCCTTAGTCTGGAAGCTCCACTCAAACCTGTCCACAATGGGTGACCCTGCTGTTATTTGAAATACCAGGGGCATAGCCTCCAGCCTCACAGCAACACGCAAGCCACCACAGTATGACAAACTGACAGATGAGTGGTGGTACATATGAGTCTGATACATAGTGGGCTGAGGTTGGGGCACCTTCTACCCAAGAAGGTTTGACTATCAGTAAGGGAAGGTTTTCTGGAACTCTTGGCCCCACACCTCACAGCCTCTGTCCTGCCATATCTAATGGCTTCCCTGGAAGAGTAGGTTGAGTAGGAATGTGTGTATGAGAGTGTTCTGGTTACCTAGTGCTGCTCTAACAGAAATATACCACAAATGGGATGGATTTAACAAACAGGAGTTTATCCTTACAATTTGGAGGCTTTAAGTCCGAGTTCAAAGTGCCAGGCTCTAGGGGCTGGATGAAAGCCCCTCAACCTTGGGCTTTACCTCTGCCTCCTGCTCCCGGCCCACTGAAGCTGGAGGCTTTTCTTCACTCAGCTGCTGGCTGCTAAGGCTGACAAACCCAAGGTTGACAAGTTATAAGGGACAGTCCCAATATTACCAAACATACAAACCAAAAACAAACTCACTGTCATCAAGTCAGATCCCACTCATAGCGATCCCTCCTTGGGTTTCTGAGACAGTATCACTGCGGGAGTAGATTGCCCAACCTTCCTCCCGAGGAGTGGCTGGTGGGTTTGAACCACCAGCCTTCTGGTTAGCAGTCAAATGCCTTAGGCACTATGCCACCAGAGCTCCCCCAAACTACATGGCAGGCCATGAATTCAAGTTCATGGAAAGCCCCATGTTTGGCAGAGCATGGCAGGCTGCAGAACAACGGCTCGGCTACATGCAGGGTTCAAACGTGCCATAAGCTAGAGACCATTCCCAAAGCTGCTGCTTATATATGGGAAGCAGACCACATCCCTAAAGCAGCTGTCCAGATGCTTGTGGTAGATCCCACCGTGGAGCTGATTGTCAGTCTCATCATAGGGTATAACTAGCACCAGCTTCCCAGCCACTCAACCAGGCCCAGCCAAAGTGACACACAATATTAACTACCACAGAGAGTAGAGTATGTGCAGAACTATGTGGAAATGGATTGGATTGGGGATCGGGGTGTGACTATGGGTGTGTAACTGTGTGGGTATGTGTGTACGTGCATGTGCTCATGAGGGAGAGAGGAAGGATGCATGGCTATGGCCTTAAGGGTAGTACCCAAGGTACCCAAGGCACAGATGCCCAGTCTTAGTGCTGATAAACAGAAATACCACAAGTGGATGGCTTTAACAAACAGAAACTTATTCTCTCACAGTTTAGGAGGCTAGAAGTCCAGATCCAGGGCACCAGTTGTAGAGGAAGGCTTTCTCTCTGTGTTGGCTCACAGTTTAGGAGCAAGGTCCTTGCCTCCTTTTGGCATCTGTGGGCTGGCATTCCTTAGAAATCTCTATGTGTTCTGGCATCAGTTCCCCTGAGTCTAGGAGATTCTCACCACAGGGACTTTGGATTCAAAGGATGTGCTCCAGTCTGGCTCTTCTTTCTTGGCAATAGTGAGGTCCCTCTCCTCTCTTTTCATGTCTCTTTCCTTTTATCTCTTGTAAGATAAAAGATGTCAGTCAAGCAAGGGTGTGAGTTGCGTAAGGTGTGACTTAGGTAAGCGTGTATGACTTGAGTAAGGGTGGGACTTGAGTCATATCCTCTTGTAAGGCTGTGACTCAAAATATACCCGATACCAATCTTTTCTCATTAACAGATAGACTTTAGGATTTACAACATATAAAATGGAGGATAATCACATCAGATCACAAAATGGAGGACAACCACACAATACTGGGAATCATGGCTTAGGGAAGTTGATACATATTTAAGGGGGGACACAATTCAATCCATGATACCTAGTTAGTCCCTCGGGTCTGTACTTTGGTGCAAGTCTACTAGCCAGATTCCCTCAAGCAGTGTTCCCTGAGGGGCCAGAAGTGCTGCTGACTATTAGGCCAAGCATCTCTGAGGAGGTGGGGGGAAGCTTCAGGAATTTCCCCTCATGAGCCAAAGGAATGCTGGAGAAGCCCAGAGAACAATGGGGAGCTGATGGTCCCTCAGTGGACCTGTGATGCAGACACTGGTGGGGGGAGTGCACAGCTGCCTGCCAGAACTTGGAGCAGGGAGCGGGATTGGCGGAGATACAGAGGAACTGTGGAATCCTTGAAGGAGGAAACCGGAAGCAGCTGGGGATGACACTGATAGGCATTTCCCGCCTCAGGATGCCCTCCTGCTTTCTTCACTGCTGCTGCAGCTGCAAAAGCAAAAGCTATAGCTTCCTCTGGCCCCAAATGGTCGCCCTAGAGGTTGGGAGCACAGTCAGCCCCCTACTTCCAGTCTCCCTCCTCATCCCTGAGGAAGGCAGGAAGCTCCCTCAACCCACAGCAGGGTGCCTTTTCCTAAAGGAAAGCAGGGGGGGTTTAAGGCGATTGTCGGATTGTCTGTAGCTCTTTCCCTACCTGACCCCAGGCTTATGCTTCCTTTGCCCAAAGAGGGGCTAGTGCTGAGAGCATCTGGGTCTGGACAATGTGATCGCCTTCTTGCTCTTTCACTGGGAGCCACACCAGCACGGTTTTCCTGGGCATTTACTCAAACACCAAGTCTTCTGTATGTGGTCAGTGAGTAGCACCAGGCCCCAGAGAGATTGGGGCTTCTCACTCTGGAAAGCCTATCCCTGTGAAGCCCTGTTCTAGAACTTCTCAATCTTTTTTCTTTTTCCACTGCAACACACACTTGCAACATGCTCCCACTGGCATACTCATGTTGTGATATCACCAAAAAACCCAAACCAAACCCACGGCCATCAAGTCAACTCCAACCAGAATAGAACTGCCACATAGGGTGTCCAAGGCTGTAAAGCTTTATGAAAGCAGACTGCCTCATGTTTCTGCCAGGGAGCAGCTGGTAGGTTTGAACTGCCAACCTTTTAGTTGGCAGCCCAATGCTTTAACCACAGCACCATCCTTGTGATGTTACACACCTTCCAAATCTGTAGCAATCAAGACCACACCTATTAGCGATCTTTAATGGTTGCTCGGTGTTTCAGCATAGGGAAGATAGGCTGGGGGTCCATGCAATTCCCAGCACAGAAGCTATAACCGTACCCTTTTCTCTCCCATTTAAGAAGTCTTGTTGAAGTGAAAGGTACCTTATTCTAGGACTGACTCTCACCCTACCCTCATTTATAACAGGAATAACCTTGAATTCACCCTTGTTGTTGTTAGTTGCCATTGAGTTTGCTCTGACTCATGGCGGCCCCATGTTTAACAGAATGAAATGTTGCCTGGACTTTCACAGTCGTTGGTAGGCTCAAGTCCACCGTTGTACTCACTGTGTATTTTGAGTGCCTTCCAACCATAGGGTTTTCACTGGCTACTTTTTGGAAGTAGACCACCAGGCCTTTCGTCCTAGTCTGTCTGACTCTGGATGTTGTGCTGAAACCTGTCCATTGTGGGTGACCCTGCTGGTATTAGAAATACCAGTACACATAGCTTCCAGCATAATAGCAGCACGTAAGCCACCACAGTGTGACGAATTGATAGACGAGTAATGGTTGCAAACTTTGGGGCTTTATTATTGGTGACACACTTTACAATGGATCTGCCTTAACTCTTATCAAAAAGTGGCCCTATCCAGAGCCTGCTCTGAAATTCAATTGCATAAAAGTGCTTCCAAGGAGTGGCCCTCCCCCAGATACTTCTACTGGGGTGGGGGAAGTGAATTTGGGTCTAGATGGTAGGCTCCACCTGAGGCTAGCACCCAAACTGTGCACACAAGACCAGCAGCAATAACCACTGTGCTTGGTTCAAGCCCCCTTGAGGCCTGGGAAGCAGCCTGCTCACCATCCCCTGGGTCCCCACCAAAGAGCTAGAGCCAATTCAGAGAGCACCAACTGAAGTGATCCAGGGACAGAGGAGCTGTAGAGGCTGAAGACCAAAGATGAAGCCACACTTCAAGAGATACATGGAAGAGATGATATAGCACATGAAACCCTTCAATATGAGAGATGGAGAGGTCCTGAGAGAACATCTTGTCTGCTTTCCAATACGCTCACCACCAGCCAACATGGTTATCGAGCACTTTAAATGTGGCTAGTGTGTACTTCTTTCTTATAATTTGTTTTATTTTAGTTTGTTGTTGCTGAGAATATACATAGCAAAATATATACCAATTCAACAGTCTCCACATGTACAATTCAGTAACATTGATTACATTCTTCAAGTTCTACAACCATTCTCATGCCCCTTCCTCCACTAACTTAAACTCACTGCTCCCTAAATTTCCTGTCTAATCTTTGACTTGCTGTTGTCAATTTGATCCCAAAGAGATAGATCTTGAAAGGGCACAATGCTCAAGACAGACTTTCTTGACTAGTTCAGCTAAACTACTATTTGGTTTGAAGAAGACTTCAGGGAATATTTTTAGTTTAATGTTATAGATTATCTCAGGGCAGTAGTTTCAGAGGTTCACTCATCCTCAATAAACCCAGAAAGTCTGGATTCCATGAAAATTTGAATTTCTATTCTTCATTTTCATTCTTTTGATCAGAATTCTTCTGTACAATCTTTGATCAGAAGAAATGGAGCTAGACTGAAATGAAATGTTCAATAAGTATAAAATATGCACAGGATTTTGAAGACTTGGTATGAAAAAAAGAATGTAAAATATCTCACTGATAATTCATGTGTGTGTGTGTGTGTGTGTGTGTGATTTCGGTGAAAGTTTACAGAGCAAGTTCACTTTCCAT
>NW_006921840.1:2362285-2363473 GCF_000298275.1 Orycteropus afer afer | reverse complement strand
GGTCCGACTTGACGACGCATAACAACAACAAATGATTTTGAGTTTTGTTCCACATTGTTCTCCCACTCTACCCAGGATCTCCTACATAGATCTCCCTCCGAGTGGCTGACAATGGTAGCCGGGCACCACTCACTGATATTTTTTATGTTAATTTCATGTGAAATTATCATATATTTGACACACTGGGTTAAATTTCAAAAAGTCTCCATTTTTTCAATTCCAACTCATGACAAGGCCATGCGTACAGAGCAGAACTGCTCCGTAGAGTTTCCTTGGCTGTAATCTTTACAGAAGCAGATTGACAGGCCTTTCTCCTGTAGAGCTGCTGGATGGGTTTGAACCACTAACCTTTAAATTAGTAGTTGAGTCAAACTGTATCACCTAAGGATCTTTGGGTGAAATAAAATATATTTAATACATAGAATCATAAAGGGGCCCAAGGAATGTTTTCGGGGTGTTGAATATGCCCACTATCTTGATTGTGGTTTCATTGGTGCATACATATATAAAAACTTATCAAATTATACACTTCAAATATGTGCAGCTTGTTGTTGTTGTTGTTATGTGCCATCGAGTCGGACCTGACTCATAGTAACCCCTCCTTGGGTTTCCAAGGCAGTATCACTACAGAAGTATGTCAATTATACCTCAATAATGCTGTTTTAAAAAAGTCCTTCACCCAAGAGACTTGAGAGCAGGGAGGGAGTCAGACAGCATTGACTCGAGAACCCTTCATTCTCGCATTTCCATTCCAGCATTATTATGTTTACTGTAGCACTAAACACAATAGCCAAAAGGTGGAAACAACCCAAGTTTACATCAACATTTGAATGGAGAAACAAAATATAGTACAGGTATGCATTGCTTAACATCCATGATACGTTCTGTTAGGATGTCATGTGATTTGGACACTGTATGAACACCATATTAAAACCTTATGGGATGGGAGGAGAGGAAACACTGCAAAAAATTTTTAATTAAAAAAAAAACCCTTATGGGAGTCTGCTTCCAGTCATCTTTATTGGCGCCACCGCTGCTGCTGCTGTTGCTGCTCCTGGAGCTGCGGGTAGAGGTTGGAGGAAAGGGCTGTGGCAGCAGCAGCAGCGGCAGCTGAGAAGGTGGCTGCAGGAGTGGAATGAGAGGAAGCAGGTGCGGAGGGAGCAGAACGCACTCCTCGTCACCCGCTGT
>NW_006921840.1:2352043-2361775 GCF_000298275.1 Orycteropus afer afer | reverse complement strand
GACTATGATGTATATGCAGTTGGACATTGCCTGACCAGATGCTAAGTGACATATACCTATATATTCATACAATGGAATATTATTTAGCCATAAAGAGAAATGAAGTTCTGATAATGCTACAACATGGAAGAATCTTGAAAACATTATGCTGAGTGAAATAAGTCAATCACAGAGAACAACGATTATATGGTTCCACTTGCATGAAGTACATAGAATATGCAAGTGCATAGAGAAAAAAGTTTATTCGTGGTTACTAGGGCCTTGGGGCCAGTGGAACAAGCAGTTATTGCTGGAAGAGTACTGAGTTTCTGTTTGGGATGATGAAAAACTTTTGGAAATAAAATAGTTGTGAATACACTGTGAATGTAATTAGTGTCTCTGAATTGTATACTTACAAATGGTTGAAATGGCAAACTTTTTATTATATATTTTACCCCAAAACAATTAAGAAAAAAAAAAATCCTTCAGTTAGCTCCCCAGTCTTTAGCTTAGCAGTAGAGTGCAAACCGTTTGTACCACACAGGGAGCTCGAGGGGAACAGTGGGTTGCACTTGGAGGGGAAGAAGTGTGTGGGGTTTGCCCCTGAATTGAGGATTGGTCTGGTTATGCTGTGGCCCTGGAACCGCCGCATCAGTGGAGGCATTGAGCAGCCAGGGTCTACTGAGCACCTTACTGGGTACAAGTCCCTGTGGAAGTGACAAAAGGGGTCCTAGCCCTCAGATGGCTGATACATGTGCATGTCATGTTATGACACGACACTGGCTTAGTTTCCTAGTGCTCCTGTAACAGAAATACCACAAGTGGGTGGCTTTAAAGAACAGAAATTTCTTTTCTATAGTCATCTCAATTCCTTTCTTGTCAGTAGGCCTGGATGTTCCTCGGTTCCTTAGTAATCCTCACATGGCCTCTGTCTTCCCTAGTTCATGCATGTATCTGTGTCTAATCTGTTTTTTTTTTTTTTTTTTTAAGAACTCAGAAGTGATTAGGTTTAGGACCCACCTGCAAAAGGGGCAAGGAGGCGGCATCTCCTGACCTCCTCTAACCTCATAAGAGGAAGACAGAATCACTATCAGTAACCCAAGGCCTATTACTGCAAGGCCAGACATACTGCCTCCCTTCAGCCCTTTCACCAACCGTTCCTCCCAAAGCACCCACTACCTCTCTCTTGGGTTTGGTAATTCGCTGCAGTGGCTACACAAAACTCACAGATTACGGGGTTTATTAGGGGAGCACCAGGCTACAATTCAAGTTCAGGAAGAATGCTCAGTCTCTCTCCCAGCCCACCATCTCTCAGCCAACAATCTCTCTCCCCACAGTGAGTATCCCTCGATGTCTCACTCAGCATTGTGTGTCTCTTGTGTCTCTTTCCCAGCAGCACGTATCTCTTTCAGCAGCGCATCTTCCTCAGTCAGAGAGAGACTTCTTCTGCCTCTAGGAGGCCTCCTTTTGAGCCCAGCAGAGTGGCCAAACCAACCAATCATTACATCAGAATTCTAAGCACCTGAGAAAGAGCGGGAACACCCCCCCCAGAACATTGCTTTGTGTTGCGCCCAACAGAAATACCCCAGGTGGATAACTTTAGCAATCAGCAGCCCCTCAGTTGCTCACAGCAAATTCCACCACGGAGTTTACAAAGACTTATGGGCAGAAAAGCCACACTAAGTAATTTACTACAGTGTACCACCCTACACTGATAATGGCCTCATTAACCTAACAAAGAAACCCCTAGTCCCAAATGGGATGACACCTACAGGTATAACGGTTAGGATTCCCACACACATTTTTGAGGGACACAATTCAATCCATAACAGACACCAAGTAGTTTCCCAGGAGACATTCAGCTAAAAGTCTCTGGGAAGCTGGAGGAGGGGGAGAACATTTCCACTTGTGTGGATCAGAGAGACTTTTTGGAGGAGGTGGCATTTGAGCTGAACTTTGAAAAGGGGTAGGATTTGGATATTAATTCCTAACACTTTATACAGTGCTTGTCGGAGTGAACTCAGCAGCAGTGAGTTTGGTTTTGTTTGGTTATATAGTGCTTACTGTGTATTAGGTAAGGAGCCCTAGGTGGTGTAACAGTTAAGCACTTGGCTACCAGTAAAAAGGTTGGCAGTTCAAACCCACCCAGCAGCTCTGCAGGGGAAAGACCTGGAGATCTGTGCCTATAAAGATTACAGCCTAGAAAACCCTGTGGGGAAGTTCTACTCTGTCACCTGGAGTTGCTATGAGTCAAAAAGTGCCTCAACAGCACCCAACAACAATAACATGTACCAGGCACTCTGCTGGGAGCTCTGGTAGCATATTGCCTAAGGCACTTGACTGCTAACCAAAAGGCTGGCGGTTCAAACCTACCAGCCACTCCTTGGAAGGAAGGTTGGGCAATCTACTTCCATAATGATACTGCCTCAGAAACCCAAGGAGGGGTCGCTATGAGTTGGGGCCAACTCGACGGCACATAACAACAACAACAACAACAACAGGTACTCTTCTAAATGAATTAGAAGAGTAATAGAAATATTAATTCATTCAGGGCTTACCACAGTCCTATGAGGTAAGTAGCATTATCATCCTTATTTATCAGATATGGAAATAGAGGCACTGAAAGGTTAAGTGATTTGCTCATGGTCACACAGATAGTCAACAGTAGGGCTCAGAATCAAATGCAGATGGCGTCTATGCTCTTAACCACTATCCTACACTGCCCGTTGAATGGGCAGCAATGGGGGACGAGGGCAATGGGAAAAGAATAAAGAGAATCAGGGATACAAGCAAACATGGCTGCTGTGTTGTTATTGGGTGCCATTGAGTCAATTTTGACTCATAGCCAGTTTGTGTGTGACAGAGTAGAACTGCCCCACAGGGTTTTCTAGGCTGTAATCTTTACAGGAGCAGATCGCCAGCTCTTTCTCCCATAGAATAGCTGAGTGGTTTTGAACCACCAACCTTTGGTTAGCAGCTAAGTGCTTAACCATTGTGTGACCAGGGCTCCTTAGAAAACATGATTAAACCAAAAAAAAAAAAAAAAAAAACTCACTGCCATCGAGTTGATTCCGATTTATAGTAACCCCATTTGGGTTTCTGAGGCGGTAAATCTTTACGGAAGTAGATTGCCCTGTCTTTCTTCCACAGAGTGGCTGGTGGGTTTGAACTGCCAACCTTCTGGTTAGTAGTCAAATGCCTTAGGCACTACTACCATGCAAAGCAGGGATGAGCCTGATTTGTCTAGAGGTTTTGGTACGATGAAGAGGAATAATCCAAAATGGGGCAGAAAAAAGAAGGTGACTGCAAGCTAAGTCAATAGGCATCTGAGGGGAGCGGGTCTGGTGGTATTTGGAGGGGTAGTAGAAGTTCTCACCCCAGGCCTGACTCAAGAAAGGAGGCACACCCCTCTGAATCCAGACTCAGTGAGACAGTGCAGCCCAATTCCCAGGGTTCCTTGCTGAGCCCCACTACCACCCACTAAGCCCAAGGCAGGTGTTCATTCGAGGACAAAAATGGAAAATCCATCATGCTTCAGGCAGGAAATTCCACAGTGAAGGCCCCTTGAGCTGCATCATTGCAGTGAGAGCCATCATCCATGTGAGGCAGGTCCCATTCCTGTTTTGTTTGTTTGGGGACTGAATGTTGTTATTCCCTGTTCTGCCTGTGTTTATGTCAGGGAATGTTTACCATCAAAACACAAAGTCCGGTGGGGTGGCGCTGCTGTTGCCAACGCAGCTCTACTCCGGAGCCCTTCACTCCGGCATTTCCGGCCTTAACCCCCATCTTTCAATTGAACAACATCAAAGATCTCCTCTTTCAACTTCCCTCTCATCTTAAAGGGACTATGGTGCTCAGAGGAAGCCATTTGACCCTGTAAGCAAAGCAACTCCTAGACTTGGCATCCTCACCAATCTCCAACAAAACAGGCCTGTCCTCCAGGGAGGACTAAGGCCTGGGAGAGCAGCCCCAACGCAGCGGTTCGTGTTGACTCCCATCTCAGAACTGGAATGGGAGCTATGCTACACCGTACAATGAATGAAAGCCATGGGAGTGCTGGACCAGAACCTCATTAGTCCTACGCTGGAAAGTGATAGACACATGAATGGATGAAACGTGAGGGTCTGAGACACCCCACCCTAATGTACACACGTGCAAACATCCACGCACACAAACACCATCTGGACTTTGAAAATATCCTTTTTGCTGCAAATGTAGCAACTCTCAGAAGGGAAGTGTCTCCACAGAGTACAGGCTGCGGGAGGATGGGAGGAGGGGCCGGGCCAAGGCTGCCTTTACACTATAAGCACAAACCCACAGGCACAGACAAGAGTTGAAATCCTCCGCAGTGCCCACACCAGGAAACGGATAAGGCCCTGGGGAAGAGTCTCCCCTTTGAGACTTTTGGGACTTTCTTGGGGTTCTCTACCTGCCACTTTGGTTACAAGGAGGGGAATGGGAGGTAGGGTCATTTTAGCACATCACCTTCCCAAGTCCCAGCAGCGTGAGTGGGTGCCACTGGTTAGAACCCAGCTCCACCCAATACCTGGCAAGGGGATTCACTTTGGGCAGGGTTCCTTGGTTGGTGCAAATGCGTAACAAACTTGGCAAAAGGTAAGAGGTTCAAGTCCACCCAGATGCCTCTGAGAGGCCTGTCAATCTACTTCTGAAAAATCAGCTATTGAAAGCCCTATGGATCCTAGGCACAGCCATTGGTCTCTATTTGCCTGGAACAACAGAGGAAGAAGGAGAATCAGGAATAGGGGGAGGATATGGAATGTGTGGTTAATTGTCTCCTTTACCATGAGAGTGGAAGAACTAGATGGTGCCTGGCTACCATTGCTGAACATTTTCATCATAGATTCTACAGAAAAATCCTGATCAAGGGGCGGGGGGACAGAACAATCTCAAATTGTCACGGAATCGAGGCTTTCTGGAGCCATGGGGGCTGGATGAAACCCTGGAACTATTGCCTTGAGATAATCTTTAAACCTTAAACCAAAAATATCCCTTGAAGTCTTAAAACCAAACAATGGTTTAGTTCAACTAGTAAAGAATGTCTCCCTTGAGCTTGGGCTCTTTTAAGAACTATCTCTATGGGATCAAATTGACAACAGCAACTGGAAAGATTAGATAGGAACCTTAGGGGGCAGTGAGTTGATGGCAACGGAGGAGGAACAATTTGGAAAAGAAGGGTGAGAATAGTAGCACACCTTGAATGTAATCAACATCACTGAATTGTGCGTGGAGAAATGGTTGAATTGGTGTGTGTTTTGCTGTGTACATTCTCAACAACAATGACAAAATGAAGAAAATTTAAAAAAAAAAAGGAAAGAAAAGAAAATTCTGTGGCCCAAACGATCAACAAATACTTTCAAACGAAGATGAGAATGCAAAGGGGACAGGGAAACTAGATTAATGGATGTGGTGGTTATGTTGTGTGTCAACCTGGCTGGGCCTGGTTGAGTGGCTGGCCAGCTGGTGGTAGTTATTCCCCATGATAAGACTGGCAATCAACTCCATGGTGGCATCTACCACAAGCAGCTGAGTAGCTGCCTTTGGGATGTGGTCTGCTTCCTGTATATAAGGAGAAGCCTTGGGAATGGTCTCTAGCCTATGGCACGCTTGGACCCTGCATGTAGCCATGTCGTTGCTCAGCAGCCTGCTATGCTCTGCCGACCTTGGGACTTACAATGGACTTAAGTTAATGGCCTGCCATGTGGTTTGGTAACATCGGGACTGTGCCTTTTTACTTGTCAACCTTGGGCCTTCTCAGCCTCAGCAGTCATCAGCTGTCTGAGTGAAGAATCGCCTCTAGCTTCAGTGGGCCGGGAGCAGGAGGCAGAGCTGAAGCCCAAGGCTGAGGGGCTTTCACCCAGCCCCTAGAGCCTAGCACTTTGAACTTGGACTTAAAGCCTCCAAATTGTAAGAATAAACTCCTGTTTGTTAAGGGCATTCAATTTGTGGTATATTCCTGTCAGAGTGGCACTAGGGAACCAGAACAATGGAAATGGAACAACCAGAATGGAAATGATGAGAATGTTCACACATTGTGAATATAACAAATAAAAAAAATCTATAGAGCACAGTTCCACTAACACACATGTTGTTATGTGCTGTCGAGTCAGCCCCAACTCATAGCGACCCCTCCTTGGGTTTCCAAGGCACTATCACTACAGAAGTAGATTGCCCAACCTTCCTTCAGAGGAGTGGCTGGTGGGTTTGAACCACTAGCCTTCCGGTTAGCAGTCAAGTGTCTTAGGCACTATGCTGCCAGAGCTCCTGGTAGCACATGGGGTCACTATTATTTAGAATTGACTCCTTGGCAATTGGTACCTTTGTGTAAGCTAGGCCAGTGCCTAAAATCTTGATACACAAGGGTCTCAAGCTAGGCTACAGGAAACCCTCTCCTCCTTCCGATCTTTGCTCCTGAGTCACTTCCTCATTAAGCCCTGACCTGGCCACCTTTTACAAATTGCATCCATCCCCAGCTCTCTTTATACCCCATCTACACTTCATTTTTCTCTAATAGCATTTATTATCAGATGCCAGTTTTTACTTATTTTCCTTTTGTTCTTCTCTCTGTCCTACATTGTATGTACCATGAAAGTAGGGGCTTTAGGCTGTACAAGACTTGGTTCTGTAGCCCCCCTACCAAGAATAGTGCCCTGCCCATAGTTGGCACACAGAAAAATTTGTTGAATTGATTAATTCATTGGTTTCAATTATTTGTAAGATCACCATGAGTTGGAGCCTCCTTGTCAGCAACTAACAAGAATAACGCAAACAAAATATAGTGATGTTTGCACTGTAATGCATTTTCAGCCATTCCTTAGGGGGAGGCAGCATATTTGGGAGTATAATCCATATCGAATCCATTCAACTGGCCAATGTGGAATCCTAACTTTAGAACAAAGATGAATTCTGGTAAACATAACTTCCCTGCCAAGACCACTTACTGCAATCTTCACTCCTGTGGAAGGGCCTCACTAACTGAGAATCAGAACTGTTCAATCACCTACAAAATCAATCAGTGTGAGAACTCAGCAGTGCCCAGAGCACACACCTGTCTCCTACAGTGCTGCTATCAGCAGATGGGATCTAAACTGCTGTAGGAGTTGATGTAGCACTTCCTAAGCAACCTAGAGCAACAACAAAAACAACAACAACAAAAAAAGCAGGAGAATCACCTGCATCTTGATTAATAATAAAGAGCTCTGGTGGCGCAGTGCCTAAGGCATTTGACTGCTAACCAGAAGGCTGGTGGTTCAAACCCATCAGCTGCACCATGGCAGGACCATGGCACAATCTACTTCTGTAAAGATCTACAGCCTCAGAAACCCAATGGGAGTTGCTGTGACTCAGAATCAACTCAACGGCAGGAGGTTTTTTATGTTTTGTTTTGTTTTTGATTAATAAAAGCTCTTTCCATACTTCCTAGCTGTGTGACCTTGGACAAGTTACTTGACCTCTCTGAATCTCAGTGTCCCCAGTGTCTATAAAAATGGGAATAATAACAGTGTCTACTTCATAAGGCTGCTGGGAGGCTTAAATGAGCTAACAGAAGTAAGGTGCTTGGAACAATGCATGGTACATCAGAAGCACTATGTAAGTGTAACTTATTTGTATTGTCATTTCCATTTGGTGACTATGTCTAGGACAAGATCTATATCCCTCAGTGCCCAAAACAAAATTATTGCTATCATAATAATAATAATAATACATACTAGTAACAGTCAAGGACCTCTGGTGGCCTATTGGTTAAGGCATTTGGCAACTGACCCAAAGGTCAGCAGTTTGAACCCACCAGCCGCTTGGTAGAAGATGAAGCAGTCTGCTTCTGTAAAGATTTACAGCCTTAGAAACCCCATGGGGCAGTTTCTACCCTGTCCTATAGGGTATGACATGAGTTGGAATCAACTCGATGGCAGTGGGTGACTGCCCAGAGCCCTAAAACATGCTGAGTGCTCAACTTATACACAGTAGGTGCTCAATTAAATTTCATGTGTAATGTTCACCCAGGGCTTAGATAACTCTACCAGACTGTTGTGGTCTATAGGGTTTTCACTGGCTGATTCTCAGAAGTAGATTGCCAGGCTGTTTTTTCTAGTCCCTCTTTGTGTAGAAGCTCATTGCTGAAACCTGTGCAGTGACATAGAAACACACAAGCCTCCAATGTTCTTGAAGTTCATTGGCCAACAATCAAACCCCAGTCTCCTGCATGGAAAGCGAGAATTCTCCCCCTGAACCCTTACTGCCTCACCCTTGTTGTTCTTGTCGTGTGCCATCAAGTTGGTTCTGACTCATAGTGACCCTATAAGACAGGGTGGAACTGCCCTCATAGGGTTTCTATGCTGTAAATCATTACAGAAGCAGATTGCCAGGTGGCTCTTTCATGGAGCCACTCAGCGGGTTGGAAGTGCCAACCTTTCACTTGGCAGCCCAGCACTTAACCTTTGTGCCACCAGGGCTCCTTACTTAGGATTCGAACTGTCTTAAGCATGAGTCAGCACTGCCCCCTCCGCACTGTGGGAGAGACAAAGGAAATAGAGACCTCAGTCCCTCTTTTCCCTTGGGAAACTCAGGGTCTAATAGGTCCAGCCTCCAGGAATCACTGACAAGCCCTTCATAAGTCAGCAAGAAATCAAACAACCTATGATTGTGATCACTGTTAGTTAGTTTAAGGAAATAAACTGCCAGATGATCAAGAGTCTTGGGTACATATGTATATGTGGGTGGCCAGGGGAGTGGCAGGGAGACTTTATGATCTTATATGGGGGGCCAGGCCTCTATGAGCGGGTGACATTTGAGTTGAGATCTAAAAGATGAAGATGAAGCAGCCTGCAAAGGTCTGGGGGAAGAATCTTTCAGGCTCAGAGAACAGTAAGAGCAGGAGTCCCAGAGCAGCCAAGGGCTTAAGGTTTCTTGGAACAGAATGGAGGCCACGGTGGCTAGGCAGTCAGACAGAGGGAGCATGTTGTTGATGTTGTTAGGTGCCATCGAGTTGTCTCCAACTCACAGCGACCTCGTGTACTGCAGAACAAAACACTGCCCTGTCTTGTGCCAGCTCCACGATCCCTGCTATACCTGGGCCCATCGTTGTAGCCACTGTGTCAAACCATCTTGTTGAGGGTCTTCCCCTCCTTTGTTGACCTTCCACTTTACCAAGCATGACATCCTTCTCCAGAGAATAGTCCCTTCTGACAACATGACCAAAGTAGGTGAGACAAAGTCTGGGCATTTTCACTTCCAAGGAGCATTCTGGCTACACTTCTTCCAGGACAGATCTGTTAGTTCTTTTGGCAGTCCATGGTAATTTCAGCATTCTCTGCCAGCACCACAACTCAAAAGCATCAACTTTTCTTCTGTCTTCCTTATTCATTTTCCGGCTCTCACATGCATATGAGGCAATTGAAAATATCATGGCTTGTGTCAGGCGCACCTCAGTCCTCAAGGAGACATTTTTGCTCTTCAGCACTTGAAAAAGGTCTTTTGCAGCTGGTTTGCCCAGTGCTGTACGTCATCTGATATCCTGACTGCTGCTTCCATTGGCGTTGATTGTAGAACCAAGTAATATGAAGTCTTTGACAACCTCACTCTTTTCTCCATTTATCACGATGCTGCTTGTTGTGGTTACCTAGTGCCACTCTGATAGGAATACACCACAAATGGGATGGCCTTAACAAACAGGAGTTTATTCTTACAATCTGGAGGCTTTAAGTCCAAGTTCAAAGTGCCAGGCTCTAGGGGCTG
>NW_006921840.1:2348624-2351943 GCF_000298275.1 Orycteropus afer afer | reverse complement strand
AGTGCCAGGCTCTAGGGGCTGGGTGAAAGCCCCTCAGCCTTGGGGTCCAGCTCTGCCTCCTGCTCCCGGCCCACTGGAGCTAGAGGCGTTTCTTCACTCAGACAACTGCTGGCTGCTGAGGCTGAGAAGCCCCAAGGTTGACAAGTAAAAAGGCACAGTCCCGATGTTACCACACCACATGGCAGGCCATTAACTTAAGTCCATTGAAAGTCCCAAGGTCGGCAGAGCATGGCAGGCTGCTGAGCAACGACATGGCTACATGCAGGGTCCAAGCATGCCATAGGCTAGAGATCATTCTCAAAGCTTCTCCTTACATACAGGAAGCAGACCGCATCCCAAAGGATGCTGCTTGTGGTAGATCCCATCATGGAGTTGATTGCCTATCTCCTCATGGGGATTAACTATCACCAGCTGGCCAGTCACTCAACCAGGCCCAGCCAGGTTGACACACAAACATAACTACCACACTGCTTGTTGGTCCAGTTGTGAGGATTTCGTTTTCTTTACATTGAGCTGTAATCCATACTACAGACTTTAATCTTTAATCTTTAATCTTCATTTAATCTTCATCAGTGTTTCAAGTTATCCTCACTCTCAGTAAGCAAAGTTGTGTTGTCAGCATATCGCAGGTTGGTAATGAGTCTTCCTCCAGTCCTGGAGGGAGCATTGGGGTCGGCTACAAGCCATGGCCAAGGGAGCATTCAGAGCATTATGAGCACAAACCCAATCTCACACCACTGAGACCTTTCTCTCAAACAACCTGACAAAGCTCCATTTTAGCACAAGAGATGAAAGATGTGGTAGTACCTAGGACCCTGGGTAGCACAAACGGTTTGCACTCTACTACTCACCTGAAGTAGTAACCCAGTGGCACTGTGGAAGAAAGACCTGGCAATCTGCTTCCTTAAAAACTAGTACCAAGAAAATCCTATGGAGCAATTCTACTCTGTAACTCATGAGGTTACCATAACTTGGAATTGACTCAATAGCAACTTTTTTTAAAATGCAGGGCCTGGACTATGGAACAGTGGCCTTGCACTACTGCTTGCTAACATCCACCAAAGGAAGCAGAGCTCAGCTGGTGAAAAGTCAGACTCTCCAGTAAGCTAGAAACCAACCTACTCATTAAAGCAGAGTTCTGAAGACTTCTACCTGGCTATATTGTGTTAGTCCTCTCCCTAACTTTATGTAGTGGGAAATGATTTTGAAAACAACATGGAATCAAATTGACAACAGCAACTTGAAAGGTTAGATAGGAGGCTCCCTCGGAGGCAGTGAGTTTATGTTAATAAGGAAGAAATAATTTAGAGAAGGAGGGTGAGAATAGCTACACGACTGGAGGGATGCCGTTTGCGTCACTGAGCTGTACATTTTGGACTTCTAGCCTCCTAAACGGGGAGAAAATAAATTTCTGTTCTTTAAAACCACCCACCTGTGGTAGCTCTGTTACAGCAGCACTAGGAGACTAAGACATATTCTATCAAAACACAAACTGGTTGCTGTTGAGTCGATTCTGACTCATAGTGACCCCGTAGGACAAGGTAGAACTGCCCCATAGGGTTTCCAAGGCTGTAGTCCTCGTGGAAGCAGACTGCCTCATCTTCTCCCACAGAGTGGCTGGTGGGTTTAAACCACCGATCTTTGAGTTAGCAGCTGAGCACTTTAATCATGGCACCACCAGGGCTCCTTTTTACATGTCATATACAGAATGTGTACTATATATATATATATATATATATATGCACACACACAGATTATATATGTATATATATACACATACATAATCAATATATATATTATATAATCAATATATATATCTTATATAATCTATCTATATAATCAAAAGCCAAGCTTCTGCCTAATTCATCTGATTTTCTGGAGGTTCTATGGTGATATCTGTAATGAAATATTTGTGTTCACTTCTGGGCAGGAAACATGGTTAATGTCAAAATATACCAAACACAGAGACCAGTTTCCTACACGCCCCTCCAAGAACCTTCTTCAGAATCAGGTGCCAGGCCTCAGCTCCCTGAACCTGCTTGGCAGGCATTTCCAGGTGTGTGTGGTTCCTCAGAGCTCTTGTTTTGGCTTTCAAGACATTCCAGCTTCACCAGGAGTCAGGCCAGAAGGGAGTGTGTGGCAAAGATTGTGCTCAACTCATATCCCTCTGCTCCCCGACATTTCCCTGACTCCTTTGCAATTACCCACCAGCCACTCCTCGGAAGGAAGGTTAGGCAATCTACTTCCGTAGTGATACTGCCTCGGAAACCCAGGGAGGGGTCGCTATAACAACAACAACAACCTTTGCAATTAGGTTTAGGTCATGACTAATGCAGACCGGGGAATGGTCATCATTTTGGGGCTAAGGCAGTTAAGAGTAGGTGTGCTGCTTCTCTCCATGGAGTCCCTGGGTAACACAAATGGTTAAGCACTTGACCACTCACTGAAAGGTCGTCAGTTCAAACTCACCCAGAAGTGCCTCTGAAGAAAGGCCTGGCAATCTACGTCTGAAAAATCAGCCACTGAAAACCTTATGGAATGCAGTTCTACCCTGACACACATAGGGTCGCCACAAGTTGGAATCTACTCCACAGCAACTGGTTTGAGTTGTATGTTGCTGTAG
This sequence comes from Orycteropus afer afer, assembly GCF_000298275.1. Lineage (NCBI taxonomy): Eukaryota > Metazoa > Chordata > Mammalia > Tubulidentata > Orycteropodidae > Orycteropus > Orycteropus afer. The sequence goes on along the minus strand of NW_006921840.1, from coordinate 2,349,320 downwards.
CTTAACAGAAAGCTCAATATCATCAGTCAGAACAAGGCCCAGGGCCAACTGTGGAACAGACCATCAATTGCTTATATGCAAGTTCAAGTTGAAGCTGAAGAAAATTAAAACAAGTCCACGAGAGCCAAAGTACAACCTTGACTATATCTGAATTTAGAGACCATCTCAAGAAAAGATTTGATACATTGAACAATAGCGACCGAAGACAAGATGAGTTGTGGGATAACATCAAAAACATCACACATCTGCATGTACATCTTGTTTACCTTGGGCTGACAGTCAGCCCCTGGGAGTGAGTTTTATTCCAGGCCCAGAATGTATCCCAGGCCATAGCATTGGAGGTCTCACCAGACTCCATCCGACCAGTCATTCTGGTCATTACAGAGTTTTTGGATTTTGTTCCACGTTTTTCCTCCTACTCTATCCAGGATCTCCAGTTTTGCTCCTTTCCCGAGTGGCTGGCATTAGTAGCCGGGCACCATGTAGTTCTTCTGGTCTCAAGGGCCATCGTGTCCTAGGGCTGATTGTTTCCAAATGCCCTTGCTTTCTTGCACTCTTCTTTGCTTCCGATGATAGGAGACCATTAGGTGCATCTTAGATGGCCGCTTGAAAGCTTTTAAGACTCCAGTTGCTACTCACCAATGTAGGATGAGGAACAAGGCATAATTTTGAGAGGGACGGCGCGGGGGGAGGGTT
>NW_006921840.1:2345275-2348214 GCF_000298275.1 Orycteropus afer afer | reverse complement strand
AATGATGAAATGAAAGAGCTGAACAGAAGATTTCAAAGGGCAGCTCAAGAAGCCCAAGGAAAGTGTTACAATGAACTGTACAAAGACCTGCAGTTAGAAAATCCAAAGGGCAGAAAGCATTCAGCATTTCTCAAGCTGAAAGAATTGAAGAAAAAGTCAAGCCTTGAGGTGCAATAGTGAACGATTGTGTGGGTAAAATATTGAATGACACAGTAAACATCAAAGAAAGATAGAAGAAATATACAGAGTTACTGTACCAAAAAGAATTGGTCAACATTCAACCATTTCAGGAGGGAGCATATGATCAAGAACCAATGGTATTGAAAGATGTCTAAGCTGCACTAGAGGAATTGGTGAAAAACAAGGCTCCAGAAATTGATGAAATACCCACTGAGATGTTTCAACACACAGATGCAGCACTGGATGCCCTCATTCATTTATTCTAAGAAATTTGGACACCAGGCCTCTCCAAGTTACTGAAAAAGATCCATATTTGTGCCCATTCCAAAGAAAAGTGATCCAACAGAATGCGAAAAATCTTCAACAGTATCATTAATATCACACACAAGAAAAAATGTGTTGAAGATAATTCAAAATTGGTTGTAGCAGTACATCAACCGAGAACTGGCAGGATTCAGATGGATCTTTGCTGAAAGCAGAGAGCACAGAAAGATGTTTACCTGTATTTCATTGATTCGATTATGTGGAGCATAAAAAATTATGGATGACATTGTCAGGAATGGGAATTCAGAACACTTAATGGTGCTCATGAGGAATCTGTACATAGACCAAGAGGCTGTTGTTGGAACCTAACAAGGGAATACTGTATGGTTTAAAATCAGGAATGGTGTGTGTCAGGGTTGTATCCTTTCACCATACTCACTCAAGCTGTATGCTGGGCAAATGAACCAAGAAGCTGGACTACATGAAGAAGAACATGGCATCAGGATTGGAGGAAGACTCATTAACAATCTGTGATATGCAGATGACACCACCTTGCTAGCTGAAAGCGAAGAATTGAAGTTCTTACTGATGTAGATCAAAGACTACACCTCAACATAAAGAAAACAAAAATCCTCACAACTGGACCAATAACTAACATGGTAAGTGGAGAAAATATTGAAGTTGGCAGGGATTTCATTTTACTTGGATCTACAATCAATACCCATGGAAGCAGCAGTTCAGAAATCAAATGAGATATTGCATTGAGCAAATCTGCTGCAAAAAATCTCTTTAAAGTGTTAAAAAGCAAAGATGTCACCTTGAAACTAAGGTGCACCTGACCCAAGCCATGGTATTTTCAATTGCCTCCTTGCATGCAAAAGCTGGACAATGAATAAGGAAGACTGAAGAAGAATTGATGCCTTTGGCTTATGGTGTTAACAAAGAATACTGAATATCCCATAGACTGCCAGAACAACAATCAAATCTGTCTTGCAAGAAGTACAGCCAGAGTGCTTCCTAGAAGCCAGGATGGTGAAACTTCGGCTTATGTACTTTGGACATGTAATCGGGAGGGGACCAATCCCTGGAGAAGGACATCATGCTTGTGAAAGTAGAAAGTCAACAAAAAAAGAGGAAGCCCCTCAATAAGATGGACTGACACGGTGGCTGCAACGATGAGTTCAAACATTGCGACTGGGAGGATGGTGCAGGAGCAGGCAGTGTTTTGTTGTTATACATAGGGTCGCTACGAGTCAGAAGCGAGTTGACGGCACCTAACAAGCCTAATCTAGCCTGCTGGAACTAATATGCGGTCGCAGAGAAAGGGGCATGGTATGCCTTGTTTGCAAAAGCAGATGCATGTCACCAGCTTGCCCCAAGACTTCACGTGGACCCAGTGAGGCCAGGCTATTAGGACAGAAGCAAATTGTGCTCCCTGGCTCCTGGGATTGGACAAACAATGAAGATCCCAACTGCTCAGGGAATCCAATGTGGCTTCAAGTTAGAAAACAAGAGCTCCAACTGTTAAGAAGTTGACAACCCCAGGAAGTAAGGTATTGTCTCCGAAAGCCCCCATTGAAATGCAGACCAGTTCCCTGGAAGGAGTCGTGCATTTATCCATCGCTAAGCTAACCGGAGACACATTCTTAGGGACTGGTTTCTCTGGCAAGGGCTGAAGGGACCGGCCAGGGCCTCAGGTCTACCCTGGGTCACAAAGTGAGAGGAAAGCCTCACAGCTGGGGGCAGGGTTACCCTTCCCTGCCTCGTGAGGCCTCATGTTGTTGTTGTTGTTGTTGTGTGTCGTCATGTGGGACCCAACTCATAGTGACCCCTCCTTGGGTTTCCGAGGTGGTATCTCTATGGAAGTAGATTGCCCAACCTTCCTCCCAAGGAGGGGCTGGTGGGTTTGAACCGCCAGCCTTCTGGTTAGCTGTCAAGTGCCCCAGGCACTATGTGAATTTCAGCCGGAGCAGAGGGCCCATCTGCCAGGTCTGCCCCTCTTGGACCGGGCCGCCCTAGGCCCATCTCCTTAGACTGTCCTGCAGATGCTTTTGCCCAGACCCCACCCTCTAGCTTTGCTGTCTTGTTTTGTTTTTTAAATGCTTAGCAAGCCTTACCTACAAGCATCTTCTTCCATCTGACTTTCCTGATTCTACTCCTCTTATTCGGCCAAGCTCAAATCTAACACCTCTCAGGAAACCTTCCCTGATTCCTCCCTCCCTTTGTAGGGGCCCCTGATGTCCTAATAACAATAGCTAGTTGTTGTGGTTGTTGTCAGCTGCCACAGAATTGATCCCCTGACTCACAGTGATCTCTGTAAATGGAACTAAATGCTGTGCAGTCCTGCTGTCCTTATGATTGGTTGTGGATCCGACTGTTGTGATCAGTAGGGTTTTCTTTGGCTGGTTTTTGGAAGAAGATTGCCAGGCGTTTCTTCCTAGTCCATCTTAGTCTTAACGCTCTACTGAAACCTGTTCAGCATTGTACCAAACACA
>NW_006921840.1:2342826-2344925 GCF_000298275.1 Orycteropus afer afer | reverse complement strand
TATAATCTGCTTTGAGTTACTCTCTAATCCCAGCAAACTCCTCCAGGGTAAGAAGTCTTCTACATGATTAATAATGAAATCCCCCTTCCTTTGAATAGCTCTTGACAGTTTATATATGCCCTCTGCATACATGAAGGAGCTCTGGTGACTAACCAGAAGGTTGATGGTTCAAACCCACCAGCCACTCCATGGAAGGAAGACTAGAAACTCTACTTCCGTAAAGATGTACTGCCTCATAAACCCACTGGGGGTCTCTACGAGTGGGTTTGGTTTTTGGTCTGTATACATGATCTCATCCCATCTTTATAACATTCCCGAGACATTTGTGTTATTCTCAGTTTGCACATGAGGAAACAGAGGTTCAGAGAATTCCATGAATTACATGGGCCATGCATCTAATGAGGGACAACAATTTGCTCCTTCCGCTACACAAACCCACTAACAAATCCACTGCCACCAAGCCAATTCTGACTCATAGCAACCCTGTAGGACAGAGTAGAACTGCCCCATAGGGTTTCCAAGGCTGTAATCCTTTTTGGGAGCAGACTGCCTCATCTTTCTCCCACAGAGCAATTGGTGGGTTTGAACTGCCGACCTCTCGGTTAGCACCCTAAAGCTTTAACCACTGCCTCACCAGAGTGCTTCCTGCTACCCCAAGGTGCCTCTAACTTGTGAATGCGACCCAATTAATCTCTTCCTCTCTGTTGGCAGCTGGGTATTCTAAGCCCTATTTCTACCCCATTTAAAATATGTGAGATCAATAAGAGGGCCCTGGTTTCATCTCCAGTCCTTGGGCATTGGAGCAGAGGCATACACAAGTATGTCAATGACATTTAACAGGATGTGAATAGGACTTCTCTCGTGGCCCTAGAACTGGTAACTAGGGCCAAAGTGAGGACAAGTCTCAAGGGAGAACTGCCAACGAACTTCCAACAAAGGAGGCCCACAGCTTCCCTTCATGCTTAAGCAGCTCCCAAAGGCCCTCCCACAGAGTCTCCATAAGCAAAAGGCTGGAGGGGGTGTCTATCATTGAGACCAGGAGACCTTGACCTAGTGCTATGGCTTCTCTCTCCCCCAGCCTCCTAGCCAAGCGAAGGGAAGGGACTCCGAACTTGACTCAGATTAGCAGGGCCTGGCCAGACAGGCTTTCTCACAGGGGGTATGGGGGGGCGATTATGACGATGCCTGCAACCAACTGGTCTAGAAATAGGCACCCCACACACACACACACAAAGGAAAGCCAAGCAAAGTTTTCTGAATGTGAGAGCAGTAAAGGCACTAGAAAGAGGATTAGAGACTTGTGTTCAAGTCCTGACTCTATTACTGTGTCATCTTGGCCAAGTGACAACCTCTCTGTGCCTATTCCCTTGTCTGTAAAATACCAAGAGTATCCACTGTTAAAAAAAAAAAAAAACCTCACCTGCCATTGAGTGGATTCTGATTCATAGTGACCCCCATAGAGTATCCAAGGCTGTACATCTTTTATGGAAGCAGACTGCCTCGTCTTTTCTTCCACAGAAAGATGGTGGTTGGCAGCTTTGGTTAGCAGCCCAACGCCTTAACCACTGTGACACCAGAACTCCTTCACAGGACTGCAATGAGAATGAAATGAGATCATGTCTGCAAAGCCCCAGACTCTCGGCCTCCTAGCCTCTCTATGATGCATCTGTAACAAATGAAAGAATGTTTTTAGCTACCTGACAGCAAGTAAGTAAGTGGAAATAGTCACCACTCATTTGTCAGTTTGTCGTAGCATGGTGGGAAGGAGGGCGTGGGGATCCACTTCCAAAAGTTAGCCAATTTGAAAACCCTATGGATCATGACAGGGAGCTCTGGTGGCGTAGTACCTAAAGCATGTTCTGCTAAGCAGCAGGCTGGCGGTTCAAGCCCACCAGCCACTCCTCGGAAGGAAGGTTGGGTGATCTACTTCCTTAGTGAAACAGAATACTGTCCCACACAATGCTGGAAGACGAGCCCCTGGGTTAGAAGGCTCTCAAAATCCACAGTGGCTGCAACAATGGACTCAAGCAGACCAGCGGCTGTGAATATGGTGCAGGACCAGGCAGCGTTTCCTTCTGCTGTACATGGGTCGCCTTGAG
>NW_006921840.1:2333740-2342276 GCF_000298275.1 Orycteropus afer afer | reverse complement strand
ATAAGATCCTATAAAATAAGCCCTCTGGAGTTCTGGTAGCATAGTGGCTAAGGCACTTGACTGCTAACCAGAAGGCCGGCAGTTCAAACCCACCAGTCACTCCTCGGAAGGAAGGTGGGGCAATCTACTTCCGTAGTGATACTGCCTCAGAAACCCAAGGAGGGGTCACTATGAGTGGGGTTTGACTTGATGGCACATAAGAACAACAACAATACTCTTTAACTGTTAAACAAAGGAGGCCCACTGTTAACTGTTAAAAACTATCGTTGTTGTTGTTATGTGCCGTTGAGTCAGACCAGACTCATAGTGACCCCTTCTTGGATTTCCGAGGCAGTATCACTATGGAAGTAGATTGCCCCATCTTCCTTCCGAGGAGTGACTGGTGGGTTTGAACCGCCAGCCTTCTGGTTAGCAGTCAAGTAACTTAGGCACTATGCTACCAAAGCTCAAAGGTGGTACAAAGATGGGCATGCATTGCTTGGGGAGGGGGAGCAGGGGACATGTCGGGAAGAGCTTGGCAAAAATAGGTGATGACTGAGTTTGATGACTGAGGTTGAGGTCTTCAGGTGGCTGTGGGAAGGGCCTTCTAGACAGAGATGAGTGTGGAAAGACATAGGGGCACATGCAAAGGCCTACAGATGTACGATGGGGGTACAATGTGGGGTTGGGAGAAGAGTGGAGCTCAATTTGAGAGGTGGGTGGTGGTCAGGGCCTGGAAGACCTCGTGTGCCATGAAGCGCTCTGAGCAGAGCAGTGACATGGTTTGACTTGAATTTCCCCAAGTTCATTCCAGATGCTTTGTAGAGAACGGATGGTAGAAGTGCAGGGGTGGGGTGGGGCGCTCTCAGTAGGGTTGCCAGATTTAGAAACAAAACAAAACAAAAACCAGGATGCCCAGTTAATTTTGAATTTCAGATAAGTAGAGAATTTTTTTTTTAGTGTTAAGTATCCCCCCAAATATCACATGGAATACACTTACACTAAGAATTATTCTTTGCTTATCTGAAATTCGAATCTAACTGGGCGTCCAGTATTTTACCTTAGAGTCATCAAGGAGAGATGATGGCACCTTGCACTGGGGTGGAGGTAGTAGGGTCGAATTGGAGGGAAAGGATGTAAAGGATATTCAGAGATAGAAATGGGAGACCTTGAGGACGGTGTGCATGTGGGAAGGTGAAAAAGAGGGAGACACCACACATAAAGGCCACACACACACACACACACACACACCCTGCTTTGGTCATTTGTACTGTGTCAGGTCCTCTAACTGCACCCTCCATCACAACCACCACACACATGGAGGTCAAGGGTTCTGCCTACAATGCCCTAGAAAATCTCTGAACCCAGAAGCCTAGGCATCCTCTAGCCTTCCACCCTCCCCTGCTCTCTCCCGCCTCCTGCATCTAGGTCCTCACCTCGTGCTCAGTCCAAGTGTTGAGCTGGAGTCTGGTGCCTGGAATGAAGCTAGGGTCCCTTTTCAAAACCACCAGATGCTGTGGAGTCGACTCTGACTCATGGCAACCCCGGGCATGTCAGTGTAGAGCTGTGCGCCGTAGAGTTTCAGTGGCTGATTTTTCGGAGGTAGATCTCCAGGCTTTTCTTCCGAGGCACCTTTGGGTGAGCTCAAACAGCCAAAGTTCTGGTTTCGAGCTCAGTGCATTAGCTGTTTGCACCCCCCAGAGACAGTCTCTAGCCCTCTGTTTTTTGCCTCTCTGCACCCCTCAAGGAGTTCTGGTGGTGTAGTGGTTAAAGCATTCAGTTGCTAACCAAAAGGTCGGCAGTTGGAACCCACCAGCCACTCTGCGGGAGTAAGATGAGGCAGGCTGCTTCCATAAAGATTTATAGCCTTGGAAACCCTAGGAGGCAGTTCTACTCTGTCCTTTTGGGTCAGAATCACAACTGGATGGCGGTGGGCGGGACACCCTTCTTCTCACTGGCTAGCGTGAGACACCCGCCATGATGCCCACTACTGACTGGGATGGATCCTTCCTGCCAGGGAGTAAAATCCCAAACATTCCCAGAACACCGCAAGTTTCCCTAGCGGCTTTCTCACCTCCAGAAGGCGGGGCCTGAAATGGTGCCCCAGCTTCTCTGAGGCGCTTGTGGTACAAGAGTGCCACACAGTGGCCATACATCACACTGCAGGCTGAGGTAAGCGAGGAGGCTGGTGTGTGGGTGACTGGGGAAGTTTTACACTCTCAATCTTTTCCCTGGCAGGGCACAAGGGTTCTGCCCCTGCCGTTGGGCGAACCTCACCTCATAAGGAGGTGAGGCACACTCTTGTTGTTGTTAGGTGCCGTCACTTGGTTCTGACTCATGGCGACAATACGTACAACAGAACCAACCCTGCCTGAACCTGGGCTGTCCTCAGGAGCTACGTTTGAGTCCGCTGTATCTTGTAGCCGCCTTATCAGTCCATCTCATTGAGGGTCTTCTTTTCTTTTTCTTTTCTTTTTTTTTTTTTTTTTTGCTGACCCTCTGCTTCACCAAGCATGACGTCATTCTCATGGGCTGGTCCCTTCAGACAACATGTCCAGAATACATGAGATGAAGTCTCACCATTCTTGCTTCTAAGAAGCATTCTGGTTGTGCTTCGTTCTTGTGGCAGCCCACGGCATGTACAATATTCTTGGTCAACACCGTAATTCAAATACATCAATTCTTCTTCTGTCTTCCTTATTCATTGTCCAGCTTTCACATGCATATGAGGCAATTTCCATGGCTTGGGTCAGGAACACCCTAGTCTTCAAAGTGACATCTTTGCATTGTAACACTTTAAAGAAGTCTTTTGCAGCAGATTTGCCCAGTGCAGTGTGTCATTTGATTTCTTGACTGCTGCTTCTGTGAATGTTGATTGTGGATCAAAGTAAAATGAAATATCCGACAACTTCAATCTTTTCTCTGTTTATCATGATGCTGCTTATTGGACCGAAAAAAAATTTCACTGCCTCGGAGTCGAATCCGACTCATAGTGATACCCCCCTTGGGTTTCTGAGGAGGTATCTCTATGGAAGTAGATTGCCCAGTCGTCCTTCTGAGGAGTGGTTGGTGGCTTTGAACTGCCAGCCTTCTGGTTAGCAGTCAAATGTCTTAGGCACTCCGCCACCAGTTGTTGTTGTTGTTGTTTGCCATCGAGTCGGTCCCGACTCATAGTGACCCCTCCTTGGGTTTCCGAGGCAGTATCACTACGGAAGTAGGAATGCCCAACCAGAGCTCCCGCTTTTTGGACCAGTTGTGAGGATTTCTGTTTTCTTGATGTTGAGGTGTAATCCATACTGCAGACTGTAGTCTTTAATCTTTATCAGTGAGTGCTTCAAGTCATCTCACTTTCAGCAAGCAAGGTTGCGTCATCTGCATATCACAGGTTGTTCATGAGTTTTCCCTTAATCCTGATCCCAGGTTCTTCTTCATATAGTCCAGCTCCTCAGATTATTTGCTCAGCATACAGATTGAATAAATTTGGTGAAAGGATACAACCTTGACGCACTCCCTTCCTGATTTTAAACCATGCAGTATCCTCTTGTTCTGTTCAAACGACAGCCTCTTGGTCTATGTACAGTGACCTCATGAGCACAATTAAGTGTTCTGAAATTCCCATTCTTCTCAATGTTATCCATAGTTTGTTATAATCCACACAATCAAATGCTTTTGCACAGTCAATAAAACACAAGTAAACATCTTTCTGGTATTCTTTGTTTTCAGCCAACATCCATCTGACATCAGTAATGATATCCCTCATAGTGTGGAATTTCTAGCATTTCCCTGTCAATATACTGCTACCACCATTTTAAAATTATTTTCAGCAAAATTTTACTTGCGTGTGATATTAACGATATTGTTCAATAATTTCTGCACTTTGTTTGATCACCTTTCTATGGAATGGGCACAAATAAGGATCTCTTCCAGTCGGTTGGCCAGGTAGCTCTCTTCCAAATTTCTTGGCATAGAAGAGTGAGAGCTTCCAGGGTTGCATCCCTTCACTGGAACATCTCAATTCCTGGAGCCTTGTTTGTCACCAATTCCTTCAGCGCATCTTGGAGTTCTTCCTTCAATACCATTGCTTCTTGATCATATGCCACTTCCTGACATGTTTGGATGTCAAACGAGAGTTAATACATATAAAGTGTTTGTTGTTGTTAATATTTGTCAGACTCTGAGATTAAGTCTCTGCAAGCATTTAGATATCAACTTGTGTCTGAGGTTCAAGCTCTCTTCTTTCCCCTTCCTGTTTCTGTCAGGGTCTCCTGTTGTGTACCTGACAAATGAAATGGGACTAGCTCTGGCTTTTCCAGGAATATCTTAGCTGTTGGACCAGCTCCATGGACTGGAGTCTTTTGAAATCTGGACCTGTGCAGGTTCTGTGGATTGGGAGTAAGAGTGGGGCCCAAAAGTCATGGACATTGGACTGTACAGGGCCAACTATCTTCTAGTAACAACTGAATCATGGTTTACCTGACCTACTGGGCTGAAGAAGGAGCTCTGGTGGCATAGTGGGTAAGGCATTTTGCTGATAACGAGAAAGCTGGCAGTTCAAACCCACTAGGTGCTCTGTGGGAGGCAGACAAGGCAATCAACTTGCATAAAGATTCACAGCCTTGGGAAGCCAATGGGGAGGTCACTATGGGTCAGAACTGACTCAATGGCAGTGAGTGTGGTTTTTGGTTTACTGGGATGAAGGGTTGTGGTCTGCCTATGACCTCAAAATCTACCCCTGATGCTTAACCTCATGTGACCACTGGCCTGGCCCAGTATCCACTTTCAGCTTTAGGACCACTTCCTGACCATTCCCAAGAGATACACATCTGAGAGGCCCCAGGTAGAGTTCGTGGGCCACCTTCTGTCCAGTGAGGGATCGACTTGCTCCAGCTCCATCAAACCCATCTATTGGTTCCTTGGAGTCACTTGATACCACATAGGATCAGTTATCTTTCACGTATTCAACCCAGTGTTCCTCAGGCAGGGCAAGAGTTTCTTGGTCCTTGATAAGTGGACTTCTTCTGGGTTTTAGTGTGAGGTATGGATACAACTTTATTTATTTTCTTCCAGATGGCTACCCAGTTGTCCCAACACCATTTATTAAATAGTCAACACTAGAATCACGCTCAGCATGGTGAGATGCTCACTCGGTGAGAAGCATGTGGAAACTGAAACAGGTTGAGGGAACGGCACATTCACAATTCCCATTTATTTCATGCTCAGTCTAGGTACGTGTTCGTTGAGTGGTGGTGGGTGGGTGTGAAACCACTACACTATTTGTACTCTTTTTTGTTCTCAGCACTTGTGTATGGATTCCTGTGAGTTAAACACTATGCGGCATGTACTTAATGTCAAGGCCAATGTTCAGGCTGGTAAGTGGTATGTTAAGGGGCCCTAGTCTCCAGTGGCGGGGAGCTCAGACCACTGGAATCTAGCTCAGTGGTCGGCAATTTTTTTTTTCCAGAAAAGGCCGAGATAGTATTTTCGACTTGGCAGGCCATATGGTCTCTGCAGCAACTATTCAACCCTGCTGCTGTCGCACCATCACAGCTATAGACAATACATAAAGCAACAAGCATGGCTGTGCTCTAACAAAACTTTATTTCCAATTAGATGGATTAAAATGTAAAGTTATTTCAGAGTGACACGTTTTAAAAAGAAACAGATAATGGGCTAGATTTGATCTACAGCCATAGTTGCTGCCCTCTGACAGCATGAGACATCATTCCATAGGCCTTGTCACACACAGGAAAGTGCCCTATCAAACATAGGGTCATCCAGAGTCACTGTGGACATCTTAAATGGACCTTTATGGCTGGATAGGTGGGCAAGGCATCTGGCTTGAGTCCCTTAACAGTATGTCCTATACCAAGCCTCACAGAGTGGGCCATCCTGGTGTTCTGGGTCTAAATCCCAGCCAGGACCTTCCCACATAGGCGTCTTCCACCTGTCTGTGCCAAACAGTTTCTGGTGCCTCACTGGATGACCCGAAGCACACCACCAAATCTGAGACACACCTCCCTCGCCTGTCTAAGGAGAGAAGGGACATAGGGATGAGCAAAGTGGGACACAGGAGGAGAAGGTTTATGGGGCAAAGACAATGAGTTCGGTTTAGGATATGCTGAGTTTAAGATGTCTATGGGGCAACCAAGTGGAGAGAGCCAGCAGGTGGTACATGAGGAGAACCATGGGGTTTTCACAGCTGAAATCTTTACAGAAGCAGACTGCCTCATCTTTCTCCTGCACAGTGGCTGATGGGTTCGAACTGGTGACCTTTCAGTTAGCATCCAAGCACTTAACCACTGTACCACCAGGGCTCCGCAGGTGGTTGGAAGCATTTATCTGAATTCAACTCAACTCATGCTACCAAAGAAGAGAGAAAATGACAATGGAAAGCATTCTAGCGGTTCACCTGATTGCACAGTGAGCATGTGCTAGGGAATGAATGGGGGGCATGGATCTACTCCTCCTTCAGTGGCTCTCAGTTCCTACCCACTTTCCGTGTATGAATATCTCCCCAGGCTGAGCATGGTTCTGTATTCAAAATGTCTGCGTGCGTGGGTGTATGCATGTGTGAGTGTGCACACGTGTGAATACGCACATACAGCTGTGCATGCACTCTGTATGTGTACATGTGTGTGCACATGGGCATGCATCGGTGTGCACACATGTGCGCATGTGTGCTGTGTGCGTGTGTCAGTGTGCATGTGTGTGCTTTCATGTGCATGCTCAAGTGTGTGTGCATGGTTTGCATGCACACATTTATGCATATGTGTGTGTCTGTGTGTATACATGTGAGTGTGGGTGTGAATATGTCTGTATGCCTCCTGGGCACACCATTTTGGGGGTTTTTTGAGGCATTTCTATGGAAATAATCCATTTTTGCCTTAACTTTTGACTTTGGAATGAGGTACTACAGTGAATGTGTCTGAGGTGGAAGGTGGCGGAGGAAGGCGCTGCTTCACTAGCCCACAGGTAGCTACTGCAGCTGGAGGCATGACTGGGGTCTACAGAGAAAGAATAGAGAGTAGGTAGAACCCAAGCCCCAGCCCCAGGCTGACCCAGCACTGAGAGGTGGAGCCGAAGAGGAAGAGGCCTGAGGCAGCGAGGCAGGAGGAAAACCAGGAGAGTGTGCGCTCCCCACAGTCTGAGGAAGGGAGTCTTTGCAGAAGAAAGGGCTGAATGGTGCTGAGAGGTCCAAAAGATGAGCACTGAGAAGTGGCGTGGACAACAGGGAAGTGGCTGGTGACCCTGGGGAGAGTTGTCAGAGGGCTGGAGCAAGGGAAGGCATGCCACAGTGGGGACAGCAGGTATAGATGAGCCTGTCAAGAAGTGTGGCTATGGGTATTGGTACAATGACAGACACATAGACCAATGGAATAGAACTCAGAACCCAGAAATAGATCCATCAACCTCTGGTCAGCTGATCTTTGGCAAAGGGCTGAAATCCATTAAATGGGGAAGAGAATGATTGTTTAATAAATGGTGGCAAAACTGGAGATCCACTTGCAGAAAAATGAAGCAAGATCTGTACCTCACTCCATACAGAAAAACTAACTCCAGATGGATCAAAGATTTAAGTATGAAACCTAAAACTATAAAGTTCCTCAATGAAAAACTAGGGGCAAATTTAAGGACCCTAATATATGGCATAAATAGCAATCCCCAAAATGCACAAACAGCAGAAGAGAAACTAGATGAATGGGACCTTCTAAAAATCAAAGTTTTATGTGTTTCCAAAGACTTCTCTAAAAGAGTCAAAAAAGAACCTACAGATTGGGGAAAAAATATTTGACAGTGATATATCTGATAAGGGACTTACCTCTAGAATTTCTAGAAAACTCCAACACCTCATTAACAAAGAGACAAATTATCCAATTAAAAAATAGGCAGAAGACATGAATAGACACTTCAACAAGGATATTCACGCAGCCAACAAACATATGAAGAAATGCTCACGATCATTAGCTATTAGAGAGATGCAAATCAAAACAACAATGAGATAACATCTTGCCCCAGCACTAGCAGCAAAGTTCAACAAGACAGAAAATAACAAATGGTGGCGAGGATGCGAAGAGATTGGGACTCTCATACACTGCTGGTGGAACTGTAAAATGGTACAAACACTGTGGAAAGCAATATGACAATTCCTTAAAAAGTTGGAATTAGAAATATCATTTGACCCAGTCATTCCATCACTAGGTATATATCCTAAAGAAGTGAGAGCCATGACAAGAACAGACATATGCACACCCATGTTCATCGCAGCACTACTGACAATAGCCAAAAGATGGAAACAACCTAGGTGTCCATCAACTGAGGAATGGATAACCAAACGCTGGTACATACACACAATGGAATACTATGCAACCCTAAAGAATAACGTAGAATCTGCAAGGCATCACGTAACATGGATGAACTTGGAGGACATTATGCTGAGTGAAATAAGTCAATCACAGAAGGACAAATATACTATTAGTTCGTTGTTGTGGAGGGTCAAGGAAAGGTTTATATATGGAGGAAAACTTTCTTTTTTGGTTGCCAGGGGTGGGAGGGGAGG
>NW_006921840.1:2318671-2331975 GCF_000298275.1 Orycteropus afer afer | reverse complement strand
GTATGGAAAGTGAATTTGCTCTGTAAACTTTCACCCAAATCACAATTTAAAAAGAAGAAGATGAAAAGAAAAACAACAACAACAACAAAGTTAAAAAAAAAAAAAAACAGTGTGTCTGTGGCAAGGGAAGGGGTGACAGATTGGTAGAGCTGGAAGGTTTCTATCTCCCATCCTGGGGTGGGGGTGGGGGAGCGAAGGAATGCCATCCGTTTTCTGGCATTACTTATTTGCCCCAAAGAGCCTCATTCCCTTTTCGTTCCCTTTCTTTCCACTTCCGGTATCATCTGACCAGTTCCCCCTCCTCCTCTTCCTCCTCCTTTAGTGGCTCCATCCCTCATCCCACCGAACTCAAGAAGGCAAGGGAAGAAAACGCTATTTAATTCAGCCTAGTTTTCAAAGAAGTCCCTGGGTGGTGGAAACAGTGAACTTGCTCAGCTGCTAACGAAAAGGCTGAGGGTCCATGCAGAGGGGCCTCAGAAGAAAGCCCTGGCAATCTAACTAAAAAAAAAAAATCAGCCGTTGAAAACTTTGGAGCAGGTCTACTCTGAAACACATGGGCTTGCCACGAGTTGGAGGCCACTACCAACTCCCCCCCTCAAAAAAATATTCTACGAGAATTTGGAAAAAAAAAAAAAAAAAACCACGCGGGGCCGAGGAATCCATTCCGACTTAGGGCTGCCGGGTGTGTTACAGAGTCGAACTGCCCCAGAGGGCTTTCTTGGCTGAATCTCTACAGAAGCAGGTTCCCAGGCCTTTCCCCCATGGTGCTACTGGGGGGCTTCAAACCGGCCAACTTTAGTAGTAGAGCACAGTTTGTACCAGGAATAATCACCCGAATTCTCAAAAACTAGACATAAATTATCAAGAAACAAGAAAATTAACTGTAGGTTTGAATACCAGTTTGACCGTGGGAAGCAATTAACGCTCTTCCGCCATCTGCTGGCCAAAGCCGCCTATCAGTAAATGAACCTCTCTCTCCCAAGCCAGGGCCACCGCTTGGGACAGAGGAGTGTCCCCGGATGTCCATTGCCCCTTGAGAGTGTGTTGTATGTGCTCCAAAGGGCCTCGAGGTGCACAGTGTCCAGATGGGGTCGTCGCTGGACGGGGAGCCCCCAGGCCTGCCTCCGCTCCTACAGCTCGGCGGAGTCTGAACCCAGCCAAGAGACAGCTGCGGCTGAGCAGGGCTGCGGCCGGGAGGGCGCGGCCTCCGACCGCAGGGAGGGGGCCTCGCCCCAGGGGACGGCTCCGCCCTGTGCTGGCTGGGACCTCGGCAGCCTCCTCTGTGCCGAGCGGGACACTGCGCATTCATTCCAGCAAACGAACATTTTCCTTAATCTCTTTCCAATGATAGAAAGTCATACATGTTCGTTGTAAAACATTTAGAAAACCAAATACAAAAGTAAATTTAAAAAATCATTTAGGTTGGCACCAAAGGGCGACCTGAGGAGCTTTCCTATCACCATCAGGGCCCCAAAGTCACTCCAAATACACATCCAAATGAAGTAAATATTTGGCTCGCAATGCAGAAGGAGTTGCAGCCTCCAGACTCCCCCCATCCTATCTTTCAGTGGCTGGAGTCTCTGGTGGTGCGAACAGTTAATGCCTTTGGCTGCTAACTGAAAGGTTGGAGATTTGAGGCCACCCAGAGGCGCCTCGGAAGAAAGAGCTGGCAGTCGACATCCACAAGAATCGTCCATTGAAAATCTTATGGAGCACAATCCTGCTGACACACGAGGGGTCACCAGGAGCCCGAATCCACTGGATGGCGACCGGTGGTCCCTTTCAACGGCTCCTAGACCTTCATAAAAGGAACCCTAGTGGCACACTGGTTCAAGCGCTCAGCTGCACACCGAAATGCCAGCAGTTTGAACTCACCAGCTGCTCCGAGGGAGAAAACTGAGGCTATCTGCCTCCATAAAGACTTACAGCCTTGGAAAACATTTCTACAGAGAAGGAAAGTATCTTTGTTGGTTATCAGGGAGGCGAGAGGAGGTGAGGGAAAACTGCTGGCTAGTTAAGAGACAGGTGTTGACCTGGGTGAAGAGAAAGGCAATGTGTGTTGTTGTTGTTATTATGTGCCACTGAGTCCGAACCGAATCATAGCGACCTCACTCTGGGTTTCTGAGGCGGTATCACTACGCAAGTAGATTGCCCAACCTTCCGAGGAGTGGCTGGTGGGTTTGAACCAGCAGCCTTCTGGTTAGCAGTCAAGTGCCTTAGGCACTACCCTACCAGAGCTCCCTAATAAGTGTGTAGCCAGTACAATATCACTAAGGAGAAAGAAGACACGGAGAGTACACAAGAGATACAGACAACAAAGGTAAATGCTATTACATGCCCAAGAGTGCACTTTCAGTAACAGCAAACACTAATCTCCGGTGGATACGTAACAGGCAAGAAGATCAGGTCTGGGTAGGTGAACAGGAATATACCCACAGGCATACATATTCCTACATGAGTATATGAATGTCCATATGCAGTGTAAAGCTAACAGGGGACAAAGTTAGGGTAACTTCTTGGCCACAACCAAACACTTTGAGGGAGTGAGTTGCTGGGCTTGCAGGCTGGGGACCATTGTTGCAGGGGACATCAAGTTCAACTGGCACCACATAGTACACAAAAACATTGTTCTACAATCTACTTTTTTTTTCCTACATCCTACTTTGGTGAGTAATGACTGGGATCTTAAAAGCTTGAGAGGAGCCATCAAGGATGCAGCTGTTGGTCTCTCCTTGTCTGGAGCAAAGGTGGGTGAAGAAAATTAAACATCCATTGACCATGAGAACCTCAGTCTATATGACCCTGAGACCAAAAGAACTAGATGGTGCCTGGCTACCACTGCCAACCACTTGGGAAGGGATCAAAAGTGGAGATCCTGGATAGAGTGGGAGAAAAATGTGGAACAAAATTGAAAAACAAACAAACATAAAAAGACCAGGATTACTGGTCAGACAGAGACTGGTGAAACCCCAGAAACTATGGCCCCTATATGAGCCTGGAATTCGACTCACTCCTGTGGCTAACTTACAGCCAAACAATAGACAGGCCTATGAACTGAACAACTACACCAGGGAGATGCATTCCTTAGAACAATCATCCAGGGGAGACCAGAAGGGCAGCATCTGCACAGGGAGAAATGCTGGGGCCACCACTGTGAACAATCCTGCCACCTAGAGGTGACTGTTGGTACACCAACTTCCACTATTTTTGTGCATATAAATTATTTTATATCCATTTTTTTAAATTTAGGAACTTTCAGTATATCCTTTCTTTTATCCTGTTTTTTCCATTTAATGTCTTTTTTTTTTTTAAGAAGCCCAACCCACTGCCATAGAGTTGACTGTAACTCCTGGCGGTCCCGTGTGTGTCAGAGTGGAACAATGCTCCACAGGGTTGTCAATGGCTGTGATCTTGTGGAAGCAGATCACCAGGCCTTTCTTCCGACGCCCCTGTGGATGAACTCAGACCACCGACCTTTCAGTTAGTATTCAAGCACAAACGGTTTGTGCCACCCGGTTTTTAATGTTACATCTGAGCACTCTTCCGTGCCAGTATTCCTTAAAACATTCCTTATAAAGCCTGCATAGTACTCTACTGTAAAAATCTACCGTTTGTTTACTCATGTTCTGGTTCGGGTGGCTGTGTAGACTGTTCTTCACTCTGAGTAATGCGGGATGAACATCCCCATGTGCTCTCCTGTGATCATTCCCCAGAAGTAGAATGACTGGTATGAATGTTTCCAGGCTCTTGGTACATATTGCCAAACTGCTTCTAGAAAGGTGACTTGAATTTACCCTTCTACAAGCAGCAGACGTGTTTGTGTTCCCTCGCCTTTGCCAACACTGGAGAAATCAACAACAAAGATTACTGGGTGCCAGGCATTATGCTAGGCGGTGAGGACAAATTAGGATGGGGGAGGAAAAAAGACAGTTTCTGCCTTTGAGGAATTCCCAGCCCGGTAGGGGAGACAGACACTGATCAAATAAGGAATGTGTAATTATAGAAAGTGATGGCATAAAAGAGCATTTGGCAAGCTCGAGACCTGGTCTGGGGTGGGGGTGGTCGGGGATGGCTTTTCAGAGAAAGTGGTGTGTCAGCCAAGACTGGAAGCCTTGGTAGGAGTTGTCTCTGTGGTGACAAAAAAAAAAAAAAAAAACTCACTGCTATCAAGTTGGTCCTGACTCATAGCAATCCCTCCTAGGGTTTCTGAGGCGGTATCACTACGGAAGTAGATTGCCCAACCTTCCTTCCGAGTTTCTGCGGTGAGAGAGAACATAAAGACCAAACACTAACCTGCTTGTCGTAGAGTCGATTCTGACTCCTGGTGGCTCCACGTGTTGCAGAGTACAACTGTTCTCCATGGGGTCCTCACAGCCCAGACCTTTGGGGAAGGGATCACCAGGCCTTTCTCCTGAGGTACCTCTGAGCAGACTCAAATGGCCAACCTTTCAGCTAGTAGGCGAGCACGTAACTGGCTGCGCCATCCAGGGACTCCAAGAGGGAGAGCACAGAGTAGAACTGAGCCCCATAGGGCTTTCTTGGTTGTAATCTTAATGGAAGCAGCCCTCTAGGCTTTACTTCATGGGGTGCAACTGAGTGGGTTCGAACTGCCAACCTTTAGGTTAGTAGCCAAGAATAAACCGTTAGCACCACCCTGGGACCTTACAGGGAGCATGTTGCTGTGTGCTGTCTGAGTCAATTCCGACTCCTAGTGACCCTGTAGGGCAGAGTAGAACTGCCTCAGAGGGTTTCTAAGGTTATAGTCTTTACGGAAGTAGACTGCCACATCTTTCTCCAACAGACTGGCTGGTGGGTTCAAACCACTGACCTTCTGGTTAGCAGCCAAGTACTTTAACCACTGTGCCACCATGGCTTTTTCAAGAGAGCACAGAGCATTCAGAGATCATCTTCCTCAGAAGGCAGCCCACATGGCTGAAGCAGAGAGGACGGGGGTTGGCCTGATATGCGACTTGCTGGAGCGGGGACGGTCAGAACTCTGAGAAGCCACTGAATGGTTTTAAATGGGGAGGAGGGTGTTGTGTTGTGATCAGATTTGCCTTGTAGAATCATTTTTAAAAAGGCAAATTCAGCAAGGCTCATTTTGTTGACCACAAAGCCATAGAATAAAATAGTGGTTCAGTGGTAGAATCCTTACTGTCCGTGCGCAAGACCTTAGTTCGATTCCCAGCTCAGGCACCTCACACGCAGCCACCACCCGTCTGCCAGTGCAGGCTCGTGTGTTGCTCCACTGCTTTCAGGGGCGCCTCCAGACCAAGACAGACTAGGAAGAAAGGCTTGGCAATCTACTTCCAAAAAATCAGCCTCTGAAAACCCCGTGGCTCCCAACGGTCTGATCTGCAACCAGCCATGGGGCTGGTGCAGGATCGGGCGGTGTTTCCTTCTGTTGAGCACGGGGTTGTCATGAGCTGGGGGCCAACTCCATAGCCGCTACCAACAACATGGCTGCTAAAGACAATTATGGTTTTAGAATACATCAGTATAATTCAATAAGTCCACACACAAAAAGCAAACTCCTCCAAAGTTGATAGAGCTCAGTATGAATAATTAAATGTGTACTCATTCCAGGAGCAACTATTGCATATACATATGTATCTTTAAGTGCTTTGAGTGACAATCTTTATTTATTAACCAAGTATCATTGAACACTTAACTCTCTGCAAGGCACTGCAGGGGAAAGTAAAGTAGGCAAAGCTGGGCTCCTGTTCTCACGAAGCTTCTAGTCCCAAAGGAGCATATTGAAAAGTTCCATCCTTTGGTGTATGGTGTGTTAAAATAGTGGTACAAAGGGAAGGAGTTAGTTCACAGCCAGGGAGTCATGGGCAAAGGTTTCCTGGAGGAGTGACGTTTGGACTTGATAGGATCTGTGCAGGTGGCGAGGGAGGGATTAGAAGTTTCCAGGTGGCTGGAATAGACTGAGCCAAAGTGCCGAGTGCGCATGAGTTTAGGGAAGGGGAAGGCACGGGAAGGCAGAGTGGGAGACTCAGCCGGAGAGGTGGGCCGGACAGCCTAAGGGGCGCTTTGAATGCCAGCCTGAAGAACTGGAACTTCAGTGGTAAGTGGCAGTGGGGGCACTGAGGACTTCTGAGCAGGGCAGTGACATTAAAGCAGAGCATTGGGAAGATTAGTTTGGCGGTGATATGGAGGCTAGACCAGGAAACTGGCAGCAGAGAAATTTGAACGGGGTTAAATACCCCAGGCCTGAGGCAACGAGGGTTTGAATATGGTAGTCGGGTGAGGGAGTGGGCAGTGGAAAGGGGAGGCCCGAGGGCATCACTGTGAATGACATGACCTCGGTCTCCTTCCTTCCATCCTCCCTACTTCCTTTTATTTCATCCATCCACCCATTTTTTTTCCTTCCTTTTCTTTTTAAAAACAGTTTAATGTATGTCCGGTCTTATAATAAAGGAGCTCTGGTGGTGTAGTGCCTAAGGCATTTGACTGCTAACCAGAAGGTTGGCAGTTAAAACCCACCAGCTGCTCCTTGGAAGGAAGACAGGGCAATCTATTTCTGGAAAGATTTACCATTTCTGAAACCCAATGGGCGTCATTATGAGTCAGAATTGACTGGATGGCAGTGGGTTTGGCTTTTGGGTTTGGTGGCATAGTGGGCAAGGCATTGGGCTGTTAACCAGAAGGTTGGCAGTTCAAACCCACAAGCTGCTCCACAGAAGATGAGGCAATCTACTTCCATGAAGATTTGCAGCCTTGGAAACCCAATGGGGGTTCCTATGAGTCAGAATTGACTCAATGGCAGTGGGTTTGGTTTTGGTTTTTGTCTTACAATGACCAGTCTTACTCATTTTGTTTTCTCCAGATCCTTATAAAGTGCCCTGCATTTAGCAGTTGCTTCGATAAATATTTGCAATCAGTAGCTGATTAGAAGTAGGGTAGGGGCCAAAATGACCAAGTGGTTCAAACCTGAGTGACAGGGAGACAGGAAGACGTGGGGGGAAGCTGGCCAGGGAGGAAGACACATTGAATTAGAGCTACTGGCAAGTTACTTAAAAATCAGTTGCCATGGAATCAGTCCCAACTCCTGGTGACCCCACGTGTGTCAGAGTAGAACTATGCTCACTAGGATGTTCACCAGCTTTTAGGAAGCAGATTGGTGCCTCTGGGTAGACGCGAACTTCCCATCTTTGGATCAGCAGCCAGCACGCTAGCCATTTTCAACACTCAGGGGGCTCACCTGAAACCTTGAGATGCAGCCAGAAGGGATAGTGATTTTTCTATATTATTATTGTACTAATACATATAACAAAACATTTGCCATTTCAACATTTTTTACTTGTAAAATTGTGACATTAATTACGTTTGTCATGTTGTGCATGCATCCCCACTAGAGACAGTGATTTGAAGGAGTGTCCCACCTCCACCCCCACTCTGGTTAAGAGCACAGATTTTAGCTCCGGTTTCCCATTCTGGTTCTACCATTAACTAGCTGAATGATCTTGGGCAAGTTAGTCTCTCTGAGCCTCTGTTTTTTTCACCTGTGAAAGTGGGATAAGTACTTTATAAGGTTGTCAAGACCACAAGGAGTCCTAATGGTGGTGTACTTACTTAAGGCATTCGGCTGCTAACCAAAAGGTTGGCAGTTCAAACCTACCCTCGTTCTGCAAGAGACTGAGGAGACTGTCTGCTTCCGTAAAGATTTACAATCTTGGAAACCCTATGGGGCAGTTCTACTCTGTCCCACAGGGTCACAAGCAGTCCGAATCACCTAAATGGCAATGGGTTTGGTGTTTTTGGTTTTGATGTTAACTGCTGTTACAACTGCCATTTATTTAGCACTTACGTGCCAGGCACTCTTCCAAGCTCTTTAAATGTATTAAATAGTTCCAGTCTCATGTTAACTCTCTGAGGCAAAGTACTATTATTACTTTCACTTTACAGATGTGGCAATGGAGGCACAGAGGTCAATTAACTCTTGCCTAAGGTCACACATCTAGTAAGTGGTACAGCTACAATTTAAACCCAGGCAGTCTGGCTGTTGAAGCCTATACAAAGAACCACTCATTTCCTGCCTTCCTACTCCCCATGGGGCAGGTATATACAGGCTCATCAAGAGATGAAGATGGTGGGATGGTATATAGCAGGCCCAGGGGTGGACAGCCAGTGTGCTTGTGCCAGGAAGTCCAGGAGTGGGAGCAGAGAAAGTAAATGCGGAGCGAGGAGGTGAGACTTAGGGTGAGGCACAGCAAAGATGGAGGCTGAAGCATTCAAAAGTGCTAGAAGAGTTTGCTGGGCAGACATAGAGTGTGCAAAGGTCCTGAGGCAGGAAAGAGCTGAGCTCATTGGCGGGAGACACGTCAGAGTATAGTGGGGAGAGGGCATGTAACTGTACACAAATGGTTCACAATAGCATGTCACTGGCGCACAGACTCCTAATGCAGCTCGGCAGGGTGGTGGTCCTCAGTGTGTGATCCAAGAAGCCCTGCATCAGCATGCTCTTGGGTCCTTATTCAGAATGTGGACTCCTGTGCCCCATCTCTAGGAGCTCTGGTGGTGCCATGCCTAAAGCATTTGACTGCTTACCAGAAGGTTGGCAGTTCAAACCCACCAGCCTCTCTTATGGAAGGAAGATGGGACAATCTACTTCCGTAAAGATTTACCGCCTCGGAAACCCAAAAGGGGTTGGTCGCTTTGAGTCAGAACCACCTTGGTGGCAGCGAGTTTGGTTTTTGGTTTTGGTTTTGGTTTGTGCCCCATCTCAGGCTTGAATCAGAATTTCTGGGGTTGGAGCTTGGTAACCTGTTTTCTAACAGCCCTCCCCGGTGATTCTACTGTACACTCAGATCTGAGACACACCAGTGCAGGGTTTTGTGGGCTCTGGGCAAGTTTCGAGTTTATTGTAAACTCCCTGGGAAATCACTGAAGGGTTTTCAACAGGGAGGTGAGGAGAGTGATGTAATGAAATCATGTGAAGGAGATGGGTATTATGCTGTTTTGTAGGTGAGGAAACTTAGCAGTTAGCAAGGTCACCCACAGCTAGGAAGTGGCAGTCTAGATTGAAATCTAGGTTTCTATGAGATAAAACACATGAGGCAAAATCTAACTGGCTAATCTAGCTTAAGGGTATAGGGTGTACCTTAGATCCATCTTCTTGCATGCTTGAAAAATTTCTTAATAAAAAATTGGAAAAAGTAACCAGCACTAAACCCAAAGCTTAAGGTTGTTTTAACACTAACCTAACAATGAGGAGATTGGATTAGATCATCACTAAGGTCCTCTCCCTAACATTTCAGGATTCCACTGTTGCAATGTGCGGCTTAGATTACTAAGCTATACCAACAGCCGGATCTACGACTTGTCCTGCTATCAGAAAGGCCCAAATGGTTACCTCCAGTGGAAGCCCTGCAGGTATGCAGTTTCTCCTCCAACCTCTAGAAAGGACGGCCCCCATGGCTGCTTTGCCAAATTGCAAGCTGCTGGGTAGAAACTGGGTGTCAGCTTTATCCAGTGGGAGGAAAGACACTCTCAAAAGGAAAAACCTTCTTGGGCCAAGGCTTTGGGTGGGGCTAGAAAAACTTCATGACAACACTGAGTCAGCACATTCGTCAGGGTCAAGCTCACAGTCAGAGGCAACTAAAGAGGGCCCTAGCTAAAAAGAAACGTCCAGCTGAGGCCTCTTCAGTCTCAACGGGAACAGAATCTGGTTTCACACGTTGTGGAGATGGGCAGGGCAACAGTGAAGCGTTTCCTCTTGAAGTGCTCAATCTGCGATTTCATCATCCCCAGAGTAATACAAGTTCAAATACGGCTTTCAAAAGTTGTCAAATGGATTATGTGAAAACAGGCTCTTTGGGGGATATGTCTGAACTACTGAGGTTATGTTAGCAAGGACAACTGGTTTCTCCCAAAATGTGTACGTGGGGGCTTGTCAGAATCTTGGCCAGAAGAATCCTAGCTCCAACCAGTGTGACATTCACGTGCATTAAGAATAAACATCCTTTCCTCTAACAGGGGACCTCTGGTGGCATAGTGCCTAAGGCATTTGACTGCTAACCACAACAGGATCAGTTTCTTTTCTGAATCCTTAGGATTAAAATAAGGGTACCGGGCTAGCCGGGCTAGCCTCGGAAAGTATGTGGTTTCTTTATTAGCCTCTGAACATGCCTGGCTTCTTCTTATCTGTAAAAACCATCCCACTGCCATCGAGTGGATTACGACTCACAGCAACCCTAAATGACAGAGCATAACCGCCCCACAGGGTTTCCAAGGCTGCAAACCTTTACGGAAGCAGACTGCCCCATCCTTCTCCCACAGAGCAGCTGGTGAGTTTGAATTGCTGACCTTTCAGTTAGCAGTCAAGAGCTTAACCCCCGCCTCACCAGGGCTCCTCTTCTCATCTCTACTGGCAAATATACTGAAAATTCTTGCAAATGATATTTCCTTATAATGGGCCAGAAATGATAGTGGCTGATGGGACGGCAGCAATGAATGGTAAGTGGGCCCCAGGACATAAGCCTCCCTCCTCGGTTCTTCCTCACCAAGACCAGTTTTCCACACAACATATATTTATTCAGAAAAAAATCTGCAATAAATTATAATAAAAAAAAAGATGACACGAAATACATAATCCCACTAGCAGCTTTGCTTAGTGACTAAGACATTTGGGGAAAATATAACAAACAATTACAGAGTAAGAATCAGAAAACAGTGGAAGGGAGACTAATGGGACTTCACCACTAGGATCTGAACCATCTCTTCCCTAAAATCAATCAAAGCAGAGTCCTTCTAGACCAGCTGGATTGGAAATCTTATGTTAGAGGAGCTATGGAACAGTCCGTTCGAGGTACTTAGGAATTAGAGGTTGGGGTCCTGGAATAGGCACAGTAGGGAAGCAGACTCCTTATGTCTATTTCTCGTCTCCCCTACCTAGAGATTGTCTAAAATCCTCAACCCTGTAGACATCCCATGACCAGAGCCAGAAAGAAGGTGGTGGCCGTGAAGCAAGTTAGTGCATTTACTGTACAAAGGAGGAGGACAGCTGCACGTATGCTGCACACAGCCCCCACCAGCCACACCTCCGGTCATTCAAAGACCCCAGGTTGGCAGTGCACTAGCAAACATGCCTAGGAGAGGCATTTCCCTGTCTTTGTGTCACTACCTTGACCCAGCACCTAGTCTGACTCTCCTATGATCACTTTCTAGCCTAGTTGAAAGGACAGAACTCTTTGATCTCAGTCTTCCATTAATGATAAAGATTCCTATTTCCCTAACTTCCAATCAGGAAAGGGTTTCACTAGTATATTACATGATACGTACCTTTTCTTTTCCCAAAGAGCCCAACTTTTGAGAGATGGGAGAACTGGAGGGCCATGCAGTAGTGGTATTCCCCATGCCCCTCTCCTTAGGCATACTAGAAGAGTCACTGAGTCGATGCCTGAGGCCATGCCCAGAGCCTGGATGTTACGGTCCTCAGATGTAACATTAACAGGCAAGACTGAGTTGACTCAGAGAGGTTGAAGTGAAAGAAATTCAGGAGGAAGCTGATCGTATCAGGCAGTTTTGCAGAGTCCTTGGCTGGTGGCTTGTTTGCCAACCAATATTTTTTTGTCTGTTTGTTTGTTTGTTTGTTTTTTGGGAAAGGCTGCACCCCCAAGCTTGAATAAATGAAAAGCTCAGAGGGTTGTCTCAAGTGGGAGAGCTAAGGTGCTTGGTTGGTCCTATTGCCCATAGTCTCTTTACACAGCACTGGACAAGGTGACTGTGGGAGCCGAGGGGAGTCTGTAAACCCTCTACTTACAGGAGCTGGCTGGAGAGTGAGTCTGCTGAGGGAGGGGCTCCATCTGCCCCTTGGTGTTCATGAGACCCTGCCAAGGCAAGAAGCCGTACCTCTAGGGAGGCCAGCGTGAGGTACACAGGCTCCCTCGTTCACTATGGTGCAAGTGTTGCTCTGGAGGTGGTTTTCTAAGTGGGGTGGGTTCCAGGGACACCCAGGATTTGTCCATACCTATCATCTGAAGAATTAACAGGAAAGTGGTAGGAGGAAGCAGGACCTGTCCAATGTGAATACCATCACTCTTGAAATACTCAAAATGCTTCCATTCTGATTGTGATTCTCTCCCAGCAGTGGGATACTATCTTCAATAGTCCCTAAAGTTATGCTACTGAATGTGATCCGAGACAAGAGACTAGGGTCCAACCCAATACAGACCAACAAAAAGGCCAATGTTACAGAGACATGAAGATGTCATTGTAGTGGAAATGCAGAAACACATGTTAACAACCACACGTACACAGTGAACTCACTGTTGAAGACACCCAAGGAGTCACGAGTAACCCAGACTTCTTTCAAGGTGACAGTACCAGCGGAGTACAGAGGAGATAAAGGGAGGGGGTGGGCTAAAAGTGCTTTAGATGAAGGATTACAGACAAGTCTGAGCTACAGCAAGTAGTGCTTTTAAGCCTAGAGTGGGAACGTCTCAGAATCTAGGCCTAGGGTGCTAAGGATGATCGTGATAACTGGGTAGGAGAGCAACAAACACATCCCTAGGTAAGGAGTGTAAATACAGATCTCTTTGCGTTATAAGGAAAAAACACAAAAACACCAAAATACAGTAACTTTGGCTTGGCAATATAAGTCTAAAAGTATTTTGCTGTGTAGGATACGGTAAAGGGGTAGAGGAGGGATTAGGAGACTCTCTTCCTTTTGCATCATAAACAAAACCTTTTCATGCCAAGAGCCTTGAAACTCTGTAGTACACCCTTTGTGTGGTATGACTTTTCAAACCGTTCGGAAACACCTGGAGCCCAAGCTCTTCCACCTCTGGAATCTCAGAGAAGTGTCAGAGGAAGAAAATTAGTCTTCATCGTTCCCAAGCAAGAAAACCAGAAGGAACTGGATTGCACGCTGGCGGTCACTCGGAGTCTGTCTTGCCATAAGGTTCGGTGGAGGCCGGAGGAGAAGACTAGTGAAGAGAGTAGCTAGAGGGAGGAAGAGACAGGGCAGAAACTCTTTGTCAGACATAACCTCAGCACAACTTCAGAGCTGGGGACTGAGAAGACAGGGGACAAGGACAGTAGGAGGGAAGTGACTGCCATGTGCTATACATTAAGTGGAGTTCCTGGGTGGTACAAATGGTTACCATGCTTGGCTGCTAACCAAACGGTTGGAGTCCACCCAGAGGTACCTTGGAAGAAAGGCCTGGCAATCTACGCCTGAAAAATCAGCCACTTGACACTCCTATGGAGCGGCGTCCTACCGTGACACACACGAGGACGCCGTGGGTTAGTGTGGACGCGACAGCAACCGGTGCACCTCATGGAGAGTAGACACT